>NC_061117.1:164602615-164975638 GCF_002878395.1 Capsicum annuum
ACTATTTCCTTATTATGAATTTATAATTGATATTGGAAATTCTATATCCCTACTATGGTTTGATGTCTCAAGTCCCTTTAAATGAGAGTTGGATGGCAAATTGAGAAATGTTAATATTGAAGTTGCAATGAGTCTTGGTATTTTCCAGATGGTTTTGATGAGTTAAATTGTTGAAAATATTATGTATTGAGTCTTCATATCCTTGTCCAAATGTTGAGCCAGTTATGATTCAATGCATTGATACCGTGTTGATGTTGAGGAAGATTGAAATATTTTAAGCTAAAATGTGTTGAGTTAGGAATCCACAAATTGATATGATTTGATAAATGAGAAAGAGATTTGATTTGGTCTTTATAATAGACCCTTGTGATGTTGTGGTGGATTTGCTAACGCGTTCTGACCTTGTCGGGGAGTAGTACTTAGCATCGAGAGGGAAATTTGGTATTTCCCTAAACCTATGTGCCACCGTAAGGTTGTTTGATGATGATATTATTGGCCAGAGAGCCCGAATGTGATTATTACAGTTTTAAGGTCGTACTCCCTAGCAAAGAGTATGACTCTCCCACCAACGGGGGTTTCAAACGTTGGTATTCCACGTAGCTCACGTGAGGTTGTCGGTTATAGGAAACTTCCCTATCCATAAGAGTCATGTTTATTGAAATACCGAGTCACTGAGTTTTGATATGATAAGTCAAGTTGCCTATGATGATCTACAATGATTTATGAGGTTTTTCTCCTATATTTCCTATCTAAGATGTTATGAGTTGAATGATTCAATGTCACTCAAGCCAGGTGTGTCATTATGGTCCATATGTACATTTTACCGAAATTTATAATATTATTTATTTTTTGCATGTGCCCCGACATACTCATTACGTATCTTGTGCTGACCCACATATTTCTCTATGGGCTACATTCTTACCATGATGTAGTTTCAGGTACTCAGCCGCAGCCACGACAGTGATATCCGAGTGCCGAATCTACGTTCCTTCAGTGGTGAGTGATCTTGGGTGTATTTATACGCCTAAGCACCATAATTTATCCATATTTTAGCTATGTTTAGAGAAAAAAGTGCCTAGTTTATTATGTCTTTACTCTACTTTTATGTAATTAAGCTAACGGATGTGATTAGCATGATTTAAGGTATTAATGAGGTAGATAAGACATTATGGGACTATGGAATACAGATGACATATGACACAAGAGAGAGTAGCAATTTGGACCAAATGTGGCGCCTAGAAACTACAATCTGGACCAAATGTGATACATGAGAACTTTCTCCCGAGCAAATTTGCCATTTATAATAAGTTGAGGACTTAGAAGGAAATTTTGAGATAGAAGGCTAGTAAAAGACTTGTTGCTGAATTTTTATTGAGGATTCACATTCTGTATTATTTTGAAAAC
Source organism: Capsicum annuum (assembly GCF_002878395.1). Taxonomy (NCBI): domain Eukaryota; kingdom Viridiplantae; phylum Streptophyta; class Magnoliopsida; order Solanales; family Solanaceae; genus Capsicum; species Capsicum annuum. Next base: position 164,604,020 of record NC_061117.1, read on the forward strand.
AAGAGAAAGCTGCTTAGCTTGAGGAGAGATAGAGAGAGAAACATTTTTCTCTCTTATTTTCTCTATTCATCTTCTCCACCAAGATCGTTCTAAGTTTTGGTATGATGAATATTTCTATTGTGATTTCCGTTTCATTCATGAGTAGCTAAGTTTATTTGTTAGGGTTATGAAAACCTTGTAGTATACTCTCTATTGCTATGGGTTTTTGAAATTATGATGTGTTAATCCACTTATATCATTACTCTCTTAATTATGATTGAATTCTCGTGGTTGCAAACATAGGGAATGTGCCATTATAGCAATAACTTGTTCGATAGAAAAGTTACTGTTTGAAAAAGAGAGTAGTGACAAGAAAATAGGGTTTCCAACCTCTATTTTACATGTTAATGCCTTAGCAGGATTAACTATTTGGAGAGTTCGTATGATTGGTTGTACACTTTGGATTCGAGAGAACTAAGGTGAATAAATCCTTGATGGTTGAGAAACACTTGGATTTAGAATTAGAATACATCTCTCTACAAGTGCATGCATGTATAAATCCGTATTACTCATAGTTAATAGAGAAGTAAAAGCTACAAGGTGGACATAACCCTAACTTGTCATTCTTTGTAATCAAATATTAATACACATATTGCTTCATTGTTATATTGTAACTATCATTTCAAATTTAAACCAAAACCCCCCATTCAGGAACCTTTGACTAACAGTCCAGTAACAACTACAATACTTAGTAACACAGTATTCCCTTTGGGATTCGACACCCAACCTGGTTGGGTTCTATATTTGACAGCGACTGCTTACTCTCTCGTAAGAGAGGCGTAATTTGGGTGTATCAGTGAGTCCTTATGGTTCGAGGATCATGTTGCTAGTTTTGGTGCTGTTGTCTTGTGATCTCTTTGGTCTGTTGAGTGAGTTAGGAGTTTGTCCTAATGACTCATTGATTTTGCTGTATAAAGGCTATATCAGACTAGTGTATTGTTGGGTTGGTTTATGTATAGACATTCCATATATGTACATTCTAATGATATTCCATGCCATGTGTGATGTGATATGATATGTACTTATATATATATCCTTAGCGTAGCGCGTATGTTGTTGTGTTGGAACCCAAGGGTAGTGTTTTGGCTTAAAGGGTTAACTTGAGGCTATGTGTAGCCTTGGGCACCGTGTGGCATCTCGGGATTATATTTCGAGGCGTTACAGTACCCTCACACTCTAGATTCTCTCTCTTGGGCATTGCCATAAAAACTATTTAAGTGAAACATTGAAGAATAACATGATAACCAAGATAAGGTAACCCCAAGATAAGGCTAAACTCTTCCCTGTCTAAAATAACCAAGTCTGGTAGGGTCTTAAACCCTATAACTATCAAAGGACACACATAATATACCTGATCAATGTATACAACACCTTACCAGTGTAGACACATACATAGGAGTATCAAGATATTCATAGTCCAAGTCCCAACCAAAAGAAAATTTCATAGACACATAACAAAAGGTGGAAGCCAGATTAAATAATACAGAAGCCATAGGATCACAGATAATAATAGTACCTATGATTATCACATCAAAAGTTTCTGCCTTGGGATGATCCAGAATTGTAATGATGACCTTTATCACCACCTTTACCGCTACCTCTACCACCATGTGCTTTTTTTTTACCTACTTTTCCTCCTCATCGATTGGCTTGGTTGCTACCCTTAGCCTGACCGCTGCACTAACCTTGCAGGTAACCCTACCATTTTCTCTACCACCTTGAACTGCTGGAACTAGAGCAATAAAAGTTGGTTATTGAGTCACCTGGCTTAGAGACGAGAAAGTAGGAAATCTCTCCTTACATGCCCCATACACCACATTCAAAGCATTTGGACAAAATAGGCTTCTAAATTGAAGAAGAAGAGGGTGTGTAGCTGCTAGCTCAGGAAGGATGATAACTGACCCCAGACAAGCCCCCAACTGATACTAGCATAATTGAATAATAGGGCTTAGAAGAACATGCCCCTTCGAGAAAGTATCACTAAATTGGCCCGAGGTCTGAACCTTTTTCTCTTCTGCTTTTACCTCGCCTTGTACCTCCAATGCTTCAGCCTTTTTGGAAAATTCAATATCTTAAAAAGACTTACTAACACAGGTATACATAAGGTACCCAAAAGAATTCTTGAGTTCAGACCCTTCACAAAATATATGATTTGCTCCCTTTTTGAGGTAATCAACTATAGGTCATAACGAGATAGAGGATGAAACTTGGCCTCTTATGATGCCATAGACATGTCACCCTACTTCAACCTCAAAAACTCATTAGTCATGATAAGTGTAAGGAACATATTTCTTGAGGAATACATTCTAAAACTGGGCCTAAGTAAGTGGAGGTAAGGTAGTTCTACATTCTATAAATAACTTCCACCATTGCTTGGCTTCTTTCAACAACCGAAAAGAAATAATGTCAAAACCCATATCATTCAACAATACCCATCTTGTGCAAACATTCATGATAATCTTCAGGAACTTAAATTTATCCTTAAACTCTATTCCCTAGAATATTGGGGGTTTCATTTTCATGAACTTGTAAAATAATCCATGCTTATTATCTGTCATTACCAGTCCAAGTATCTTTTAGAGATACACTTCTATTTTAAAACCTATATCTATCCTCAGTGCTATAATAATGATATATTAGAAGGCTGTGGGAAGAATGATCGAGACAACTGAAGTATAACTAATTCCAACCAAGCTACCTAAGAATTCTAGCAACTATTGAATCACCTATGTAGATAAGGGAACCTGAGCTGCACTATATGATGTTGGTACCACATTCTCCAAAGCTACCATCTTTTCTTCCTTAACCAATTTTTTTTCATCTTGAGCATAGTCTGGGGAATCCTATGGTGGGTGAAGGGATGGTGATATATGCCTTGCTACTATCCCAGCTACCTATGCTCTATCTCTAATAGGTTCTACTCTTTCTCCTTCCCCTTCTCGCTTTGCCTCTAGCCCAATGCCTACCCCAGATTACGGGCTCAAAAGTGGGTATAGGTGTTGCTGCTCCTGCTCTGGTAGAATGAGTATTAACCATCCACGAACAAGTGTGAAAGGATTAGATACAAATTTTGATCACCAGATATCAATTTGAATCAAGTTATTGCAATAAAGAAAGAAAGAAAAGAGTTCATTCATAAAGTCACATAGACTCCCAAAGAGAAGTACATGTGTCTCAGTTCCTTTCAATAAGACTCTATTAGACCTATTCTTATGATGAGATCTACGAGTCCAGTGATCCAACACCATCTCTGTGATGACCCTAATTGTCATGATTAGCATGCGTCCTAACCTATGGAAGGAGAATCATACTACACTTACTTTTACTCACTTAAGTGTCATTTCTACATTCATATTAGTATTAGCTTAAATGCTTTCAATCACTAATAATTATTCAACATCATCATATATAAAATGTAACAAAGTACAGAAAACTCTATCTGTTACAATTTCCCGCAACCTGAATTCACCATATAAGAACATTTAAACAGAACATCTAAGTCTTAAACCAACACATCATTTATAACATAAACTAACAGGAATTCATCATAGTCCTGAAAAAAGGACCTAAACAACATAAGAACATCTGAAGGTTGCCCAACATGGTGCTCACCCACAAAACTAAGTCTGGATCACTATCTAGAGTTGGGGTCGTGTGTCAACCACTGAAATATATTTTGCACTCAACAAAAAAATGGTAGAGGTAGGATTAGTACATCAACAAGTATTGGTAAGCATTATATCAACTAACTTAAAAATGTACAAGTATAACAAGTCAAATAAGTTTAACTATAATCACAATAATATTGATAATCAGTTATATCCATCAAACAACACATCATAATTCATCATATAATTACATTCTCAAGATTACTTTAAATGCTTTCATACTTAATCATTTTCATCAATCATTCTTCATCAAATATTTTTGTCAAATGGAACTCAGTGGATGTAAATGAGTACATGTATGCAAGATGTACATACCATCTCTTTCCATTCTCATCCTCCTCATCATGTCATGACAAACCAGCAGTGGTACCTGACCTATTATTATATCATGTCATATGGTACCAATGTGGTACTCGATACAACACTTCAACACCTTGTTAAGAGCAATGAAAATTAAATGTAGTCATCAAAATATAAACCATGCTAAAAGGCAACCATAGATGTTCCAATCACACACAAACATAATGCCAAGAAAGTCTAAGTGCTACACAAAATGATATCCTACCTTAACTCCTTTGCTAAAAGTCACCTTTAAGCCATACTTTTACCTTTATTTCTCGTTCAACTTTTACGTAAAGTATACAACCATCAAATATTCACACATTTCAATAATTCATCCTTTATAACAAATAAGGATAAAAAATCACTGATTTTAATCATAATTTACCTATTTCATGATCTTAAGGGTTCCTTATATTTTAATTGCATAAAAACCACTCAATTTAAAATATATAGTCATAATTCTAGTCTCATTAGTGTTTTACAACACCCTTGGATTGTTATAATATCGAGTTCATAAGCAATCCCCTTATTTACATTAATTTTTATGAACTAGGGTGTAACCACTAAAACCACCATTAATACATTTATAGTGATTTTATAAGGTTAAACAAAGTGAATTCAAATCTAGAATATATTTAGTCACCTCCAAAAATGAACAACCTCAAATTTCCTCTAAAAATTGCCTATCTGCAATGCCCTATCACATTTTTTAAAAAGTGAGAAATGAAAACATTTTTTGGCCTTTAAAAACTAATATTTCATTATGTGTTAATGCTATAGGGGATTATCACCAGTGTAGAGGTACTCCTGCAACGGTTGAGTTTTTGTCGCAACAGTTCAAGCCCATTTCATTAGAGGCTGCCACTGTGGTTTTCCTGACCGCGACCGCAGTACTGCTGTAGCTGTCCAAGGTAGAAACTTGGGACCCTTTCTTAGCTTTACTCATTTTGCAGTACACACTATGAATCTCAACTATGCAAATCAACCCCTCCATAATAAATGCTATAATTAGGGTTTTATAGGTTTATTTTAGGTGCCAAAAGTTGCTATCGCTTCCTATACATGTTGGTTATCCAACTATTATAACAAAATCAACTATTACTAATGATATCAATACCATATTTCATTCAGCTACCACACCCTCAATTTTGAGCCAAAACTAGACTAGCCTTGAATTCCTAAAAATTTAGATAAGGGGAGTCTAGATGCAAATTTTCTCCTAATTGAATGTAACAAAGTTTTGGGTTGTTAGAATTTCATTATAGTTCACATAATCATATTAGTATACTTAATTAGAGAATTTTAATTTATATGTTCCTAAAACAACCTATACAAATTAAATGTACCATTTTAAGTATAAAATAATTTAATGTCCTTTATGGAGATTGGATGATTGTGGGTTGTTCATATTTTACATTACCTTTTTTGCTAAATTATTTGAGTTTATTTTATAAAGGATAAGACTAATCACATTTATGGCCTATATTAGAGACACCAATAGTTCAACGCAAATCAAGGCAATGACTTACCCCTTAATAATGAACAAATGCCTCTTAGCCCTCAGATTGACTGATCAAACAGGGTACGAGCCCTATGTGGTGAAGGGAGAAAATCTCCCCATAAAGAGTATAACCAATGCTTCATGAGAAGTTGAACTTCTAATGATTTAGATGATGAGAACATTGCTGGTTGGGTGAATGATTCGAGTTTAAAGAAAATAATGCGGATTCTTAAGGCTGAACATAGCTAATTGCAAGACACCTCTCATGATAAAACTAAATCATAGTTTATATCCAATAAAATATAATGACATTATCCAATAATGTGAGTCCAGGAACCTTGGCACCAGGGGTTCTAATTTGGGGTTCCGTTTTCTCCTAAAATGCGTTTGAATTGAGAACTGATAAAGAATGACAATGTTAGTGGTTCTAAAAGTGGTTCTAGAAGAATAAGAATGCCTGCAGATAATTTTAGGGCCGACTTCATGAATTATCTGAAATAAATCCAATCTGTAATGGATTATATCCCAGTGGTACTCCCAATATTCAAAGGACCAAATTTAAAATAATATACCCAGTTGCCATACATATTAGGTGTGGCGCCAATGTTGATTCCTAAAGTGTTGAACATGATGGATATTCCCAAATTTGATGGGATAATGGATCATAGGAGCACATGACAACATACACTGTTGCCATTAAGGGGAAAAACTTGGCACAAGATTAATAAAGTCAGTTTTAATAAAAATGGTTCGTGAAGTGTTAACCAAGAGAGCCTTGATTTGGTATTTCTCTTACCTAAGTTGTTTATTAATTAATTTGTGATTATTGTAGATGCCTTTATTACATATAATACTAGATATATATAAGTACAAAGAGTGATAGAGGTGGTTCCCATGTTACTAGGGGTGGATCTCAGGCATTCCACAGAGATGGTCATGGAGGAACACAGATTGAAGGTAGATAAGGCCATTGTTATGTTTTCTTATGTAGACAAGAGGTCGAGGCTTCTGATACAGTTATTACAATTACTATTTTGGTTTTTTATTTACTGGCGATAATTTTATTTGATCTAGGGTTTACTTCTTATTATGTGTCTACCTAATTTACTACACATCCAGATATAATATTATTCTCTCATGGTACCTATATGTTTTTCTACCATAACAGGTGATTCATTAGTTATGATCAAGTGTATCACTCCAGTATTGAGACTTTATTAGGGTATGATATATGGGTGGATCTCATTGTCTAGATATGGTGGACTTCGATCGATTTTAGGTATGATATATCGGTTTGTATTAGTATCTTTTTATTTTCTATCTTGGATTATCACACTAAGACTATTTCATTAGTTCTAGCTGGTGTTTCTCATTTACTGTTGAAGGCTACAATTATACATTCACCAAAGGAGGTGATATTATTTTTGAGAGAAAAAATGGCAGAAAAATGGTGTTTGGCTTACTTAGCACATATTTGAGATATATTAGTGTTGACACTTCCTCACTTGAGTTTGATTTTGTTTTGAGTGAGTTTACTGAGGTCTTTCTAATAGTCTATATAGGTATTATGAGTATCAAACTTAGATTTAGAGCATCAGTTATGCAATCACTATTAGTTTAAATTTTTGTAGACCCTTTGATAGCTTCTTGGATTACACTGTCTAACTTGAGGTGAATTTTGGCAACATCATACCATTTTGTTTTGTTACATCACAAGCATGCTACACCTAAAACTGAGTTGAGAGAAGAATATCTTTGAAGTTTTCAAGTGTAAATTAATGGAAGAGAACTTTTCAAGGGCTTCTAAAAGATTAGTAGAGGAAGGAGTAGTAATATAGGAGAAGGATGGAACAAAATTAGGTTGAATAGGAGAAGAATGATTAGCATCAGATTTGAGAACCCAAGTATCTCCAATGAGGGTATAGCTTATACTTATAAATGCTTTCGAGTTGTAGTATTGGCAAGTAAAAGATAAGAAACTTACATCAAATTTTGATAACTAGATTTAAAAATATGTGATATGACCATGCCACAAGGGAGACTTATAAGATCAAAAGAAACTTCAATCATATTATTGAGAATGAGAAATGATAACTTGCATTGATATTTAGATAAAATGCAGTAAGCAGGAAAAGTATCCCAAAAAAAAATAGTTAACAGAGAGCCCGTATGTGGAATTAAGGAAGTGAAAACAATGTGTGCAGTTAATCTTACCTCAAAAGAAAGATCTTTTAGGCCCAACTTTATGGACAACGAATTCGGTCTACATAACACAATTACTCGCTTTGCATGTTTAAGAGTGTCTTCATAATTATACAACCAAACACACTAAGAGGGAATAGGAATACCAAACTTTGAATGAAAAAGATATGATCACAGATGGCACAGTCAATACATATTCTTTTTCCCATAACCAGTGTCTTAAGATCGTTGGGTTTTGAGGAGTGAAGATTGGAATAAAAATAGAATGAGGGGTTCATATACAATCTGAGAGGAGATATACAATAAATCAGCCTAACCTTTAGATTTAAAGAGGCCCATGATATCACAATGAAGAAAAGACAATAGGTCAAGATCAACAATGCTTCAATGAACTAGGATTTTGTCTTTTACAGAGTGAAAAAAGTTTCATGAGAGGATCCCCAAAAATTAGTTTTGACATCCAAAGTACTTTCAAATCAAACCTGTATTTTTTTTAGAATGTAAGAGGTTTTTATCATTGAGTGATCATTTGAAAGCGGGCTTAGGGGAGGATTAGTGAGAGGACATGGAGTGGATTGATATATCAGACTCAAGATGAACTAGAGCAGAACCCTCCCTTTTCCCCTTGTTCCTAGAATTTTTTCAAGTAGGGCAAGGAAATGTTTTATGAGATTTGTCATACCTACGGAGAGATAGATGAAAAAAAGAGACGATTTGAATAAAAAGAGGAAAAGTTTTAACGTAGGGTCAAAAGTTTAAAAGATGGAAGAGAGATAAATGAATGGAAGAGAAAAGGGTGTAATAATGAATATAAAAAGAAGAAAATAGTTGGAAAGATTTGACAAGTAATTAGTAAGAAAGTTTAATGAACATAGAGTAAATAAGGAAAAGTTTTGACAAAATTTTAGCACAGGATGAATTAAGCAAACCCAAGTCCTGAAAGTTAGAAAATTGTACCTTTCAACCATGGAAGAAACACAGGATGAATTAGGATTTCATGCATTATTTGTTGAACTCAGTCCTTTTGTTTTTATGATTTGGAATGATTTTAAGATGAAGTATTTTTCTTTAAATTTTAGAATATCAAGATTATTGAGCATTTTAGTATACCAGTTTATTTTAGTGGGAGTAGTACTTAGCACCAGAGGACATGTGTTTGGATAACCCAAGAACCAAATTGCTTGCCACTATAGGTTAAATGGGTCCTCACCTGTTGAGAGTGTCTCCCTGTACCATAATGATCTCATGAGTGAATTCACGTCTGTTAGGGTTTTTACCCTTGGCAAGGTATAGAATACCCTCCCAACTTAGGTTATAGGTTAGATTCAATGTTGCTCACATGGTCTATGTTGGTTACAATTTCTCTCGTAGTTTAGTCTTAGACCTTGCATGACCTCGCATCAATTTATTAAGTACTTTATAAGTTTATATGTTCATTTCTCCGTCATTGCACCAGTTTACAATTTTAGTCCTCTTTAGCTTATCTTATCATTTTTAGCATATTTAGCATGTATAGTGTAGTGTATCTCTCACATGCTCTTTACATTTAAAGTACTAACCATATACTTTCCTTTATGCTATATTGTCTTATAATATAGGTTTGGATATTCAGCATCTCGATCACGGTTAGCACAATTCAAGATTAATTCAGTAGTAGTATTTTATTGAGTCATCATCATTTTAGGACTAGTTATAAGTATTTATTATCAGTAATATTTTATTTCTAGATAATTAGAGTTTAGCCGAGGACTTGTTCCAACAACTCATTTTTGTAGAGGCTTTTAAGACATATAGTAAAGTTTCATCTCAATGTTTATGTGAAATAGTGTTTGTTTTGACATGCCTGTATTGAAAATGGTTTGACTATTATTACCTCATTTTAGTATAGCTTTCGTTTAGTATTCATTAGTTATTTACAGTATTCTTAGTGTCATGCCAGACCATAGGTTAGCTTGGGGTCACTTATGACTTTAAGCACTATGTTATAACTAAGGGGTAATCTCGAGATATGGAAAACTTGGTATCAAAGCATCAAGTTTAAAGTGTCATAGGGTGTCTGCAATTTTCCTTAAGTAGAGTATTATTCCAAGATATAAAGCACATCATACTTATGAGTAAGAGGATATGAAATATTTTAGGAAACGTTTCACTTTTTAATATTCATATTATACGAGGTAGTATATATTCTATTTATAATCTCCTTCTAATTCATGATCTATACATTTGGAGAAAATACCCCCAGGTGAACTAACAAAAGAAGAAATATAAATGGCAATGAAAACAGACATGGGAACCCACAAGGACCACCAGCGTCAATAGACCCTTTGAGTGAGCATATCTCTTATGTTATGTTCAGGGCTTCTTTTATGGTCCAAGACCAAGCCACCAACACTATGGCAAATCAATAAGTAATAGTACAAGTTAATCTGATCTCTAGTTTAGTACCGTCTAATGTCTGTGATTGCACTCGTATGAATCCTTTTAAGTTCTATGGTTCTAAGATAAGAAGATTCATAGGATTTTATTAATGACCTTATAAAGGTTACTAAGATCATAGGTGGTACTCTAGGTAAGATTTTTGATTTGATTTCTTATCAGTTGAAGGGAGTAGCTCACACTTGGTGCAAGCAGTGGAAATAGGTATAAAGGTGCAACTACAAGTCCAGTAGAGTAGGGTGAGTTTGTCACTAGTTTTCTAGACATGTTCTTCTTACTTAACTAAAGGAAGCCAAGTTTAAGAATTTATAAATCTGAGACAGGTCAATATGAGTGTGAAAGAGTATTCTCTAAGTTTACTCATCTTGCAAACAATGCTCTGACAATGGTGGCTAACTCTAAAGCTTACATGAGTAAGTTCATAACAAGTGTTTTTGAGGTTGTGGTTAAGGATTGTAGAACTTTGATATTGGTCTAGGAGATGAACATCTCTAGGTTGATAGTTCATGCCCAACAAATTATGGAGGAAAATATTATGGAAAGGGAAATGGAGAATATGAATAAGAGAACTAGGACGTGGAGCTTTGATTATTATCATAAGAAGTTTGGTGGTGGTAATCTCTCTTAGTTTTAGAAAAGTTCTTCAGCCCCAATATCATTGTTTGATAGTGTCCCATCTCCTAAACCTAGGCAAGATTAGAAAGGTAGAGAACCAGGGTCTAAGTCTCATTTTAGTATTTCTAGTGGTCTTACTTTACTAACATATAAAACATAGGTAAGACCATCTTAAAGAATGTTTTATAGGCGAGGATAGATGCTTTGGTCATGGGAATCTAGGTCACAGACTTGAGGTTGTCCCTCAATCAAGAGAGATGATATTGTTGGCCATACTCAAGCTGCCTCTTTAGCTGCTTTAGTAGTTCTCTTGACTCAACAAGGTTCCTTATCTAGTATAGTGAGCGAGCAACATTAGAATAGGTTCTATGACCTTCAAACCCAACAGGACTAGAAGGGTTCTCCTGATATAGTCCCTGGTACATTATAAGTTTTTATTTTTATGTCTATGAATTATTAGATCCTAGAGCCACACATTCCTTTGTGATTCCGTGTATAGTAGTATACTTTGGTGTCACTCTCAAAATCTTCTTAGAATTCTTCATAGTCTCTACTTTATCTATTGATTTAATCATTGCTAGATGTTATATAGAAATTATCCTGTCATAATCTCTCATAAAGTCACCTTAGTAGATCTTGTAGAGTTAAACATGATAGATTTTGATGTCAAATTAGGCATGGATGGGCTACACTCTTTCTAGGCCTCAAGTGATTGTAGAATGAAATTAGTCAAGTTTTAGTTCCAAATGAGCTAGTTCTAGAGTGGAAGGGTAGTATTTCAGTGCCTGTAGGTCAATTTGCCTCTTACCTTAAGGCTAGAAGAATAATTTTCAAGGGACACATCTATCATCTTATTTGATTTAAAGGTTTAAAGATTAAGACTTCAACTCCTTATTCAGTTCTACTTTTAATGAATTCCTAGAAGTGTTTTTTGTAAATATTCCTAGAGCTCCTCTCGAGAAAGAAGTTTACTTTGAAATAGATCTCCTTCCAGATACCCATACAAGTTCAATTTTGCCCTATAAAATGGCTCCGACTGAGCTGATGGAACTGAAGGAACAATTGCAAGATCTTTTAGACAAGGGTTTTTTAGACCTATCATCTTTCTATAGGATGCTCCTCTTTTGATACATTAGAAAAATAGTTCTCTCAATATGCATCAACTACTACTATTTGAACAAAGTCAAATCAAGAATAAGTATCCCATTCCTAGGATCAATGACTTATTTGACCAATTTTATGGTGCAAATTGCTTCTCTAACATAGACCTTAGATATAGCTATCACAAATTTAGAGTTAGAGAGTATGGCATTCTAAAGATAACCTCTAGAACTTGGTATGGTCACTTTGAATTTTTTTTTATTGCTTTTGGACTAGTGAATGATTTTACTACTTTTATGGACATGAATTGGATATTCAAGAAACACTTGGGCATGTTTGTTAAAATGTTCATAGATGCTCGTTATTGTCTTTATAGATGGCATCGTTATTTATTCTCAGAGTGAGGATGGATATACAGACATTTGAGAATTGTCATGGGGACTTTAAAAAACCACCAGTTATCTATTAAGTTTAGCGCATACAAATTCTAGCTAAAATTAGTAGCATTTCTTGGTCATATCATTTTTGAAAATGGAATTCAGATTGATCCTCAAAGACTAAGGAAATTAGGAATTGTCCTTAATCCACTTCTCCATAAGATATAGGAAGTTTCTTAGGTTTAGCTGGTTACTATAGATGGTTTGTTAAAGGATTTTTCTCTATTATTTGTCTTATGTCCCGATCGATTTAAAATAAAATCAAGTTTTAGTAGTCTAATTCTTATGCAAAAAAGGTTTTAGGAGATGAAGATTCGACTCACCTTAGCTCATTGACTTTACTAGAGGATTCAAATAGGTTGTGGTTTATTGGGATACTTCCAGAGTTGGCCTTAGTTGTGCATTGATACAACATAACAAGGGTATAACATATAAATCTAGACAACTCAAGCATCATGAGAAGAATTATCCGACTCATGATCTTGAGTTGGTCATGTAGATGTGTTCGCGAATCATAAGAGACTTCAGTATGTGTTCAGTTTGAAGGATCCCAATCTTTGCTAGAGGAGATGGATAGAGTTGTTGAAAGATTATAACATGAGTGCCTTGTACCATTCGAGAAATTTGATATTGTGGCTCACACTTTTAGTAGGTTGTCCATGGGAAGTGTTTAAATAAAGAGTATAAGAAGAAAAGGTTAGTTCACGAGGTTCACTATCTTTCTAAATAAGGAATTCAGTTGGCTGATTTAGCCAAAGGTAATATCTTGGTTTAGAATAGTTCAAAATCTTCATTGATATCTAAGATGAAAGAAAAGCAAAGTAGTGATCCTGATTTTCTTATGTTAAAAGAGGTTGTGTAGAGTCAGAAGGTTGTGGTTTTATCCCAAGGAGGAGATAGTATTCTTAGTTGCCAGGGCATGCTATGTGTTCCTGATACAAATGACTTAAGACAATAGATTCTAACAAAATCTCACCGTTTTTAGTATTCTATTCACCAAGGAGCCACTAAGATCCATCATTATCGATGCAAAATCTGTTAGTGGAATGACATGAAGAAGGATATCAGAAAATTTATGGCTAAATGTCCAAATTGCCAATAGGTTAAGGTTGAGCACCAAAGACCTAGTGTTATGATTTAGGATATCAGTATTCCTATTTATAAGTAGAAAGTGGTTAGGGGTTTCCTCATACTCACAGACAACATAATTCTATTTGGTTTATCATGGACCAAATGACTAAGTCAGTCCATTTCCTACCAGTTAACACTTTGGATTCAATTGAGGATTATTATAGACTCTATATTAAAGAGTTGGTTAAATTGCATATAGTCCCTTAGATTATCATCTTAGAAGGGATACTCAATTTACCTCTCAGTATTGGAAGACAATTTAAAAGGGTCTTGGTAGCCAATTTCATCTCTATAGAACTTTTCCTCTGAAGACTGATAATCAGGTAGAGCAGACCATTCATAATTTAGAGGACATGTTTAGAGAATATGTGATTGACATCAAGATTAAGTGGGATGATCATTTTTCTTTGATTGAGTTTTCCTATAATAATAGTTGTCACTCTAGTATTCAGATGGCCTAATTTGAAGAGCTTTATCATAGGTGTAGATTTCCTATTGTTTGCTTTGAAGTTGTTCAAGATACCTTAATAGGGAAAAATTCAGTTCATAAGGCTATGGTTAAAATTCATCTTATAAGAGGAAGGTTGAAAATAGATTAGAGTCAACAAAAGTCCTATGCGGATGTAAGAAGAAGGAACTCTAGTTTATTATTGGTGATTTAGTTTACTTGAAAGTTTCATCCATGAAAGGGGTAAGGAGGTTCATCAAGAATGGAAATCTTAATCCTTGCTATGTTCATCCTTATAAACTGTGGGGCACTTTGGCAATGTAGCCTATGAGTTGGACTTGCCTATAGAGTTTCTAGCAATGCATCTGGTTTTCATGTGTCTTTGTTAAGAAAATGCGTTAGCGATCCTACATCGATTGTTCCTTTAGATAGTGAGGTTGTGAAAGTATCTTTTATGAGGAGGTCTAGTTGACATCTTTGACTATCAGGTTCTTAATTTGCGGAATACAAAAATCACTTCTGTAAAGGTTCTTTAGTGAAATCAACTAGTTTAGGGAGCTGCTTGGGGAGCAGTGTTTCACCCAAGCATAAACGCAGGTGTATATGGTCATCCAAGTAATAAAGTAGTCTTTAAAATCCAAGTATTGATACCACAGGGAGTTGTTCTTAAAAAAATATCCGATTCTAGTTCACTACAAAATTTAAACAAGTCCTAGAGTAACCAAAAGTATTTGAAGGTTGAAAACTAAGAGTATACTTAAGCAATGCGGTATTGTAATGTACTTGGACAATAATAGGGAGAAACCTATAGTTAAGGCACTATGAACAATCCTACTTTGCCATATAACTTCATTGGTTTAGTCAATTATCTTGGTTATTGTTTCACAGGGTCGATAACATGATTACGGCTTTTCGAACCTTTAATCAACTATCTAACTTAGCGTTAAACTACATCATTGAGCAGGGATGCAAAAACTAAGATAAACATCTTTGTATTTCTTCCCGTTATGAACCAAATAAGGCTTATTAGGTATATTCCTATCCTAAACGCAAATCATAACTTTAATTCATTGAATGATTACGATCCTATTCAATATGTCCTATATTCTATTCTATCATTCCTTCTTTTGGGCTCATGATAAAGTTATGCATTTATCCCAAGGGTTACGAATCAGTAGAATAGTTAAAACAAGTATACATGAATAATCAATAATGATAATAAACACAAACCTGCTTAATTATAAGCAAAAATAGTCATGTTCTTGTCCTTAACCCTGGATGAGGGTTTTTAGCCACTCATGGAATTACAAAGAGTCATAGTTAATTAATTCATGTAACAAGCCAATAGTAAACTAAGAGAAAGGAATAAAAACCCTAAGAGAAGCCTCCTTAAATGTATTCAAAGCCCCCAAGTCGTCCAAGGTGTTTACAAAAGAATTGAAATGTTCTACTTATAGTTAATCCCTTATCGTGGATGATCAAAGGAACTTTCATGTTGTGGATTGTGTCTAGGGATGTGGAACACCTTTAATAAGGATATCCAAATACGTGGCACACCCTTGTGCTCGAATTTTCCAGATTTCGTTCATGCTTGCTCCATGTGTTTGACCTTTGGTTCCTTGCTTTATAGTACATTTACCTCTTCAATTCCAGCTTGTATATCATCCAATTATCAAGTTCATCATCGCATGAAGCTTCCATATACCATATGTCAAAACTTGATTTACAGGTCATGATGGCACCTACTAAATCCCGCTAGTAGGTAAGCCAATACCATAATCCGGAGCTAATGCAATGGGCTAATTCAGTAAGAAATGTCATCTTAGGCAAAATTCAATGAACACGAGATAAAATATAAACAAAGAGTTCTAAAATAGGTAAGCAGTCATTATAAGATACCAATCCCACAACCTAGTAGAGCCAGTACAAGAGAATCTAATGTAAAGAATATAAACCAAAAGACATAGAATATAGTCAATACATATATCTCAAATACTAAAGTCTGAATATAAAATATAGAGGGAAAAAGGTCAACTCAAACTCCATGAGCTCAACCTATCTCCGGAAATCAATCAGTGGACTAGCAACAATCAACAGCGATAACTAGAACTCGGATCAGCACCAAAAAGGTACAGAAGTGTATATGAGTACAAAAACAATGGGTACTCAGTAGGCTATAATGCAAGATAATCCTAAGTAATTTAAGGTACAAAATCGAATCTGAATCATCTCCATCATTGTATATAATAAGTATTTAAACCAAAATAACAATGTAACATATGGCATCAACACATACCACTATTGTCGTGCATAAGAAATAGACAATTCGGAACCATAACACATCACTAGGTATTTACACAAGCAAGCATAAGTAACAAGTTGGCGTCCATACGCCAACTAGTGCATATAATAAAGAACTCATCACCGCAACCCATACTACGGGAGGGTAAACCCAAGCAAGATAATAATCAGGAATTTAACCAACAACATATCCAAACCTCATCATTATTCCACCTTATTCCTCATTTATCATCAATCATATATTTTATTGAACTTTCATAGATACCATCATTGACCATACAATCATACCCCATATTATTACCATCACTAGCTACTTATAATTAATACCTAGTAGCACCTATTTATTAGCTAAACAAAGATTATTAACTAGTCCATTGGACTCCTAGCCATTATAGTCATCCTTTGGGCAACTATTCATCACATAGCCATTAAATAGCCAACATCTCTTAACTAACTATTATTTGTCACTAACATTACTCACTAAGTGAATCCTTATTTTACAACTAGTTTTCCGCGCTTACCAACTATTCTTGATTAATCATGTAAGCCATATCCATCACTAATCCTTAAATATCATTAATCATTAACTACACTACTTTATATGTATTAAAAACTAGTGGGCTACAACCGGTAACCAAATGTCAACAACCTACCCACTTTACATATAAACAAGTACATATACATATGAGCATACAGTTTCCATACGTAGGGCCACCAGAATCGAATCGATAGATGTACACATAGGCATATCAACAACCATTCTCCAGCCTTGCCGGGTATATTATCATAGTCACCCCCGGGCCTTATTGGGCTTCATTATGATCAGAATATCCTCCAGCCTTAATAGGTATCAATATCATCAACATAACATCCTTCAACCTTGTCAGGTATCAACATCATCATAACCTCCTCCGGCCTTGGTGGGTATCAATATCATCACAATAGTCAAAATAATATCAACAATAAATAAAAATCCCCACAAGGGATAAAGTAAATGACAAGCCCCACGAGGGATAAAGAAAATAACAAGACCAATGAGGTCTAAAGTAAATGAACATAAAGGAGAAGAAAGGAAGAGCATACCTCCATAACTCATTATTCATCATCGATGACAATTTATCAATAGATATATGGATATAGAACATGATCATTACAAATTATCATCGTGTTTCAAGCATAATTCAGAGCTACTCATAACATTTATAATAATTTAGCCAACAAACCATATACATCACCTCCAATTCTATCACCATAATCCATTTACTCTGATTTGCCCAAATTCTTCCAAGGGAGCATTTCCTAGGCCTTTAGTAAGCATCTAAGGTATTTAAAAGAACTATATAAATCCAAACTTAAGGTGGGTCAAGAAACCCCTTTAACTCTCCAAATATATTCTATGTCCAACTTCCACCCGAGACTAGGCTAAGGTATCTAAATCAACTCTTAGATGTATAACAAGCCACCAATGGTCCTAAGGTAAAGGTCTCTTCTATGCTCTCCACCTAATTCAACCATAATATCTAAAGCACTTCCATTAATGTAAGCAACTAGAGTCAACATAGCTATAACATGACTGACAAGGTCACTCACATCCAACTAGAGTAACTAAGTCACCCTCATGCTAGCCATGGGACATGAAGTCCAAATTTCCAAGGTTTGAGCCTATATGTCAATCATTCAAAACTATTAGTTAAAACGTCCTTAATGATGCAACTAATCCCAAGTCTTACCATTTATCAATCTAACACCTATAATACCTCCCAAATCTAAAAAAAATCATAATTTTACAATAATATAGATCATTCTAACAAGGAACAAGTGTAACCTACCTCAAATCCAAAAAGCTCATGAACCGCTAAACCTTCACTTTTCCCTTTCGAGAAGCTTCTTCAAGGTGCCAAGCTATAAAAAACACAATCCATACACTACAGCAAGAACATTGATACCCATATTGTACCAATGTGCTTTGGCTCCAAAAAAGACACCAAAAACCCCAAGTAAGTCCCACTCATGGAAAACATATTTTCGAGGTCAGCCAAATATTCATACAACACCAAGGAGTTATAATCCTTTGGACATAGGTAAAAACCAAGCTTATTTGGGGCTACATAATGAACTCAAGCTATTTGGGGTTTTGGTAAAAAATTCAAGAAATTCAATCATGAAATAGAAGTATAAATACCTCAAATCCATTTTTAATCAAGAAAATATATGTTAACTAAGATCCTAAGACACTCCCAAGACTCAATTTTAGTTTAGCACACCATTCTAGGGTTTCTTGGTCTCTATAAAGAGAGAAAATGCCCAAAACATGGCCTAAAAGGCATTTAAATACCCATCCCAGGCAAAAAGATTCCACTATCGCATACCATGGACTGTAATCGCCATTGTACGATCTTCATGGCCCTTGCCGCGATAGCCATAGTGCAATCATGGTGATCTTTGCGCGATCGCCATTGCACAAGAAACTTGGTAATTTTCCAAGTTTCCAATGATGCCTCAGGATTCATTCAAAATCCGATATGTGCAAATGAACTAAGTAACCACACTAAATTTGATGTTTCGAATGTGTTGGTGAATTCAGATTTCCCATCTGAGGTCATTTCAACCAAATATGGTTACCACACCCAATCTTCCAATTTTTTAACTTTCTGACCAACTTTCGAACCAAAGGTCTACCTATCGTAAAATCAATATTACAAAGCTACTAGCATAGTCGGAATTTGCAAACAAGATCATTTTACTAAAATTTTCTCCCGGTGGTTATTTGGAACTAGTGAAGACTTCTAAATAGGGAACTGACTTTAAAAACCAAATGAATTGCCTTCTAATTGATCTATTAGTTCCATCAAGTCATAAATGACTTGGGGCAGCTATGGGAAAGCTCTAACAGTGAAAATAAGTAGAAATATGCAAAATAACCTGAAGGGTCACTATACCATAAACATCAAGAATTAGCACTCATAACATAATAGAGTCAAACAAGATCAACTAGAATAGCAAATAACTCAAGCTAAGAATGCTAAAGTTCTCGTTTAAACTTTAAGTGAAAATTACACTTCCAAACATGATTTGAACACCTTAAAATTTATAAACATACATTTCAACACTTAGATGCCTAATTATATGAATATTAACTCAATACGCACATGAGAATTCCTCAAATCTAAGCTAATTAAGCATAGATAACAGCACTTAGGTGCCTAAATCCATCTAAGATTATCACCCCACACTTAAATCCTTGTTCATCCTCAAACAACTCTTAACCTTACGCATCATCTAAGGAAGACTTCACATTACTGCTACAACAAGCAAGACACTCAAGAAAGACTACAATGACTATACATATTGCAAGTCCTGCACTAAGCATGTATTATACAATTGAAACTCATGAATACTACTTCAAAACATCCTACCCTCATAAATTCACTCAACCATGTTGGCAAAATCATGCATATTACTTCAATCAATGATATTTATAATTTACCTAACTATCATCAAATATGTGTCCTTACCATAAGAGAGTCACCTATCTTCACTCACAAGAATGGGTACAAGAATTAAATTACATTTATTCTCACAAAGAACTCACATACCATATAAGATGAACCATAGTCTTGCCCTTAGTGTAGTACTCTAATAATATTAAAATGTTATGACTCAAGTTCAAATAGTACTTTATGGGTTGTAATGTAGGCTAAGGGATGGGTAAGAACTATTCTGGCCAATAATAGTGACTATCTTCCCTAAGCACTTTAATATATCACGTTAGAAGTTAGACTTTTCTAATCAATTGAAATTCCCCACATCTACCTTCACACATCTCTTTTGTTTTCCTCATCTCTTTAATCTAGTTCATACATATTAAGGAGGGAGTATTCTCGCATGATTCAATGTTTCATAATTTTCTTTTATTTTATTACATCACTCCCCACCATACATCAACTTTTTTAACACCACTAACTACTACTTAGGGGTTTCACTTTCACCTTCTTTTTCTTCCATTTTGTACTCCATAACCTTATTAATTTGTAAGTTAAAGTGCTTAGGAGCTTTGGATAATATTACAATCAATAAAGAAGGGGAATAGGCTACATATTAGGTTACCAAAGAACTAGGCTAAGGATCAATAGGGCTAACTAAGATTATGCACAAGGATAGATAGAAGAGGGTATGAAACATGACTATCAAAGAGATGCCTTTATCATCTCCTAAACCTATTGTTTATTTTGATTTAGACATATAGCAGGCAAATTCGAGACATCAATATGCTACAAGAAATATACAACAAGGATCACACCACACATGACACATGCTTATATCAAGTAGGATCCCTATAGACTAAAAACCAAATAATAGAATGAATTCCTGACTAAGCCAACATTGCACAAGAGTCATAAACATGAGCCTAGGTGTCTCTAAAGTAGTCATTAAACACAATCAATATGCTTTCGCATATACAACCAACTTGCATCATGAAATCATACATAGTAAATAGCAAGACAATCTCAGTTATTCCTAACACAAAAATCTTATAATTGACTCCTAAAAATGAAAAAGGAATTCTGGGTTCAAAGGGCACCACCTTGGAAAAATACCAAAGTTAACAACCAAGGGGTGGGTGAAGTGTGCACCTACTATACTAACGCCAACAACTAGAACTAGAAACTAACAAAGAGAAAATCTTTTTTTGATCTTTTAAATGAACCAAAATTATAAAACAACTAAGAACTAAAATCCTATGACAACACTTTACCCAAAACCATGGGAATTTTCTCTACATCACACTTAAAAACATACTTTGTCCCTAAAGTATACTCTAAATTAACCCGAGGGACTAGATAGTAACATCTTTAATCATTAGTGAAGTTGGGTGGGCCCCATACTTAGTATTTACCATTCTACTTATCTTGGTTCTCCCGGTACTCAGACTTTCCTTCAACTGATGACTTAACAAAAACAAAAACCTACGTGAAATAAAATTAAATTACAAAAATAAAATACCTATCTTAACTTGGGCTGCCTCTCAAGTAGCGCCTGATTTAGTGTCATGGCACAGACTTCATTCCTACATCACATCTATATTCCTTCTTCCTCTTTCTCCTACTCAGAGGCCTAATTCTCACTTATTTATAACTTTTTGAGTTTGTACTCTCTAGGTCTACATTTTTATCTACAATAGCCTTTTCTGACTTTTCTTTTAGCTTCACCCTTTGGAGCATGATTGATGGCTTGGGAAACTCTATGGGATTTCTCGCAGAGGGTCATTGGTGGTTTAGGCTCTACCCCTCATACTTATCCACTTCCATGTGTATAATCATGCATAATTTGTTATAATGGAAAAGTGGAGTAAGTTGTTTGTAAAATTTGAAGACCCTTTCTTCATCATCCAATCTTATCTTAAGGGTGTCCTCTCTAACATCAATCAGTTCTTCTCCCACCGCTAAGAATGGATGTTCCAATATTATCGGCACCTTGTCATATGCATCATAATCAAGAAAAATAAATTTATTAGGGATAATAAGCTCACCAACCTTAATGAGTACATCCTCAATGATTCCTTCAGGATGAACTCTTGTTCGGTTCGCCGTTTGGAGAACCACAAAACAAGACCTCGATTTCCCCAAACCAAGAGTATTAAAAACTGATGGCGGCATCAAGTTTATACTTGCCCTAAAATCACTCAAGGCATAGACCACATCATTATCACCTATTTGTATGGAGAGGGCAAAACTCCTTGGGTCCTTCAAATTTTTTAGCATCTTCCTCTTTACCACCTAACTGCACTCCTCAATAAGTAATACTATGTCAATGTCTTGCATCTTTTTATTAATAGTCACCACATTATTCAAGTACTTAGCATACTTAGACATACCCTATAAAACATCTAACAAAGAAAGATTAATGTAAAATTCTCTAAACTTAAAAAGAACTTCTTAAAATATGCATCCTCCTTAGCCTTTTTGAGCCTTTAAGGGAATGGAGGTGGTGGTCTTTCAGTTATATACTCAGCAACATTTGGTTTTGGGTACTCAAACGTTTCCAACTTTTTAGCATCCTCAACTTTAGCGTTCTTCTTCTCTACATACTATGGGTTTAGATCTACTTATCCTCCTTATTTTTATTAGGAGTCCTATCAATGAGATCCTTACCACTCTTCAAGGTGATTTCCATTACTTGCTTTGGATTCTCTATGTCACTGTGCAATGAACCTTAGGGCCTGGTGTTCTGAACCTAAGCTAGCTGCCCCAACTATGCCTCTAAATATTTTTGAGCAAGTTATTAATACAGTATCTCAGCAACTATTTGCTCTTGACTGGCTAGGATCTTCTTCAATGTCTCCATAATATTACGTGCATGTGTTTTCTACTGCTAAAACTACTGCGCCTAATTGTTTCCCCATGAATAGTTTGGCTGATTCTAATACTTGTGGTTGTAGGCATTTTTATAAGTTGGCTTCTGCACATTGACTACAAAGTTTATAAGCATTAGATTTGCTCCACACAAGTGTGTAGAGTAACTATCGTTCCCATAAATCTGCCACCAAGACGAGGTATGCTGAACTGTATTCACCTAAGCCTGAGATTGATTCACACCCAATTTTCCAAACTATGTCATCATCTAATTCCAAAGAGCTAACAACTGGGCCACTAAGGCTGTAACATTATCTACTTCTATTGTATCTGTATTCTTTTCCACTACACCTCTGGATATATCACCATGCTAGTCAGGATTACCTTTTTCAATTTGGTTCAACAAGGTATATAACTCATTATATGTTTTCTCTAGGGCTTGACCACCTGCAGCTAAATCTAATAGATCTTCGTACTATGGTCAAGAGATTTTACCAAAGTGTGGATAATACCTCATTGGACTATAAGTTATGTAAATAGTCACTAAAAAGAGATTTTAACCTCTTCAAATCATGATACAAGTCCTAATCTGACTTCTGGTTAAAGCTTAAAATTTTATTGTACAACCTTTCAATCTTGTCGGATGGGAAAAAACAAATGAGGAACTTTTGACAAGATCCGAACCAGGGCCTTCAAGCCCGACCAAGACTGGAGAACACCCCCAAGACCCAACCATAACCTCACTATACCCCAAGCAGGATTAATTTTGAATATATATATAACACAACAAAATAGAATAATCATAAATAAAATACAGTCCAATACTGTCAGCCCAATACCACTACAAATGCCAAGGCAAGGCACCCACACCGATAGTTCCTATACCAACCTATAGTAGCCACAGAAAGCCTCTATCCAAAAGTAAAATAATATTCGATCGAGACATGCCCTGGAACATATCCAAAACCCAAGTCTATGAAATAAAAAAAGTATGTAGAGAAATCCTTAACATGAAATGGGGCCTTCTGAAGTATGGAAGCTCACTACTTCAATCTAACACAAGCTTTCCTTAAATCCAATCAATGAGCAGAAGGAGTATGGACGGTTCCTGCATTATGTGAGGATGTAGCACCCAAAGATGGGTTAGTGGATGAATGCTAGCATGCATTTAGGATAAGAATAAAATAATGTCAATATGTAAAAATGAAGTAAGTAACCATATGCATCCACATCATTACTTTTACGTACAAATAATCCATGCTGATAAAGGGAAACGGGTTTAGCATGTGTTTAAAACCATAAACCTGGGTTTGTGTACCTTATCTATCCTAGAACCACCCACAAGCTATATGGGTTTGGTGTTACCCCCTGAACTGAGCCTCAATGAATGTAACTACATGAACCAGAGATATCATAGGGGGAAGGGATTCCATGTTCCCTTCACCCTCCATGATTCATATATACAAGTATAACTAAGAGGATTCCCATGTATCCCATAATTTTGTAGTTACTATGACCAATACTCATGTCGGCAAACATGAGTTTTCAGTGTCCGTCCATTGGATTCATAACTTCATGTCTAACTAACATAAGCCACCATTATTACCCAATTAAAAACATTTGAACACAACTAAAAGACCAATTTCACGTACTATTAACCAAGGTTTTATGGAGTGGTATCATCAAACCGACTATAGCTTGAAAGAAGTGCCATTAGCCAATCTTCTAAGGGATCACATGTGCCGTGTAGATTTAGTTATTAAATTTTCTTGAGGGATTCCCATGCACCCCACAAGTATTCCAATTAATCCAAACCATAGCCACCAAGGCCTTACTATTTAACCATTTAAAACTATTTAAACCAATTTAGGTTCCATTACCATATTATACCATGCAAAATTTATCAATGAAAGTCCAACTATGTACAAAAGCATTCTCATAGGCATTTTAACAAACATGTTGAGGGCATATAGTTTTCAAAATCAAAACAAAGTACCAATTGACCATCCACATGAAACCATATGTTAAAACCACGATTACAATATGAAAAGTATAAGTAAAAACAAGGGAAAACATTATCCAACCATTAACAACCAAAACCCCTAACATATATTTCAAAACCTAAAACATTATCTTAATTATGCCATGAAAAACATTCATAAAACATTCCTCTAGTTGGAACTAACAATGAGGGAGGAGTAATATGCCTTATTTATGAAGATTCATGGAAAGAACTTGATCCTTGATCCTCTAGATGAATACCTTGTAAAAATCCTAGCCTAATATTTAAGAGATTATTTAGAGAGAGTTTTTGGAGTGTTTTGGTCTTTCAAAGTATGTTATGAAAGGCCACAATTGTTTTAAGACGTAGGTACTTAAAAAAATATCAAGAATACCCTCAGAATAAAAGCTGAAAATTGTGCACAGGAGGGTACGACGCCTCTATCTCATACCCACAACATACGAAACATACCCACCACTCGTACCCAAGATAGAATCCTGGACTCCAATCTATACAACATATGATTTCATAGCCTAACTCATATCCTACCATACAATTGGTACCAATAAATTATACCCTATGTATCCTATCAAGGGCTTGACATACTGAGAATCATACGAGTCCATAACCCATCTTGACCATCATTATACCACCAGTATGATATCCATTTGTACATTGTATAGAATGTAACCCAAATCACACTGATCATCAAATAACCACGACCCCTCAAACTGTACCCACATCATACAACAAGTAACCTCAAGTAGCATAATGTCCAGAAGGTCAAACTCAAGAAATTTTTTTCTAAGGGTAATAACGTAGGGTGTTTTAAATTCCTTGACAAGTCATCCCATATAGTGGTAAAACCTGCCAACTCAGCATTCGTCCATCTCTTTTGTTCCACTAAAATTGAGAAGGGGATGAGTGTTAATCTTACAAAATCTGTAGGGACTCAAATGGGGATGAATATGTCACAAATGTCCATGAAATTCTACACCTACAAATCCTCATATGATAGGCTAATAAACTGTCCACTACTATGCAAAAGTTTCACCATGTTTAGTTTTAACTTAAATCTACCTTGAAGTGTCAGTTTACGAATGACGCAGGTAACATTAGTTATGAGTGGGCCACTTTGCATACTGTCTTGCAGGCTAGTGAATCTTCAGCCTTGGGTATAATAATATCTCTCTCTTCCTAAATTTAAGGTATCCAGTTAAGAAGTACTGCTTTTCTCCTCAATTGGTATAAGCATCACTCAAGTTTAGGATATAGATCAACCAACTACCTTTCCGTTGCTAGCTTACTTGCTTTTCTGACTTGAAACTACAAACTCAGAAGCTAAGATAAAGTTATTAACACCTGTAAAACAAAATAGAAAAATTATAAGTACAACAATTGCCAATTTATAAGTCCATAGCAATGACACCAAAAACTTGTTGCACCCAAGCACATACGCAAGTGTACATGGTTATCCAAGTAGTAAAGTGGCCTTTAAAAGCCAAGTATAGATACAATAGGGAATTGTGCTCAACAACTATGTAATTCTAGTTCACTATACAGTTTAAGCAAGTGGTAAACTAACCAAAAGTATTTAAATGTTGCAAACTAAAAGTAAAATTAAACAATCTGGTAGTGTAAAGTACTTGGACAATAATGGGGAGAAACCCAAGGTTAAGGAACTATAAACAATCCAACTTATTTTATACTTCATTGGTTTAGTCAATTATCTTGGTTGTTTATTCATGGGGTTGATAACATGATTATGGTCCTATGAATCTTTAATCAACTATCTAACTTAGCCTTACAAATACATTATTGAGCCGGGATACAAGAAAAAAGCTAAACATTTTTGTATATTTTCTCATTTATGAACCAAATAGGGAAAATTAGGTATATTCCCATCCTAAACACAAATCATAACTTTGATTCATTGAATGATTACGATCTTGTTCCATATATCCCACATTTTATTCTATCATTCCTCCTCTCGAGTTCATGATAGAATTATGCATTTATCTTAAGGGCCGCGAATTAGTAGAATAGTTAAAAAAATGATACATGAACAACCAATAATGATAATAAAAACAAAATAACTTAATAATAAAAAAGTACTCATGTTCTTGGCTTTAACTTTGGATGAGGGTGTTTAGCCACTCATGGAACTACAAAGAATCATAGTTAATGAATTTATGTAAATATCAAAAAGTAAAGATTGATACGGGAATAAAAATTGTAAGAGAAGCCTCCTCAAGTGTATTCCAAGCCCCCAAGTTTTCCAATGTGTTTACAAAAGAATTGTATTGCCCTATTTATAGTAGGCAATAATTGGTAGATTTTGACACACTAGTGTGCCACGCTATTACATTGGCGTATTAAGGGTGTGTCATGCTATTTTAGTAGATTTTCTCTGGAATTTACATATTGTGGATTGCGTCTAAAGGCTTGTCACTCCCTTAACATGGATATCCAAGGGTGTGGCACATCCTTGTGCTCAAATTTTACAAATTTTGTTCATACTTGCTCCATAAATTTGTACTTTATGTAGTGGTCAAGATAGACATTAGAGTAACTTTCCAAATGTCTTCTCCCCTATCATGCTAATCGGGTTGCTAGTTTTTCTTATGAGTTTGATAGGTCATATGATGAGCAGAAGTAAGAGTGATATACCGGGTCTAATAGCTTTTACCCAAGTCTACTAGCTATTTTGGATTGAGTAAATACAATGGGGGAGAATGTGGAATACATGCATTAAGAGTCATTAGGATGGAAAAGTGTGAAGATGGAGGAAATGGGCAAAGAAGAAAAAATTAAAACTATCACTACCTTGCCCATTTCCCAAGAGGAGGTTTATCAAGAAGATAAACCAAGATATGACAAGTTTGGTAGAGAAAACTCCTCACTGACTTCCCAGTCAACAGATTCAAATGAGGAAGAAGAAGTCAAAATAAAGGAAATGGCACTAGAGTCAAAAGATGAAACAAGGCAAATCTCTTATGATGCCTTTAGTTTATTTTGAGGTGCAGATGCTTTGAAGCAGGAAATTTTGGATTTCGGGGTTATACCTTATTAAAACCACTTCTCAACATTATGCTTAGAGGATGTGATGAGAATCCATCCACCTAGGTAAATGGTGGATTATGAGAAGGAGCACAATCCCTATATTTTGGAATTTGACATTCCAAAGAAGCATATGGAACCCCGTCCATTAATGGCGAAGGAACTCAATGTCTAATGTGTAACTAATGACCTATTGATATGTTCACTTTTACCCAATGAGCCAAATTGCAAATTCAATGTGAAATTGGGTAAAAAGTTCAAATCTTTAAAATAGCGAGATCTAAGCTTGATTTCCATTACCTTATATCTTCCAAGTTTCATCTTGGAAGATTTGAATCTTATGTCCCTCTACCACTCATTGCATGTTGAACAAAAAATGGGATAGATATTCAAATCTTCTAAGTGGAAACATAAAAGAAAATGGTGAAGGATTCATGCCACGATGTTAAACTAAGTGCTCGATGGGAGGAAACCCATCACACAACAAAAAGTTGCACATTTTTTTTTATTTATACATGATAGAGTAGATTTTATTTATATTTTTATGCATGCATAATCCATGAAAAGTTAGCACTAGGAGGAATGTTGAGTGAACTTGAAAAGAGAAATGTGGAAATTGGCAAGTTTGGACTGAACCAGAAGTGTAGGAGACCCAATTATCTGGTCTCAATTACTACAACCGTGGTCTGTTCCACTGCAATCGTAGAGGCCATATGACCACGATCGCAGAACTAGGACTGCGATCATAGTCGATTTAGTTTAAAAGATTATCCAAATGCCCTTTCTTTCTTACACATCTCTAAGTGTCATTTCATTTCATTTGCATCTCCAAGTGTCATTTTATTTCATATGCATCTTTTACTTGGTAATTTGTCTCAACATCCTTGATTTTAATATTAATTGCATGCATAGAACTTGTAGATTAGGGAAAGGCCTGAGATAATGTTTTCATTACTAAATGCATGTTAGTTCATCATTATTGCTGTGGTTAGTTATTGAAATTGGTGTACATGCTAATGGGGAAGTCTTGAGTACCCATATTTAGGACTAAAATGATTGAAGTGAACATGTACACCGTATGTTTGATTCAATGCCCCAATGAGATCAATGTTAATTTCTTTGAGTTCAAGGCTATAATCACACATTATAGGCTCAAATTCTCTGATTATACTGCTGATATGACTAGTAGGAACAAAAAGTTAGGGTTAAAATTATGTATTTAGATAGTAGTACAGAAACTATTAAATCTAGTCTCTGGTACCACAATCGCGGTCCCGATGACTGTAATTGCGGTTAATAATAAGCGATTGCCTTACCTAAGGATAGTTTGCTGAAACTAAAATTTTTGCACATTCATTCCCACCCCAAAAACATCTATAACTCTACCACATGAGCTTACCTATTTGATTTAGCATATTTTTGGTATCATAATGCTAATGATGGTTTGAGTTACATTATTTACAGGTTCTAAGCCTCAAAGATGGAACATCTTGACAACACCAGATTTATGGCTGCACAATGCTAGAACCTCTACTATGCAGACTTGCCAAGAACTAAGTTACTCCCTAAAAGGGGTATCAACTTAGATAAAGTAGAGAAAAAGTTCCCTAGTTTTCATGCCAGACTTAATCAGACCAGGTAGATGTATTTTTCCCCAGATCCCTGTGTTGCTAATGAGCATTGGGTACATTAATTCTGCACTATCCTAATCATAGCCTCTTTCATAAACCCAGTAATGAATAATAGGAGAAGGCAAGTAAACTTCAGGACAGAGTGGATCAATGAAGTATATGGGCTCCTGAATGCTGACATGGAGTAGTTTCATACGAAGGGATGTAAGCCAAGGACCTGGATGGCAGATATTTTATCTACTGGCAAAGAGGTTCCTTAGGACACCACTAAGAGAGATATTCTGATGAATGACTTCACAAATGAGGCCAGACATTATTTAAATATCATCCATAGCCGAGTACCACCTTGCACTTACATGACTATTGTCACAGACATATAAGCTTAGATGGTGGCTTGTCTCCTATATGCATCACCCTGAATATTGTCACCCTACCTCAGGGATTGAGAGAGTCCTCCACTGCTCAAAACTTGTACGTAGCTCAATCAGACTATAAGAAATACAAAGAGGAGTAGAAGAAATAAGGAGCCATAGTCACCATTTTAGAGAGAGCCTACTTAGCCTTAGCTGCATCACATAGGGACCTTAGGGATTCACATTAAAATATGGTAGAGGGAGAAGAAGAGGGATAATTTCTTTAGAAAGCTATGGAAGGGGGTAAAGGGCATCTTCAAGGTGCTCAAGCCAAACTACCGACTACCTTCACTGAGGTTGGACAGTGAAAATGAGGCCTCTGTAGATTGGTCTGCTGATGATGCTGATGGTGATGGTACAGAGTCAGCGAGAGAGAGCAGATATTAGTGCAGATTCAGGGAGACCCATCTTACCCTTGCTTCATTGCACATGTAGTGAAGACACTGCATTTCTTTTAGTTGAGGGTGCCCCTGGAGTTGTATTATTTTAATATTGTGCTGTTGGTTATTTCTTTTTATTATTGTTTGGGATGAAACCTTGGATGTTTTTGTTTTGTTTTAGGATGCAACATATTTGGGCACTCTGATGGTTCCCACATTTTATGGATTATCACGTGGTTTTTAGTTTTAATTTTTCTTTTACTTTAATTTTATTTTAATTTTGGTGATGCATGACTAGATTTGCCCTATGATAGATTGAGTGACGATATTCTTAAGGGTAAAGCATCGTGTTTGGGTTTTGAGATAGAGATGCAGGGAAAGTTTGACTACCTAAAACATAAATGTCATAGATGTAGGGGAATTTTGAGTACCAATGGAATTGTTGATTTAAGTTCATGTTGTACACCATTGGTGAAGTCTGACTAGGCATATGGTTGGTTTGCCTATTTTAAGCCAAAATGTGAGGCTAAGTCTTTGGGTATTACCATGATTTAGCAAATTGAGCTTGGTGCTAATGGAAAACAAACAACCCTCTTCGTCTAGATTTTTCAAAAATAAAGGACATGGACATGAGCGATTTTGTAACAAAACACACTCTTTTTTGTGGCTTCGTAAATTTTTGACTTGTGAATAGAAATAGATACTCTAATTTTTTCTCTAGCACGAGGGACATTTGAGATCCCTTGGAAAATTTTGCATTCCATGTGTTGTGAGCTATTTGTATTTATGTCTTATATACTTGTGTTATCTAGAACCTTTCCCATTAGTCTTTCAAAGGTAAGGTTGATTGTATTTGAGTGAAAAAATGATCTTAGGCCATCTTTTGACATTGTAAACCCACTCTAGCCTAAAAAGTCTACCCATGCATTAAATTAATCCCTAGTTACCCATTTTAAGCCTTTGGACCTTTCTTTGGAAAACTCATTACAAACCTTGAACTATTCTTTTTATCCCTCTTTTGAACCATACCCTTCTTGAAATTAAAAGTGCAACTTGAGGCTAAAATCTTAAGTTGGGGGTGGTAAAGATTGATGGAAGAGAGTTTGAGGCCACAAAGTTGTTAGTGAAATACCTAATGTGCCTAAGCTTTGAAAACAAATAAATAGAAAAAAAAGAGTTCAACAAAGGAAAGAAGTGCATGAGAGTTGCAAAAAAAAGAAATGGAAGAAAAAGGGTGAACAAAGAAATCGAAAAATAGGTATATGAAAAGAGGGAAAAAAAGAGGAGTATCCCATAGTCAACAAAGAGGATTAAATAATGTGATGTTGATGTTTAAGGAAGGGCGTAGCCATATTGTCCCAAATGATATCCTACCCTAGCCTGAACCTACGTTACAAGCTTAGAAAGTCCTTTGAGATCTCTGACCATTTACTTTCTTTGTAGTGGTGATTGAAAATAGTGGCAAGCCTATGATATAACACTTGTTGCATAGATATTTCTTTGTGAGCGAGAGAGTTTGTGCAGTTAAAATTCCTTGTTGCATACTTGGTAGCTTGGTATGTGTAATTCTCTTTCTTACGAGGTTGGCATGTGAACAAGTTGAAGTTGGTGATTTTGTCACCTTTCGAGCAATGAGGCAATTAGAGTATAGCTCAGTTTTAATAAAAAATGAGTCACTTTTAGAGTGTTGGTTGTTGTTGCTATATTGCTCATTGAAGTCCTATGTATCCTTGAATATTGTATCTTAAGATAAGGAGTGTAGTGGAAATGAGCTTAGACTATATGCAATGAGCTACTTATGGTAACGACTAATATTGAAGTCATTGTGATCTTAAAGGCATGAAGTTTGGGCATATATAATTATCTCTCATGGTAAGAGATAGTGTTTCTTGAGGACATTTAAAAGATATAAGTTGGGGATGCTGATGAATGGTCATTTTACCACTAATTTTCACTCATTATTCATGCATATTAACTTGTTTTTAATGAATAAAAGAGCAATAATTCTGATTAAATTCACTAATATCCACACTTTGCAAGCATTGAGTTGATAAGACCAAAAGATATGGATTGGAGCTTAAAATGAATAAAAGGAAGCAGGAGAAGTATAGCTGAAGAACTAGAGCAAAATGCCTTAGTTACCGTGGTAACGACCTATTGACTGCAATCGCAACAGTCAAGCATAGTCACTCAACCACGGTTGTATAAGCCAATTGCATTTGCAGTAGTCGCTGTGCTGACCAAGATGGTGCGATCACATCCAGGAAAAGATTGCAGCCCAAGGGAAAAAATGGAAATGCACGTGGGTGATCCCAATTTTGACAAAAAAAGACTTAAACACTAGAAAAAATTATCATATTCCATCTTTCCCAATAGTTATTTAGGTTTTGTTCTTGAGTTCATAGCCTCCATTGATGGAGAAGACAATATTGTATAAATTTTAGGTGAAGAATATATTGGAGTAGACTTTAAGTGAAGGAATATCTCACCTCTATTGGAGATTTGTGGGAGTCCAAAGTTTGAAATAACATTCATTTAAGATTCAATAAATCATTTCAATGGAGATTATGGGTATATGTATGCTTATTTATCTTATGTGTAGCTAGATCTCTCTCTTTGGGTTATGTGAGAATATGGGTTAAAATATGTATGGGTTGTCATTGTTAGCTTTTATTTAGTAGTTCATGTTGATGGGTTTTATTATTGTTTGACCAATTTAATTGGTATTTGTGGGTGAAATCCCCAAATACCTATATGAGTTTGATGGGTAAAAGCTCAAAACTCTAGAGAGCTTAAGGCTACCTTCAAAAGAAGGGCATTGGGTGAACTTTAGGAATCCATATCATCCTAGAAAGAGGGATTTGGAGACCAAAGTAGTGGTAGATAATTATGTGTGTAGTTAGTGAAATTATCACTTTCTTAGACATAAGGGTGGTTGTGAAATTGACTATATCATGGTTGTTATCCTAGAAATAGGGATGCCTAAATTGTGGTTTGGTTATCAATTGTTCAACAAACTCATTAGGTATTCGAAAGAATCAATGGGTGAGAGTTTGGTGTTTTGTTGAAAAACTAGTATCAAAACCTATAACCGAACCTACCTATACTTGATCTATTAAAATGATGTTGACTATTAGAATCCACATGTCACTTCCCTAATAACACATAATCCCAAGATCCGTTCCTAATTGTTTAAAACTCTATTTATTTAAAAACCCAAAAAGAAACACTAGTGTAGATACCTATCTCCCCAATTTTTATCTTCTTATGCTATTAGTTTTAATTTAAATAGTATCTATTATTTCTAATTAACTTGATTTCTCGTGGATTCGACACTGACTCCAAATTTGGGTAAATATATTGATGATAACCGTCTTTCACTTAAATTGATGTGTAAGTTGAGAGTTATCATTTATTTCATAGAATGTTGGTTGAAATATTCCAGTATTGATATTGCTTTGACTATTATTACATTATTTCTATTTATATTTGGCTTAGTATTCATTAGTTACTTATAGTATTCTTAGTGTCATTCCAGGTCATCGGTTATCTTGAGATCACTTGTGATTTTAAACACCGTATTACCACTAGGGGGTAATCTCGGGTCATGAAAAACTTGGTATTAGAGAATCCAGTTTAAAGTGTCCTGGGATATCTGAAAGCTACAATAAGTTGTGTCTTGTTCATGGATGTGAAGTTCGCCACACTTTTGAATGAGAGGCTATGAAATATTTTATAAAAAGTTTCACTACTTTCATGTTTATATTATGTGATGGGGTTTAAAGTCTATTTAAAATATCTTTCTAATTCATGGTCTAGAGGTTTATAGAAAAATGGTCCCAAAAGAACTTGCAGAAGGAGAAACAAAAATAGGAATGGAACCTGCAAGAACAACTAGATCAAGAAGACCTTTTGAGCAAGCATGTCTCTTATTCTGAGTTCAAGGATGCTTTTATAGTGATAGCTCTAGATATGACCATTCAAGAAAATCAGAAAGCAATAGCAATAATCAATATGAAATAGTATAGCAATGGTTAGAGATCAAGATTTCACTCGGATAAATCCTCCTGAGTTCTATGGTTCAACGAATGAGAAAGATCAATAAGAGTTTCTTGATGATATCCTGGAAGTTGTTGAGATCATGGGTGTCATTCCAATTGATAGTGCTGGTTTAGCTGCTTATTAGTTGAAGAAAGTATCGCACACTTGGTGCAAGTAGTGAAAGGAGGATAGAGGTGCAGATCTAAGTCTAGTAGAGTGGGATGATTTTTTATATTTTTCTAGATAGATTATTCTCGGTTGATCTACGGGAAGACAAGGTTTATGATTTTATGAATTCGAGAGACATGATAATATGACTTTATAGGAGTATTCTCTTAAGTTTACTCATTATGCAAAGTATGATTTGACAATGTTTACTGACTCTGGAGCCTGTATGAGTAAGTTTGTAACTGTGTTTCCAAGGATGTGATTAAGGAGTGTAGAACTATATATTGGTCAAAGGGATGTACATCTCTAGGTTGATTTCTCATGTCCAACAGATCGAGGAGGAAAAGATTAAGGATAGGTAAATGGAGAATATGAATTAGAGATATAAGAAATGTCACTTTGGCTATTCTTAGTAGAAGTCAAGTGGTGGTAATCATTCTAAGTTTTAGTAGAGATCTTTATCCCCAACACCATCATATGACAATATCCCATCTCATAGGCCCAAGCAAGATAAAAAAGGTCAAGTTCCAAGCTCTAAGTCTAATTTTAGTGCTTCTAGTGGTTGTTCTTTCCCAACTTGTAATAGGTGTGGAAAATCATCCTGGAGAATATTTGATAGGTAAGGATAGATGTTATGGTTGTGGGAAGCTAGTTACAGACTTCGAAATTATTCATCAACCAAGAAGGGTAATATTAGCGGGAGTACTCAGGCTACCTCTTTAATAGATTAATAAAGGCACCCATCTTAGTAGCATGCCTCATATAGTGCAACGGGTGGGAAGTTCTAGTACAGGTTTAATGCTCTTTAGGCTTTATTAGATCAAGAGGTTTCTCTTGATGTTGTCAGTGGTGTGTTATAGGTCTTTCATATTCATGTATATGTATTACTTGATACTATATCCACACTTTCCTTTATGACTCCCTATATTGCTAGACTTTGGTGTCATCCTAAATCCTCTCAAAACACTTCACAATCTCTATTTCTATTGGTGATTCAATAATAACTAGACGGGTAATAAAAATTATTCTATCATAGTTTCTTAGAAAGTCACCTCAGTAGATCTTGTAGAGTTAGACATAATAGATTTTGATGTCATTCTATCCATGGACTAGCTAGACTCTTTATACAAGTCAATTAAATATATTAAGAGAGTAGTCTAGTTTTAGTTTAAAAATAAGTGAGTTCTAGAGTGGAAGGGTAGTACTTAAGTGCCTATAGGTCAGTTGTGTCTTATCTTAAGGCTAAAAAATAATGTCTAAGGGATATATCTACTTATCTTGTTTGGTTTAAGGATTCAAAGTCTAAGACCCTAACTCTTTAGCTAGTTTCAGTGGTTAATGTATTCCTAGAAGTTTTTCCCAAAGATGTACCCTGTTTTCCTCTTGAGCGGGAAATTGACTTTGGAACAAATCTCCTTACAAATACCCAACCTATTTAAATTCTACCCAACAGAATATATTTAACCGACTTAAGGAACTAAAGAAATAATTGAAATATATTTAAGATAAGGGTTTTATCATTTCTAGAATCTCTCCATGGGGAACTCCACTTATTTTCGTGCTCAAGAAAGATGGTTCTCTTAGAATATGCATCGACTATCGTC
Source organism: Capsicum annuum (assembly GCF_002878395.1). Classification (NCBI taxonomy): domain Eukaryota; kingdom Viridiplantae; phylum Streptophyta; class Magnoliopsida; order Solanales; family Solanaceae; genus Capsicum; species Capsicum annuum. The sequence goes on from NC_061117.1 coordinate 164,639,893, forward strand.
AGTTGAAGAAAGTCATAATCAAGAATGTGCATTGATCTTGGGTGTATTTATACGCCTAATAACCATAATTTATCCATATTTTAGCTATGTTTAGAGAACAAAGTGCCTAGTTTCTTATGTTTTTACTCTACTTCTATGTAATTGAGCTAACTGATGTGGTTAGCATGATTTCAGGCATTAATGAGGTAGATGAATACATTATGGGGCTATGGAATGTGGATGGCGTATGACACAAGAGAGAGTAGCAACCTGGACCAAATGTAGCGCCTAGAAACTACAATCTGGACCAAATGTGGCGCCTAGAAACTACAATCTGGACCAAATGTGGCGCCTAGAAACTATGTCCAAGATTAGTTTGTCATTTATAATTAGTTCGGGGACCTAGAAGGCAATTATGAGAGAAGGGATTATTAAAAGGCTTAACGCTGAATTTTTATTGATTATTCAATTATCCTGTATTATTCAGAGAGAGAAAAATAGCAGCTTAGGGTGGCGAGAGAGAAAAACATTTCTTCTTTCTTACTTTCACCATTCGCACACCAAGATCGTCTTCTAATTTTTGGTATGATGAATATATTTATGATGATTTTCATTTTATTCATGAGTAGCTAAGTTTATTAGTTAGGGTTATGGAAGCCTTGTAGCATACAATCTATTACTTTGGGTTTTGAATTCACTATGCATTGACTTGTTTATATCATACTCTCTTCGCTTATCTTGAATTCTCATGGTTTCAAACATAGAGGATATGCCTTAAAATGCAACTTGTTCGAAAGAAAGGTTGTTGTTCGGAAAAGAGAGTAGTGACAAGAAAATAGGATTACCAACCCGTATTTCATAATTTAATGCCTTAGTAGGATTAACTACATGGAGATTTCGTATTGTTTTTGGTAAACGCTTTTGATTCGAGAGAACTAAAGTGAATTAGTCCTTGATAGTTGAGAAACACTAGGATTATGTTATTAAATACAATACGTTTCTCTGTAAGCATGATGCATGTATGAATTCGTAACGCCCATACTTAGAAAGTATTGAAAACTATAAGGTGGACATAACCCTAGGTTGCTATTTCTCTGAATTTGAATACTACTATACATATTTCATCTTGTTAAACTGAAACCATTAATTTGTGAACTGAATCAAATCCCTCCTATTTATTTTACGGAATCAAATGATTAAAAGTCAACTAATCTGCATACAACTTAATTAGCACCATATTCCCTGTGGGATTCGACCCCAACCTAGTTGGGTTATATATTTGACAACGACGCTTTCTCGTAAGAGAGGTGTAATTTGGGTGTATCATGCATTAACTACCTTAATTTTAAATTATGCTACAATTCATGAGATATAGCTTCATTGTCCACTCATGTTGGCATCTACATTAGAAGGATGCATAAAAGTAAGAGTGAGTACGAACTACTTGCACTCAGTAGTCATCTTAGGATGACTGAGCCTAAGAAAAATATTATATCGAATAAAGAATACTAAAGTAACCCTTGAGGAAGAAAAGTACCAATAGTTCAATGTCAAGTAATATGACTATTATGTCTATCATGACCACAACCACAGTATTTAATGTAATGCAATGCAATGATATGGGATAATTTGTAACGGTCAATGGTTAGTGATATATACCCTTCCAACATTTTTTCTTGCAAGACGAGACCCATAGAAGATTCATGATATCCATTTATCAAACCAACTTCAACAAATATATCAATAATCTTAACTCAAATTAGAATTAAAATCAATATCAATGCCCAGACTCAATAGCTATGAAATGCATCAATATGCATGATATGAAAAAAATGAACTCAGATACAACATTTGTATCCAAATATCTTAGATTCATAATAGATCTATGAACACAAGCTACAATCCTCAAAATCAACCAGAGAATCCAAGATCCATATTGTTACAGTAGTATACACCACGATTTGGACATCACAATATTAATGGATCTCATATGGTACCGAATTCACAAATTCACCCAACCCATAGCTTGATTTAGAAGATAAGTCTCTATTCAAGTTAGTATGACCTACCTCAAAGCCAATGAAATGTGCCAAAAACTACCATAAAAATAATTTTTCTTTCAAAATATCTTAAATCACCTTAATTTTTTCAAGAACAAGTTCTACATATGAATACGAGTCCATTTACACTCATTTTTGTATACCTCTATTTGGAGTTCAAAATTTTATCCAAAAAATCAACCCAAGGGAAACATTGAAATTTTATTTAAGAATTACATTACCCATAACTTAAAACCCCAATTATGTCGTAAAAAATGGAGTTAAAATTTATGGTGAAGTCATCAAAATATCAATACTTAACTTTACCCAAAATTTTTATGTTTAAACATGGTTTAAAATGAGAAATGATTAATAGATCAGTAGATTTTCTTCAAAATTAGTTTACCCATACTACGAGGACCTTAAATTCAAAAATTAACAACATCCATCAAAAATTTATCCTTAAATAAAAAACTTTTAATTTCTTAACCGTAGGGTTTCAAATCTTAACATTATGATGGATCAAAATCATGTAAAAGACAATAGGTAAACTTAGTAAATATGAAAAATGAAGGTAGAAAAATATACCCAACATTTCAATGACAATAGAGTTTTTTACCCTAAAAATCCTCTATTATGAAATATCTAATGTAAAAGTATCACCTTAATCAGAGATTCCTAGCTCCCAAAATATAAAAAATATGAAATCCTCAAACTTTACCTTTAAAATTGCTGGCACCTTTAGTGATGACCCTGCATGGTCATGACCTAAGGATCATGGTGGTAAAAACCTTTAGTGGTGACTCTTTGTGCTCGTGACCTATGCTAAACCCCAAAACAACTGTTCGCACTAAAATAGTCATATCTTCATCATATAAACAAAAAATTTGTCGATTCTTGTTGGGTTATTTCTAAAATTTTAGTATGGAACTAATGGTACCATACAAACACCTAAAATATCTCAATTTATTTGTTGATAGTACTAAATCTCAATGATGAAAAAGTCTAAATTCCAAATAAGAACCCAAAACTCAAATTACATCTTTTGAACACAAATCAATAGTTCAAACCACTCTTAAAACATATTTTGGGACCTGATAGAATTATTAGAATACCCAGATGAGGTTATCTTAATCAAATATTTACTAAATAAATCTCTTAACTAAAAATTATGTAGCTTTAAGACATATTCAAGCCATATACCACAATCACAAGGCTATTACTAATCACTAATGATGAATAAGTCACGAAAGTTGGACATCAGCTAATAGAGGAGTCGTGTGTAGAATCTCACGAAGAGTTTATGAATAATAATAAGTTTTTATGGCTAAATAAAGAATACTTCATCAAAATCCCATTCAAGAAAAAAATAAATCTCAACCCCATAAAGGCAAACCACTCAGGCATAAGCCTAAAGCATCATCATCTCACAAAGAAGGAATGTGAAGAGCTTTTAGAGTTTGGACTAATCAAGCCATCAGATTCCTAATGGGATTATAAAGAATTTTATGTTTACAAATAAGATAAACAATTATTAGGTAAACTTTGATTAATCAACAATTACCAACCCCTTAACCATTTCGTTCTAGATGACAAATTTTTCATATTAAATAGGCTAACCTTATTCTCATCCTTTGCCAAAGTCAGTTACTTTTCCAAATTTAATCTTACATTAGCTTTCGGTAATAGGACATCACCTAAAAAAAGAACCAAAATGAGTTTTTACATACCTAATCGTCATTATCAATGAAAAATTATGTTGTTTTAGCTTAAACTTGATTTCTCTCTTCTAAAAATCCATGATTAGGATTTTTCAACCCATACTTCATATATCATTTGTTTATATTGATGTCATATTACTGTTCAGTGATCCTTTAGGGAGCACTTTGTCCTGCTTTACCAATTTCATGACTTAGAAAAAAATGGTATTATGATCTTAAATAAAATGATTATTCTTGTAAAAGATTAGATTAACTATTTGGAAATGCATTTTTCTCACGGGGCAATAATCTAGGGCCCTATATCTACGAGGAATTAGTCAAGTTTCCTAATACTCACTTCACAATTAACAAACTCTAGTAATTTTTTGGTGTGATTAATTATGTCAAATATTTTATTTCTAATGTCTCTACATATTTTTCCAAACTTACAATGATGCTAAAAAGAATACTCATGTTTGGGGAGAATAACAAGATGACGTAGTTTGTAAAATCAAAGAAATATCCAAGGAATTCAAGACTCTCCATATTACCGTAGATGGAATAATAATATTACAGATAGATGCCATCACTGACTATTAGAGAGTAGTCCTTTTAGAAGAAAAAGATTTCCATGCAAAAAATATTTTGATATGCTAGCAAAAGGTTCAAAGATGCAAAACAACATTATCATTCCCTGTTTAGGGATATTCTTGTTTTAAAGAATGGGATTAAGAAGTTTAACTTCTTCTTGATTTTTCCAGAGTTTCTGGGCTAGATAGATATCAAATCTTTCCTATAAATTATTAAGACTAATTCAAAAATCATCCCGAATCTACAAAATCTATGATGGGTGCAATGGTTCTCTCCTTACAACTTTTAGGTAAAACTTATCAAGGGAAAAAATAACATTATGGAGGATTTCTTGTAGAGGCCTGAGGAATTGTCCGAAGAATTTTCAAAAGGATCAAGACAAATAAATGAAACATGTTATCAACTTTCTTAAACAACATACAAAACATGGCATCGACTAGTGGATGAAGGAAGAATATATAAGATCACCATCAAAACCTTTAAATATTGTACATTTGAATGATGCCTCATGACTTATGCAAGAAATTACCATTTTGTACAACCTCTACAAATTACCACTTACCTAAATTATCTACCAATATTCACCACAAATCATTCTAGTTGAGCTTGCATACCCATCTTCCTACTAGCTTCTTATCTACCTACTCACAAAATGCCTACAAATAGTTTACTCACTTGCTTACAAGACACCTATAAGTAGATTACCCACCTTATTGGAAGATACCTATAAGTAGCTTACCCACCTGTATGTAACACATCTATAAGTAGCTTTCCTACCTGCTTGAAATTACCTACAAGCTACTCTCCTACCTATTTGCTTATGCTTTCTTATGATAATAACATGTTTAGTTTTAAATGTCTTTTAATTTGTTATGTTCATTCACATGTTATATGGGGATGGTTTAATAAAGTGTGCCGTGGATTTTATTTTTATTAGGATAGAATAGAGTACCTAGATAGTAATCTACTAATTTTAGATAGGATAGGGCTTTAGCATTTTTAGAATGGTGGGACATGTATAATGTGATTTATAACTAGGTTTGTATATATTATGCTTACCAATCCTATACAAAGGAAGTGCTATATGTAGTTTTCATAATGAGTAGCTAAAGTACAAAGGACTAGGTCCGTGGATGTACAAGGTACAGTATAGCTGACACACGTTGTCTACACAATTTTGTTCTCTTGTGTAAAAAACTTATAGGTGATATTTTGTACTAATGAGGAAAGTTGGTCCAATAATATTTCAGCCCTAATCATCACTCAACTATAAAAGAAAAGAGATTCCTCTTCATCAAATATTTTTTTGCAATTAGAAAGAGTGAAGAGAGGCATCAAAAACCTTAGTTCAACAATGCTCAAGTTCTTAGTTGATTATGTGTGCTTAAATAGAAATTGTTCTTAAGTGAGTACTGATTTGTAACTGAACTACTATGCTATAAGAGTAGTGTATTTATTTATTGAGTGAAGTTCTTAGGTAGACTTGCCTAAGCTCGTTGCTGGTTAGAGTTAACCAGTTTTTGAGGGAAACTTAGCAGAGGTGTCAAGAGGTGCTTGCAATAAAGGTATTGCAAGTCGGAGGAACCTAGAGTTAGGTTCACAGTTTAGCCTATAATTAAGAGTTTGGTATAGTTGACTGTTTTCGTGCTTGTGAGGACAAGCCATGATTTTTTCTTTCTTGAGAAAGGGGATTTCAAAATTAAATCTTTGTGTTATTTATTTCCGGTAAAGCCTTTAGTTTTCTACCACTCATAATTGCATTACTGTGCCTTTGGCTGAGATTAACTTTGAGGGACCTGGTCCCTTATTGTGTTGAACAACCCCTAAGGGTTTTAACAATTGGCAACAGAGCAGGTTCACGCTATAATGCTCATACCTAGAGTGGTCTGGTCATCATGGCTACTATGAATGAACTAGGGGTGGACAGAAAGAAAGCAAATAGGAAAATATTCCTAACTATAAAGGCTTTAAAATTCGACTCTGGTAAAAAAGAAACTGATGTTTCACTTTTGAAAACAAGGATTGTTAAATCTATGGTAAAAGGTTGTAGCTCTGAAGAATTCATAAGAAACTACCCAATGCAAAAGAGAATCAAAATCCTAAAGCAACAAGAAAAAAATATGCAACTAGCTGTATAGTAAAAAAGGTGTTGGCTGTATGGAAAGACTTGTCCACCAAATTTGGGAAAGACAAAGAGTAAGGAGATAATTTTATGCTAAAATAGAATCATATAGAAATAACCTCAGGTTCCTGGTATTTCCAAATGACAGCATGGGGAGACTCCTCTAATGATTCAAGTCAAAATGAGAAGACTAGAGATGTTTCTATACTTTCAGTGGAAGATATTCCAGTTGCCTATGATTCCGTGTTTGCATTCTTAGCAAAAATAACTGATGAAGAAAAAAAGAAGGTAAAACTCTTTGATCATAGGAAAACCTAGATAAATACACTGCTATGAAGGTAAAAAAATCATGCTAGTATGTTTATATACTCTGTTTATGAATTAACTGTTGAGAAGAATGAATTAGAGAAGAAAGTAGAGAATTAAGAATATGAGGTGATTGCCTTAACTCTTCATATATCTGAGACTGAAGAAGTGGTCACTAAATGGTACTCTAAAAATCCTAATTGCATGAGTCAGTTGAAAAAGGTAAATGATTTATATGGTCAAAGAAAGAAGGAAGCCTCACTCCTTAAGATTGATCTTGAAGGGAAATTAAAGGATTCATAAAAACACCTTATGTATGCATTTCACCAGAATGAAGTGTTAGAAATAGACTTGATTCGTTTGAGAGAAAAGCTCAACAAGTCACTTAAATAGGTTGCTTATTCACAGATCCTTTCTACTTTTACTAGTAAAGTTATTAAAAATGGTAAAGGGCTAGGCTATAAAAGAGAATTACAACCCAATGTTCCTCAAAGAAAGAGTGTCAATAATGTTAGAAGCAAAGAAAGTAAACTCCTATGCACTCACTGTGGAAGAAATAGACGTTCAAAAGAAAAATGTTAGACTGGCTTAAGGCTAAATTGACGAATACTAAATATATTAAGCAGAAGAATGCATATCCTAAGGGATTCAAGTCTCTGAAAAAGGTGAAGGGAAAACCATCATTTCCTAGATATACCAAAAAGGATTTGATCATACCATTATCCTCCTACTAGAACTCAAATTTAAGTGGGTTCCTAAACCAAACTCATGATCATGAACCTAGACATGAGAAAGAGGATTGGAGTCAGGAATGGTTAGTTAATAGTATGTGTTCTACGCTCAATATTGGAAGACCTGACTAGATTATCTCTCAAGACACTTCAAGGTAAAGTGTCACATTGTAAAAGAGATGATTTCAAGGGACCTGGTCCCAAATGAATTCATCTTATAAGAATAAACTTGAGGCAGTATAAGTGAAGTTATGTTTGGGACCTGGCCCTCAGACCTATTCTAAAGAAAAAATTAAAACTGAGAATTTATCATTATACCTCTACCTAACATTTGAGTCAGTGTCACTCATAAAAATGAGCTATGTCATGGTGATAGGTATCCATGTTAGAGGAGGTGAATACTAATCTACCTCATTATCATACCTTTATAGGTATATATCCATGGGGATAGCTTAAGTGGAAAACAATTAAAGGAACCATAATTTGAAAATTCACTCAAGTAAGAGAGGACCTGGTCCTATCTCTCAGGTGAGTACCAAAATAATATACCTTATAATTTTATAAAATTTCTATTCAAAAAGGCCTCATGACTAATCCCATATGAAAAAAAGCTATCAATTTGATTCAAATGTGAAGAGTCACACCATTGTTATCGAACATATATATTCCAAAAGGGTATCTTTTAAATGTCAAAAAGTCATCTCTTCAATAATAAATTCAAATCCTCTTAATCTTTTCTCAATTAACTCCAAACATTATTCTCTTCCTAAACTAAACTAGTCCTTTTCTTTCTCTTCTCTAAAGTTCAAAATGGCTGAAATTCCATCTTTTTCAAACCCCATAATAGAATCATCCACTAATCATCCTCAAGAGTCACAAAGTAATTTATCCATTAGTCCTACACTTGAAATCCCCAAAACCCTAAGTGAACAAATTCCTATTGATAATCCTACATCTATTAAGTTCTTGTTGAGTTAGTCCTAGAAGATTTGAATTAAAACCTCAACTCTCCTATTGAATAAGTTCTTTCTCAACAGAAATTCCCTTCTTCTCAAATGAACCAGAGTCCTTTAATGACCCACAAATTCCCATTCATCTTGAAGAATTGGTAGGTTTTGAAAATAAAAAAACCTGCTAGTACTTGGTTTATATAGTGGCACTGAGTTAAAATCTATCTTTTCTCATCCATGTGATGATAAAATTCCTATAAAGATATTTGATCCTCTTAGAAACATAAACTTAGGAGCTAAGAATCTACTTTTACTTACTGGTGATTCAAACGAAAGCTTTGTAAGTATTGAGGAGCAATCTGTAAGGGAAAAAATAAAGAGACTAGGAATTAAAAAGTGGTATTTTCTCCAAATGAGTATGATGAAGAGGACGAGGATGAATAATCTCTAATTTTGAAAATGAATAGACTGAAGGACAGTAAAAGAAAAGGAAAAATAATTGACACTGGTTTACAAGGTACTAGATCCTATTCCTCTAGGGGATCTGAACAAAAATTGCTAGTAGATGCCATGAATGAAAGTAAGTCTTATACCACAAAAAGAAAACTACTCAAGAAAGATGTCATAGTAGAGGAGAAAAATATTAAAGTAGTGGAGGTTAAAGAAGATGAGGATAATGACACTAGTATTGTTATTGCATCTAAGAAGAAAAGACTAGAATTTCATGGTGATGAAATGACCATTCTCTGATTCAAAGTATGGGAGTCATGGTGTTAGATGAAAGAAGCATATAACATTAAAAAGAAAAAAATTCTCTAAGGGACCTGGTCCCACAAAGAGAAAAGTTGATGAAGAGGAAGAACTAAGTAGTGAATTAAAGAGAAGAAGAAAATAAAGTTGTCCCTTGAGAAGTAAGGAATGATGTCTTGGAAACTCAAAGAGTATTGACTGTGAGAGTGTTTGATCCAAAAATCTATGAAAAACCAGGGATGGTAGAATAGGTGGAGTATGTGAGGAATTAGGGTTGGCTTCACCTACTTAAAGAATCAGCTCTCATGGTGTTTGGAAATGAAGTTAGAGATTTTTAATATACCATGGAATTATAAGAAGATAGGATAAGCTTAAATGCCCTGTTCTAAGAAAGTCTATTCATCTAGTGAAGAATTATAGGGAAAATTTTTGTATTTCTTGTTATGGGAGTAAAATCTATTGTGAAGGAGAAACCTACCACTGAATTTATTGTTGAAGTATCAAAAGTGGGTGGAATTTCAATAACTATTCTGAAAAAAGTTCTTAATTGGTGAATTTCAGCTAGTATTTGAGTTCATCAACAAATTTTTGTTGCTAAGATCAGAGAAAAGGATCATTGCCTCTAGTGTTGACCTATTCTTGAATGAAAGTTTGAGTAAGTTTGAGTTGATAAGATTACTTGATCCTATGATAGAACACATGAAGAAATTAATCTATGAGAATGAGGGAAAGCATGGGATTCCTTATGGGTACTTCCTAAACAAAGTGTTTGATCACTATGGAATAATTGGGACAAAGGGAATCCCAGAAACAGTCAAACAAAAGTTTAGTTTGACATCTCCGGTGGAGAATGAGTTCTTTAAAATGAAAGTGGAAACTGTATCCCAAGTACTGTTGGCTTGTCAAGCAAGCCTAAACAATGAAATAGAGAAGTTAAGGATCATGTTAGCAATAAAGGACACTGAAATAGTACACCTAAAATACAACATCAGAAGTTGTCCTCAGAAGGACCTGGTTTCACTGAATTTCTTGCCGCAGAAAATGAAAAACTAAAGTCCAAAATTATAGATTTAACTGGTGAGGTACCAAGATCGAATACTAAAGTAAAAACTCTCAGCAAATGATTGTTGTACGCCCATGCTACTAAAAATAAAAGACTAGAAATGTTAATCAAATCATACTCTCCTGTACCTCCTTCTACCAAAATTCTATTGTGTTAGTTTCTTGAGTAAATTTCTAGTTTTCATTACAATAGTGGCCTTTGCAAACAATTGTTTTATATGTTTTTTGGTGCATTGTACTGGTACTGATCTTACTGGATAATGAGTGAATTTCTTCTTGCGTACCTCATCTATTTTCTTTAATTTAAGCTGCTCTTCATGTTAGTTTTGGCCCAGTGGCCATGATTTAATTAGCTTGTACTTATCTTTTCTCTTGGTTTGCATTTAATCCTATTCAATAATGCCTAAAGGGGGAATGCTGAACTGTGGTGTAAGGATTGTGGTGCATGCTGATGGGGGAAGCAAATATGGGAGCAACCATGCATGTTGATAGGGGGAAGAAAACATGCTGCTCATGTTTTTGTTTTGCTGCAAATGACAACAAGGGACTAGGTTTTTGCATGATGATGATGGAGAAAGAATGATGATATGGGAAATATTCATCTTTAAGTGGTAATCACACTGATTAAATATGATGAATGCGCATGGATGCTCAAAATGGTACAGATGGTTTGTCATCATAAAAACGAGGGAAAATTGCTATATGAAATTTTGATGATGAGCAGCTAAACTGCAAAGGACCAGGTCCCTAGATGTTTAAGGTACAGTACGGCTAACACGGATTGTCTTCACAATTTTATCCTCTTGTGTGACAAATTTTCAGGTGCTATTTTGTACTGATTAGGATACCTAGTCCAATGATCTTTCATCCCTAATCATCACTCAGCTATAAAAGGAAAGAGATACCTCTTCATCAAATGTTTTTTTGCAATTATAAAGAGTGAAGAGAAGCATCAAAAACCCTATTTCAACACCGCTCAAGTTCTTAGCTGATTGTGTGTGCTTAAATGGAAATTGTTCTTAAGTAAGTACTAATTTTTAACTGAACTACTCATTCTATATGAGTAATGGTTTTTTTATTGAGAGAAATGCTTAGGTAGAGTTGCCTAAGATTATTGCTGGTTAGATTTAATTAATTTTTGAGGGAAACTTAGCAGACGTGTCAGGGTGTACTTACAATAATGGTGTTGCAAGTAGGAAGAACCTAGAGTTAGGTTCACAGTCGAGTCTATAATCAAGATTTTGGTTATAGTGGATTGTTTTGGTTCTTGTGAGGGAAAGCTATGGTTTTTCCTTCATTGAGCAAGGGGATTTCCATGTTAAATCTTTGTATTGTTTATTTCTTGCAAAGCCTTTAGTTTTCCAGCACTTCACAATTGCTTTACTGTGCCTTTGGCTGAGATTGACTTTGTGGGACTTGGTCCTTTATTGTGTGGTGCAACCCCTAAGGGGTCGTTTGGTGTGAGGTATAAGGGATAAGTAATCCTGGGATAAAATGAAGGATTATTTTATCCCATGTTTGGTTGGAGGGATCAGTTAATACCAGGATAACTTATCCCACTATTTACACCATAGTGATGGGATAACTTATCCCATATGCATGGTGGGATAAGTTATCCTGGATGCATATGGGATAAGTTATCATAGGTAATCTCAGGATAACTAATCCCAGAATTAATTATCCTAGGATAACTATTTCCCAACCAAACGACCCGTAAGGGTTTTAATAGGAAACATAAGTCATCATGGGAAGGCATCTTAGTCCTAGTCTTATGCTTCCATTAAACTTCTTTTTAGATATTTTCATATGACTAAATTGTTTTTGGCTATAACCTCTCTCTTGAACCTATCTATTGAAGAAATGAAAATTTTGGTCCATAAGTTGGAATAGTTGGGTGAGGAAATAATAGGAAAGTGCTTGTTGTAATTTTAATGGCTTTATAAGTTAATCAAATTAGCTTGTCATAGCTATGACAGTTTTCTAATGTTTCTTACTTAGACAAAGCAAGCAAAAGTAAGACTTTTTCCCAAATTTGAAGGACATATAGACTAGGGAGTTCCGCCAGAGCCCATGTTTGTCTGGAAAAATTGTGTTGCTATGATCTAATTTATTATTTTAAGACTGACTTTGGAAAGCCATTTATGTCTGGGTTGAGAAGCCTTTGTTTTTATCTAGTAATCTATTATGGATAAGGTGCCCAATCGTAAAAAAGATATTATGGTTCTGATCTCTTGAAGTTTTGCTTGGCATTTGACCTTTATAGATGTGAACTCCTACGTGATTAAAAAGTTATTAATCTTGTAAGCTTGTTATACCTACTTTTTTGTTCTCCCATACCCCTCCACCCCTTGTATCATTAATACCCTTGGAAATTGAACCAAAAATTCAACTAAACTAATGTAACCTTTCTTACCTTGGGGAATGATCAAAACTTAAAAATTACCTTTCTAACCTTGAATATTATGTAACTCTCTTAAGTTTCTAACTATTAAAATATAAAAAATCTTTCAAGACTCATTTGAATTCCTTAAGACTCAAACTAGTAGTCTTACTAACCTAAACATGTTTCAATATTTTTGGCAGTGAAGGAATTTTGATATGAGCTTAACTACTATAGATGTTAGCAAAAGTCAACTATATCAACTTTCTAACCTTCTAAAATGAAAAAATCACATAATACTCAACCAACCATCTCAGAAACCATGCCATTTATCCTCACAAACCACAAATATAGTAAGGCAACTATGGACAAGGATTAAATAGTAAAAATAAAAAAAAAAAAAAACAAAAAAAATCTATGATGGTTGTTACATGAAAAATTCAAAATCATAATCTATTCTTGACAATCCACATCTATGTTTAATTTTGAATGTAAGCTGGATATACATCTTCATCATCCTTTAAATAAAGCTAAATATCTCATCTTATCCATAACAAGATTTATAGAGAAGTCAAATATGTATCCACGTTTATGTAAATTTGAGTCTGTCTCATCAAAGAAAAATTGTTAGTTTAAAGGAAATTGGTTAACAGGTGCCCATTGGAGAACTGGTTCCTTGAGCAGTTTCTTTTTTATTTTTTTCATGCATCCACATACTTTAAGGCTCACTAAATAGCTCTTCTTTTCTAGGGAATTTCAACGATAAGTAATAAATGTACTTGAAGTTCAAAGTAACAAGATAGATGAATCTAAAATTCTTTACTTAAGACACATGATTCAAATGCTTGGGGATCTCACTTTTTATGCTATTTCAAAGAAACTGGCCCAATTTCAAGTTTTCAAGATACTTGATTAGATACAAAAATCAAAGAAAGCTTTTCAAAATTAAAGGTAAAGGTGACTCAAGAAAATTTTCCCCTATTTCTAGTCCTGGACATACTTGGTTCAAAATATATGGAAAAATATAGATTATGAAAAAAATATTGTGAAAGCTGCTTGAGTAATTTCAAAAGATGCTCTAGTTTTTAATACTATGTCATGTGAATTTGAACAATGGAAACAAAATAGTCAGACAAATCAATGATATTGAGATTTTAATAATATGGGTCAAACCCTTCTCGAGTTGCCTATGTATCCATAAGAATCTTTCCAGCCGTATTTCATGAAATGCAAAATAAGGACTTTTGAAATTCTTAAAATAATGGACCAAACTGGATGTGGATGTCTACGTATCCAAAAGAAAATTAGGCCACATGTAACTCATGTATATAAAAAAACATAAAAGGGTCAAACCCCATGTGTGTTGCCTACATATCCATTAGGAAATCAAGTCAACCATCTTCCATTACACGAATGAAAAGATTTAAGAATAATGGTTGTAACAAAATACAGAGGCAACATGCAAAAAAAAAGGTTCTATCTTATGCTCTGGCCTATTACAAAAAAAAGTTAACTTAAACTACTTAAACTCCTGGCAAATGGGGATTAAGATTAAGTCTTATTCTTCAGCATAAATCTACATTTGACAACACATATAGTCGATGTTGTTGTTAGCCTCCTAAATTTATGTTTTAAAAATGACAAACTAGCGAGTGAATCTTTGCAAGATACAACTAAATCCTTGAAGGATATTGGAATACCACTAGTGATAGAAGGATAAAAGAAGCAAATAAGAAGGCCAGCTATAGGAATGGAAGGACATCAAATCATGATCAGAGGCATCTAAGAAACTCAATAAAAAAAAGAAAATTGGAAGAAGAATCTCAGTCTCGATAATCACAACAAATCAAATCAATCAGGAAGATCTCAGTCTTGAGAATCGCAGTAAATTAGGTCAATAACAATAAAGTAAACAGAAGAAAATATCATATCTAATATGGACATATCATACAATTACATTCCTCAATCAAGGAATTAATTCAAATCCTTGATTGAGAAGAAATCTCTTGGGTTTTCTTATGAAGAGTAGAAACTGAAGACTATAAAATAAGAACACTTGAGATGGATACGAGTTATACAACTTCAAATAAGAATATCAAAGCATCTCAATCTTAGTCTCACAAGGCTTTGTAACTTTTAGTTTACAAATATTGTCTAAGAAGACGGATCGAGTCAACTTTGTAACATCAACTAAAGCTCTGTCACAAGATCTGAAGAACAAAATAAATCTTCAAAACTTGTTTCTCATCATTGTACTCGAGCCGACATTGAAGTAGGCACCACATTGGTGTTCCGAACTAGGATAAATCTCGATGTTTTTTACTTTATGATTGATTATTTATTTGCTTAATTGTTTTAAATCTAATCTATCTAGTGAAGTGTACTGATCTACAGGTGAGTCGACTGTGATGAGTCAATTGTTGACTCACAAACAATTTTCAATTCACCCCCTCTCGAATTTCAATTGATATCAGAGCAGGTCTCACCAATAGTATTGCTTAACCTCAAGTGAGAAAATATCAAATGGAAAATTATCAAAGTTCTGGTGCTCTTCTTTAAGATGGTAACTCCTCCACAATACCGCCATACTTCAATGGACAACACTACTCATACTGGAAAAATAAATTCAAAATCTTTGTCGAATCAAATGACTTCAAAGTCTGGGTCATCGTCAAGAAGGGTCCAAGACAATTCCAAGACTTAAAGAAAAGCTAAAGGACAAGGACCAAGAGTCCAGTAGTGTGGACATAGAAGACCTTGAAAGTTTTGAGGTCACCAAGGAACAACATGAGGTAATCCAAACTAATGCACGTGCTATATGTTTAACACTGTATGTAGTTAGTGGAGAATAATACAAAAAGATATCAACTTGTAAAACTACAAAAGAAATATAGGATAAATTAGAGGTAACCTAGAAGGAACCACCAAAGACAAAAAGTCAAAGATCGCTACCCTGGTCAATGAATACGAGCTCTTCAAAATGGAAGATAATGAGAAAATTGAAACAACATTTGCCAGATTCACTAAGATCGCATGCAAACTAAAATTAATGGGGATGATCTATCCACATAGCTTGCAAGGCTAGAAGCTGTTCTGAAGTTTTCCAAATATTTGGGAAAGCAAGGCTGCCATTTTGGAAGACGAAGATCTACATAACATGACATATTACGAACTATGAGGTAACCTTATTTCATATGAAATAAATTATATCAATAGGTAACACAAGGAGGAAAAGAAGAAACCAGTAGCCTTAAACTTTGCTCCAACTAAAGAGGAGGACATTATGGAAGATGCTAATAGAAAAAGAATATCCCTCATTAACTGTGGAGTATGGCAGATCATGAGACAGAGATAATAAATATCTTAAGGAGAAAAAAATAGTGACTCCACTAGAAATAATAATTGCTACTAAGACTGTGGAAAGCCGAGCCACTTCAAACAAAACTGCCCTGAACAAAAAAGAAGAACGTCCAAGAATAATCAAAATCTTAGAGCCTGGAGTGATAAAGATGAAATTGAAGAAGAAGTATAGGCTGCCAATATGTGCTTCATAGCAACAGGTGAGTCAAGCGAGGTAAGACCACACGACTGTCATAAATGTAATATTCTTGAATCTAATTTGGATATGATAACTGGCGAGCTTCAAAAAGTCATATATCAATATAATAAACTCACTTAAGAGAAGAAAAGTTATGAAGTACGATTTAAATAAAAACTCAAAGAGGAACAAAGAAACTATCAAATAGAAATCAAAGCATGTCAAACTAAAATTGACTTGCTTTAAGAAGAGCTCGATGAAATAAAAATAAACTTAAACAATTTTAAAAAATCCCGAAGCCATAGTTTTGTAAGAACAAATTCCTTTAAAAACCACTCAAGTTCTTCATTAGAATCATTTAAATTAGCTAAGACCTCATTCTCTTCCCGCGGACCTATCTGTTTTGTCTGCCAAAAGAAAAGCCACAAATTCTATAGCTGCAGGCACAAGCCTGGCAGGAGGTGGATTTGGAAGACTAAAGAAAACACCTCTAACCCATAAGGACCCAAGAATACTTAGGTACCTAAGAATAATTAATCTTCTTGTTTTGCAGGAACATGTCTTGAAAAACAATAAAAAGGAAATAATGTTCCTTGATGACGGATGTTCTAGATACATGACCGGATAGAAAGAAAGTTCTTCTACTTTAATGAATATAGGTGGAGGATCAATCAAATTCAATGACAATGCCAGAGACAACATCACCAGAGTTGGCTCAGTAAAGCTCAGCTTCTCATACGAATCTATTAAATATGTGGTAGAAAGAATCAAGTACAACTTACTCAGCATCAATCAGCTGTATGACGACGAATTTGGAATTACCTTCAAACTAAAAACTGGTCCATCAAACATGATAACAAAGGTATCTTTCTCATCGATGAATGCCAAGAATGGTGTAGTAAAGTGAAAGAATAAGTCTTTTCCGGAAACTACCAGGACCTTGGTGTTAAAACAAAATTGCTTGGATCATTTTTTGGTAGAAGTAGTAAGCACCATATGTCACTTCATTAATAGGTACATGATCAAACCTATTCTAGAGAAAATATCTTAAGAACTTTAAAAAGGAAGGAAGCCTAACATTAGCTATTTCCATCCTTTTGGCTGCAAATGTTTTATTCAAAACAATAGTAAGAATAACTTGGGAAAATCTAATCCATGAAGTTACAAAAGTGCATAATCTATGATATGCTGAAAGTAACAACACAATCTCTGAGTCATCACAAGACAAGTCAACTACACCTCCCCAAAGTCGACTTCCACAGTTTGGAATGGATAGGTCTACAAAAATAAGTTGAATGAATAAGTTAAGGTTATCATAAATAAAGCCAGTCTTGTAGCTTAGTGCTACTCCCATCCCGAAGGTATTGATTATGATGATACCTTTTCCCTCATGGAAAGGCTGGAGTTAATACGGATTTTATTAGCTTTTGCGACTTCAAATATTTTGATTTGTATCAAATAGATGTAAAAAGTGCCTTGCTTAATGGCTTTATATATGAGAAAGCTTTTGTAAAATAACCCCTCAAATTTGAAAATTCATCATATCAAAATCATGTTTTTATGTTACCAAAAGCACTCAACGGCCTCAAACAAGCTAAAAAAGCTTGGTATGACAGATTAAATACTTTCTTACTAAATGCCAATTTTCAAAAAGGTAAAATTGATACAATTCTGATCTTACAAAAATTGATTCAAATCTTTTTCTTGTACAATTTAATGTTGATAATATTATTCCTGATAGTTCTAATATGTTTTTGTGAGAATTTTGCTATTCTAATGAAAGTTTTTGTCGTATAGGTAAGGCCCTAAGTTCATGACTCTGCAAGAAGCAAACCTTAGTTGACTCACTAACAAACTGAAGTTGAATACATAGCCAATGGGAGTTGCTGTGATTTATGTGTCATCTACTTGTTCTTAATGTGCCTTCTGAATCCATGCTAGTAATGTGTAAAAACCCCAGTGATCTTAGTCTTTTCATATATACTGAAGCATCATTTATTTGAAATCTCGTAGTAAATGGTCATTTTATTTTACTGACTCTGAAAATTAGCCTATAGATTTTTTTTAATGTTTTTATTCATTAGGAAAAATTTTGCCTTCTAAAAGAAAATTTTTGTATAATATTTTTTGAAAGATTTTTTTAAGAAAAACTTGGTACTACATATTTTACCAAATCTCCAAGGATTTCAAAAACTCTTATTTTTGGCACAAAATTCATCAACTACTCTCTGACTCTCCATCCTTTTCCTTTAAATCTCCATTTTTATGCCACCTTTTTCTCTTACATCATCATTACCATCTCTATACCCTCTCACTTCCTAACACTCCCCACCATTTCATCTCTAATCCTAACCCCTATACTTTATTTCTCAACTCTATCTTTTCACCTTCCTTTCCACCCCTTTTATGATCATCCATCCCCATTTTCTCTACCATGAAAAAAACCCGTTCAATGGCTTATCTTACCAAAACCTCTCCAAATCAAAGTTCCTCCAAATTTGACCCTGTCATTCTCTCTTAATCCTTAGAAGAAGTGTTCTCTCACATTCTTCAGTCAACTTTGTCCAAAAAATAAACTGTTTCAAGACCTATGTCATCTTCTAACAAATGACAGTTCTATCCTTTGGATTCTCTTCCTCATGCAGACATGCATAAGTTATGGTCTCTTGTTCATAGGGAAAATTTTCTCACTTTCAAGAATGGCTCTATTATTTCTAGTCAAGTTATCAATCTCTCTCATGTAAAGGAATCCCACCAGAATATTGGCCACTTTATCAAAGCCCAAGACTTGTCGATCATGTTTCACTTATATGTCTTAGAAGTATTTGAAGACCCCATTCGTATGTTCTACGCTAACCTTCATCATTCCCCTGATAGTGGAGAGTTGGAAACCCACATTCTGGGTACACATATAATTCTCAATGGCTTTCTATTTGAGTAAGTATTTGATACCAAATTCTCAAGTATTATCCCTTTCATGAAAAAGACTTGTCCTTTTGAAGTTAGTTTTGACAAAGCAGAGTAGGCCTTCTTAGATCCGAACTCAAATAACCCTTTCTTTGATCCTTTATCTCTCATCTTTTGAAATAAAATCTTGGCCAACATCATTGAAACCACCTTGATTCTTTATAAGGTATCGCTTAATAATGTGACATGTATAGATGTGTTTGTTCAATACTTTTTGATTAAGAAATAATCAATTAGAGTTCCTGGATTCATTAATATATGATAGAAAGTACCGCTGACTTCCATCCCTCAGCCAGTTTGCCCTAGATCTGCTAATCACTCGGATTATTCTTTACTTTGGAATTGACCTCTAAGCATTCAGTGGTAGAAGTCTTGCCACCTATGACTCAAAGACCTTCTCAAGTATGGGATGTGTTTTGATTAAAAAAGAATGGTGCAAAAAGGATTCTGCCAAATAACAGCCTGACACTTATAGGGTAAGTTAATTTCTGTCTAATTCCTTATTCTATATAGATAAGGAGATTGAAGAACTCAAGGAAAGACTCACCACCATTGAGGAAGGAATATCCAGCATGAAGGAGTCAACTACAAATCTTTTATAGCTGAGCAAGGAGACGGGTACCGACATAGGCAAAGTATGACTCTCTCCTGACAGTTTCAAATAGGATGGGGTAAAACTATTTAACAGAATGTTCTCCCGGGTTGATTCCATCAAGACTGAATCTCCCTCTTCCTCCAATGAGCTTGGAATCTATATTCAAAACTCTTACTCCAAATTCACCAAGAGTGTTGAGAAATCCTATGACCACTTTTGCTCAAACATGTTCAACACCCTTACCTATTTCCTAGCCAAACAACTCTGAACTCTTTTATCTTATTCAAAAGGGGTTTATCTCTTCTCATACTCTGGGTTGTATTAAGACACTTCTCACTCCTACTCCAATAAGTTTTTGATTCTACTTCCTAGTATAAATTTGCATATCCCATACTTTTCATTTTGTCTTTGATTGGTTTTGCTCCTTATTTTTGTGTATGGTTTCTTCTTTGTTTTGTATTTGTTTGGTCTTTTTGAATATGTCAAAAGGGGAAGAAAATGATCTCACATCAGTCAATAAGACAGGGGGAGCTAGTCGTCCACCAAATCACGTGAGTAGATTATAACCACAAAAGTAGAAAGATAGGGGAGCAAGTTGGGCATTTTAATAGGGAAGTTAACTGATGTTTAACGTTTGTCTTTATTAAAAAGGGGGAGATTGTTATCCTTCTGAATTTATATTTTAATAATGAAAAACTAACAAGTGAATCTTTGTAAGATATGAGTAAATCCTTGAAAGATATTGGCATACAGGTAGTGATGGAAAGATAAAAGAAGCAAGTAATAAAGCCGACTATAAGAATGGAAGGACATCAAATCACGATCAGCGGCATCCAAACAAATCAATCAAAATAAGAACAAATGGAAGAAAAATCTTAGTCTCGATAATCATAGCAAATAAGATCAAGTATGAAGATCTCAGTCCCAAGAATCGCAACAAATTAGGTCAAACATAATAGATCATGGCTATATCTGATATGGACATGAGTAAAATCTATATATGGACATATCATATGACTACATTCCTCAATCAAGGCATCAATTCAAATCCTTAATTGGGAAAAAATCTCTTGGGTTTCCGTATGAAGAGTAGCAGTCGAAGACTATAAAAAATAAAGGCTGAAGATGGACACGGGTTA
The DNA here is from genome assembly GCF_002878395.1 of Capsicum annuum. Classification (NCBI taxonomy): domain Eukaryota; kingdom Viridiplantae; phylum Streptophyta; class Magnoliopsida; order Solanales; family Solanaceae; genus Capsicum; species Capsicum annuum. The sequence goes on from NC_061117.1 coordinate 164,660,742, forward strand.
TACAACTTCAAAAAAGAATATCAAAGTTTCTCAATCTTAGTCTCACAAGGCTTTGTAACTTTTATTTTAAAATTGTTATATAAAGATTAGGATCGAGTAAAATTTGTAACATTGACTAAAGCAGTGTCACAAGATCTGACAAACAAAATAAGTCTTAAGAACTTATTTCTCATCGTTGTAATCGAGCCGGTATTGAACGATCTAAGGGAACTTGAAAACCCAAGTGGACTAGAAGTAGGCAACATATTGGTGTTCTAAACTAGGATAAGTCTCAGTGTCTTTACTTTATTTTCTTAATTGTTTTAAATCTAATCTGTCTTGTGAAATGTACCGATCTGTAGGCGAGCTGACTGTGAAGAGTCGTCAGTTGACTCATAATAAATTTTCAATTCACCCCCTGTTGAATTTTATCTGTTTCAGGTAAATAATTTGTATGTTTGCACAATACATTTCAATCTAAGTTCAAGACTGTTTCAAGGACAACAATGAAGTTTTAACACTTTCAACACAAGTTCAAATGACTAATGAAAATGAACTATCAAAGAAGTATGTTATCTAAAAGAAATAAGATGAAGTAGAAAGAGAACCAAGTTCTCCAATTTCATAGGGTTTCCTTAAGGAACTAATTCCCTTCAAGTACCTGAGGTTACAAAATTTCTACTCCCAGGATAAAATGGCTCACAATCTGAATGTAGCGGTACCTCAAACATTCAGATTCCTTGAACACACTCAATGACTAATGATAACAAAGAGTTTTTGGAAGTATAAGAGTGTTTTTTAGTACTTAAAATTATGTTCATACCTGAAGAAAATTTTAGGTTTTTATAGCCATCAAGTGTCCTTTTGGAAAGGAATCAATGATTCATGAAAAGGTGTATCATTTCGGAAAAGTCATGTATGTCCCTTTAGTAATAGTGTGTCTTTTTTAAACATTCATATATAACCAAAATGCCTTTTTTGAAATAGTGTGTCATTTCCTCGAAGGGTTGTATCCCTTACGAGTTGTATTTTTGCATGTATTTGCATAGCGTATATTGCAAAAATATTTTCATTGGATTTTTGGATTAAAATTTTCCTTTTTTTTTCCAAGTTTCAAATAAAATTTGTCTAAAAAATTAATCTCTTGATCGATCATTTGACAAATCATAATCCAAAGCTGAGAAATGACGACGACAATGATGAAAACGCTAGACACCTCTTAGTTTTTATTCGTTGGATTTTTGGATTAAAATTTTCACTTGTTTTTCCAAGTTTCAAATAAACTTTATCTGAAAAATTAATATCTCAATCGATCATTGGACAAATCCAAATCCGAATCCGAAGTTGCGAGAGCAACGATGATGCGAGGCACCTATTGGTTCTTGCCTCACTATCCATTTGAAGGTGTGTTTCTTAATCAAAACACATGAAAATTTCTTTCTCCCACCAATATGGTAGAATTCGACTTTTCCTTAAGTGAGTACACTTTCCTTTTAAGTGAGAGCTCACTTTCCCTCCAAGAATTCTCTCTATTATCTATTCATACATCTAATTGAACCCAATAGCTGTTTCTGCAATGTCTTCAATCACCACAAAATGATCATCTTCATGTACTATAAATAGGGTATTTATGTCATTGATAACATCAACATAAGAAATTTTAACTGTCATATATGAAGTTTTGAGAAGACAACTTTTGAGATAGTTTAGTCAATGGTCAAAATGGGTATTTCAAAGAAAAACCTTTTCTATTTTTCTTATGGTTCCTTCACCCCTTACTTAGTTAGTTCATATTGTAAAATAACTATTAATTAATGTTCATGAAGGACCACATGCATGAATTATCGATTTAATGGCTTTTCTTGCCCAAATCTTGGTTGGTACCAATTTCTCAACTTCTCCTTTGGAATTATAATTGCGGCACATAAAGTTTGAGAGAAATCAAGAAAAACCTTATATAGATGGTCCGGAGCTTAAAGAAGGCCTCTATTTGTAACATATATTGAATGTACAAAAATATCTATTCCAACAAAAAGAAAAAGGGCCTACTTTGTTTTGCAATCCTTTGTCATCGTGAGTCTAGTTCGATACTACTATCGTAGGTGTTTCCAATGGAGATCCCATCCTCAATAGGTGTTTTAGTGATAGGTTCTATTACATCTTGATATTGGATCCTCTCTTCTGGTTTGGCTCTTGGGTCTGATTCTTTTCACCCCAACCAATAACATTTGCAATTTCCCATGATTGGTATGTCGCTCCATCAAACCCTCATATTGCCTCAATGTATTTTATTAATTACTCTTAATAGTTAGATATGTCACCTTCTCCATATGCATATAAGTTGTTGATCTCACTTAAATTTGACAAATATAATGCAAACTAGGTGGCACATATCTATCTAGATGGATGTAAGGTTATCCTAAACGCATGTTGTATGTCATGGAGTTATCAAGTACATGAAAAAACATAATTAGCTCGACTGGTTTAATTAGCACACCCAATCTATTTCTCAATATGACATTTTTTGGCCCTATCAAACACCTGAATATTCATAACTTGTCAGTTAGCTGACATTGTATCCTATTTTTTATAGTGCTGTTACTATACAAATATTTTGTTTGGAGCCTCCATCAATTCATACTTTATACACGAACATGTTACACACTTAATAGTTATTTGAAGTGATTTTTTATAATCATATCCCTCTAGTGGTAGTTCTTTATTATCAAAGCTTATATGATGACTATCAAGTATGCACCCATCCATTCCTTCAAATGTCTTACCCCTTTTTTAAATTGGAAAATATGTTTGGCTAAAAATTGTTAAGAGTGCTTTTCTATGTACATCATAACTTAACAACTAAGAAAGAATAAAAATCCAGGCATTAGTCATCTTCAATTGATCCATAATTGAGTATTCACTAGCCTTATTCTTTCTCAAAAATTCATTTGCCTCGACATCTATCACAACCCTTTTGAGAAGTACCTTCCTTTTATTGTCTTGCCTGAATCTAGATAGATCATCCTGTGTATAGCACCTTCTAGACCTCATTATTCCTAATGTCTTATTTAATTGATAATCATTATTTTTCCACTATATTCCATCACAAATTATTATAATTCCATGGTATGGCCTTGGTATATGATAAATCATTAATTTGACGACATAATAATACCTTTTAATCTTAAATTATCATGCCTTTTCACTGACTTGATTTTAATCCCATACGTAATGATCATTTTTGTAGGTAAAGGTTGAAAAAGGAAGATGAGCAAGCCATTCAAGTCAATAAGAGGTCAAATATAAAAGAAAATAGCACTAAGACTATATAGGTGTGTCGGGAAGGCACCCATACAAGTTAATGGCCAAAATGACCAAAACCCCCATCTGCTATGAATTTTCTTTGCAGCTTCTATGGATGCACTCTCTTTCTGCTCTTTATCTTCTCAAGTAGATCAAGAGCAAGGTGGCATTTTTGTAATATTTTGCAACTATGGAATTAAGGTTTAAATAGGGGTAGTTAGCTCATTTTCATGATCTTTAAACATTATTGGATTACCCTTGAGTGAAGAATACAGGAGAATGATTCCCAAGTAAAGAATTATTTCATTTTCGTTTCCTTTATTTTTCATGGATCAATTTAATGAAAATTTTTGTATATCCTTACTTTCTCTCTCTAGGAGTAGCTTATTATTCACTCTTGGGGTTATGCTTAAACAGGTTGTAATTATTGCATGGGTGTTGTTTATTTTTCTTCCAAATTAGCTATTGTCATGGGTTTTTCATTTATTCTATAATTTAACTATGAATTAGGTATAGCAAACCCCAATTACCTTTAAACTCATGTCATCCTTGAAAGAGAGGGTATGTATGAGGAACAAATGTAAACAATAACTTATATTATTTTATGTAATATCATCTCTTAGACATAAGGATGTTAATTGAGGTAATAGATTGGTGAAATTGTTACACTTCTAAGGTTTTTGAAAGAACTCATTTGTGACATTTGGCATTTTATTGAAAGATGAACACTAATGCCTCTAAATCTAGCCTACCCCTGACTCCTAGCTAAATTTGGATAAATTCCTAATTACCCATGAATAAGTTCACACCTAGAATGGCATAACCACAAGGTCTATTCAAAATTGATTACACTCAAAGTATTTTAGACCTCGAGAGAGTATTCTGAAAAATAAATGTTACTTTGAAAACATTCCAACTAATCTCCCCATTTTACATTTAAGTTGTTTTATACCTATTATGTGTCAACTCCTAGTTGACTTCAAACACTTTTAAGCCTTGAATTCCATGTCTTCACTCCATATGGATTAACTCCAACTCCTTTTTGGGTAAAATATATGGTGAAAACATCCGCTATACCTATTCAAGAGTCTAATTTGTGTGTTATGAAAAATAGCACTATTGCTAGGGAGTGCAAGATGGTTTTCATTCTTGTAGTGTTTTTAGTCACTTTAGGTAAGACATAGTGTTTTATTTTGTATTGTTTGTTGTTAGAGTTATTTATTAGGTGACTATAATAGAATACATGAAATATGAGGCAGCACGATATTAATACTGATACTTTTGTTGGGTATCTCTAGGATAAGGATCACCTCAGAGATGTGGGTCGATCTAGTTTCATTTGTATTCCATCGATGAAAGGAAATGGAATGTTTCATGTTACTAGCATAATGGTTTATTTTCTTCAAATGAAGGGTTTTTTTGGAGGCCAAGCAGATGAGGATGCTAATCTACACTTGTAGAATCTTATTGATGTGTGTTCTCTATTTGACATAGCCTACATTTCTCAACATTTAATCTATTTGAATATTTTCCTATTCTTTTTGATGGGAGAAGTGGTCTTATGGTTTTGGCCTTTGCTCGCAGGATCTATTACTTCATGTATTGAGCTCACAGAAGTATTCTTGGATAGATACTTCTCTCTTTCTCGAACGTTGTAACTAATGGATAAAATCATCATCTTATGCTAACTTAATGGTGAACCATTATATAGGGCTTGAAATGATTCAACAATAAGATAATGCAATGCCCAAATTATGAGGTTATGGATGAATCTTTAGATTTTCTATCGGGTATATGATCAATTGATCGGGTATATGATCAAACAATCTTATGGGGTTGCAGTGGCTTTGTTAGATAAAGTGATGAAGAAAAGTATACTTTGGCACATAAAAAATATTGAGCTAGCCATGGGGGCTCCCTCAACATCTTTTGTAAGCCAAGAGGAAAGGAAAAAGTATGAAGAAAGAGATGAGAACATGGCTAAACTGAAGACTGAACTTGATCTTCTCACCAAGCATGTAATGAGAGCTCCTTCTAAGGAATTCAACGCCATTTCTTATAAGAGTGTTAAAGCTAATGACGATGAGGAAGTAGAGTCTCTAGATAAAGAAATTCGATTCTTGTCAAACCAATCGTGGGATTTTTGCCCTACTGATCTGAGATGGTTTTATACACTTTTTTTATCATTATTCTAGCTTATTTAGCCATATTTTGAGAGCAATTTGTGTGCTTAATATGTTCATGTTCAAATTCTTTTTCAAACAAGTTTGTACTTAATTGAGTCATTTAAAGTTCAACCTGGAAAACTAGTTTAACTAGTTTGAGCTAGGTGTTTGTCTAGTTGGTTTTGTTGGATTCTAATGTGTTTAATTTGTTCCAAACAATTTAAATGTGTAATTATGAATGGAATAAATTATTTTTAATTTGCAAAGTTCAATTTGATTAAGTCAAGAGTCAGAATAATAAGTAGAAGATCATTGTGAATTTGCCTTATCTTAGCTCTTTTTTTGACTTGTCATTGAGAATATAGTATTATTTTGATCTTTAATATGATGTGTGTAATATTATAGGAGGCTTTTTGAGCTAAATATGGTGATATATTGATGACTTAAAGGACAAAAATTCATTGGAAATACACCAGAAAAGGCATGGGCAAAGGATAGGACGTTCAACACTTAATCAAAGTTTTGGAAGCAAATTCCAGTGAGTCGACGCAAAGTCGACGCGTTGCATCAAAATTTCCAGTGCTAACCAGTCCATTAATATGAAGTCGATGCATCGCGTCGATGATTCATGCAAGGCCAATTTTAAGTTCGCCGACACAATGTGGTTTTGTCCTAATTTTAATTGAATCGGCACAATTAAAGAGGCGGCTGTAGGGCACTTGGAGGGAATCTTTTCTTGGGAACTCGTGCAAGTCTTCTAATCCCACTAGGATTGGTATATTATAAAATATATACACACATAAATTTGCTGGAAAACTTTGGAAATTATTGGACAAAATTAAGTTGCTGAACACGTGAGTAGAGAACAAAAAGATGTGGTTGCACTATTATTAGGTTTTAATAATTTGATTTAGCTTTTAATTTTTCTTCATCATGTATCCAATAATTTGGATTGTGACTATGAATATTATCGGCTAAACCCCTTATTTCTTGGATTAAAGGCAAGAATATGAGTACTATTGTTTTTGATTAAATTCGTTTAAATTGCTTATCATTGTTAGTTCTTTGTTTATTCTTATTTTAATTATTTTAAGGATTCGAGACCCTTAGAATACATATATTATCAACCTTTTGATCTTGGGAGAGGGAATAGAAAGATAGAACATGGGAATAAATAAGGTTTGGGTTTTTATTCTTTTATAAAATAAAGAATTAAACTTAGCGTCTAGGACAGGGATGTACTTAGATGCCTTACTTTATTCAAACGTAGGATGACAGCTTTAATCCACTTAATAGGATTATTACATCCCCACTCAAAGATGTAGTTGTAATGTCCATATTAGGTAAAAGATTTGAGGTTGGAGAACCATGATCATGCAATTAACCCTATGAATCAACAGCTAAGATAGGAAAGATAACAAATGAAATTCAATAACATAGTATGATTGTTCGGAGTGATTTAACCCTGGGTTTTACTCCACTGATTGTTCCAACTATTTTTATTCACGCCTTGTTACTTTAATTTTAATTTGAAAATTCTCTTTTTGGTTACACTTTCACCAATTAAATCTAAACTGTGAACCAGAATTAAATCATTCTTAAATTAAGTCTCTGTAAGATTAACTTGCGTGTGCACTGTCAAGTTCTTGGCCCCGTTGTCGAGGACTTGTATTTTGGCAATTGTTTATTTTAGTTTTACTTTTAAGTTTATTTGGTATTTTTTTATGCTTGGTCTTGGTTTTGTCATTGTAGAAAATAAGTTGTAGGATCATAAGCTGCCAAGGGATATAGATTTGGTTGAACCAAGCCCAGAACTTGAACAATTTTTCCATCAAAGTAGGAGCGAAACAATCTTTCTCTCCAGAATTCTGCAAATCCAAGAGGGCCAAGAGTATACTGTTCTAATGGCTGAACAACAAGCAGCCAGAAGGACAGTTAAGGAAGTAGCATTCCCACTTCCAGCAAACTTAACTTCCCTAATTCAAAGACCGGAAGCTGGGGGGAATTTTGAGTTGAAACACAATATGGTGCAGCTTCTTATCAGCAGTGGACAATTTGCAGAGCTTTCACACGAGGATCCATAAGTACACTAGCAGACCTTCATTAAGCTTACTGATACATTTACTCCGACTGGGGTGATTCCTGATTATGTAAGACTAACATTATTTCACCCATTCACTTTTGGGGAAAGCTAAAAGGTAGTTTTAAGCGGAGCCAACCAATTCAATTACATCTTGGGGTAACTTCAACAGAAAGTTCCTCATTAGATTCTTTCCATCATGCAAGACTTCAAGACTTCACAGTAAGATAATGAGCTTTAAATATAATCTTGATGAAAACCTCTATCATGCTTGGGAACGCTTCGAGTCTCTTCTTCGGGATTTTCCACACCACCAATAGTCCAATGAGGTACTTGATCATACTTTTGTGAAAGCTCTTGATCACTATACAAAGATTTTTTTAGATTTAGCCCAGGTGGTCAAGCGCTGGAATTGACTTATAAGGACCTATACATATTACTAAACCGCATAGCATAATGAAATCCAGAGTGGCATTATGATTCTAAAAGTTCTTTGAAAAGAACTATTAGTTTATTAGAGGTGGATAAATTCACAGTCCTTTTAGCACAGGTTTCTACCTCACAAAATTAGATCAATATATCGTTCAACAAAATAAAGTTGGGAGCAGCACAACCTGCACCCACAATCAATACCGTCCAACAAGTTGCAGGTTGGTGTGAGATATTCAAAAATAGTGGTCATGCATTGTCCATATATGCTTCAAATCCAACATCTATGATATATGTAGGTAATGCTCAAAGGATAAATTACGGTAATTCTTACAACATGAAGTGGCAGACACAGCCACAAAATCAACCATGGAACGCCTCACAGCCACATGCCTAATCAAATCAGTCAAAAAGCAGTATGGAGGAGATGGTGAAATAGATCTTGGTTAATTAGACATAGTTTGCTACAGACTTAAAATTTTTTCATGTAGCTACAATAATTTTAGAGTTGCAAGTGAGAAAGAATCAGAATGCATTAAATACTAGACAACAAGGTGGGTTGCCCGCAGATACAGAAAATCTAAAGCAAGTTATGGAAATCACCTTAAGTAGTGGTAAGGAGCTACAAGGAGAACCTCTAAAGGCAACAAAGGAGGTAAATGCTAATATGATGACCCAACAAATTCCTGAAGAAGTTGCTAAAAATTCATGGAAGTATGAGTACTTGAAGCCGAAAGTTGTTGAACCAGAAGTGAAAAAGATATTTCCATTTCCCTTTCCTCAAAGGAAAATAAAAGTGAAGAAAGATTAAATGTTCAAAAAGTTCTTTGACACATTCAAAGAGCTTCATATTAATTTACTTCTTTTAGATGTTTTGCAGAGTATGCCCAAGTATGAAAAGTACTTAAGCAATGTGGTGGAAAAAAAGGTGAAATTGCAGGATGTAGGAGCAATAACACTCACTAAAGAGTGTAGCGTTGTGATAACATAAAAAATCCTCAAGAAATTAAGAGATCAGGGGAGGTTTACTATACATATTAAAATTGGGAGCAAAAAGGTCCATGTATTGATTGACTTAGGGGCAAGCATAAATTTTATGCCTCTATCACTGTTTAAAACATTGGGCTTGGGGTAACTAAAACTGACGATTGTAGTGTTGAAACTAGCAGATGGGACATTTATATATTCGGATGAAAAATTGAGGATGTACTCATAAAGGTTGAAAAATTCATTATACCTACTGACTTTATTGTTCTTGATTTTGAGGTAGATAAACCGGCACCAATCATCTTAGGGCATCCATTCTTAGCAACTAGAGGTGCCTTGATTGATGTTAGAGAAGGCACACTCAAGATGAGGGTAGACGATGAAGAGGTGGTATTTGAGGTTTACTAAGAACCCAATGTAATGTTCTAAGTTAAAGATTTGTGTGTGATCAATATTATTGAAAGGGACAAGTATGAGGTGTTTAATCTACCAAAGACCTCTTCAGATTACCTGATTGAGCAGCCCAAGTTAAATCCACTATTTCTAAACATAATGAAGATTAAAATTAAATAAGTTGTTTACCTTGAGAGTGAAAACTCAAAAGGTCATAAATGAATAAAAAATTGGCTCCCAAAAAGGAGTAAAAGGGTAAAGAAATATGGTTGAGTTGAGTTGGATCATGCTGCGACACTAAATCAGAGGCTGGTTGGGAGGCAACCCAAGTTAATTATGTATGTTTTCTTTTCAATTTTTTAGTTTTTATTTCACGTAGTTTTTGTTTTTTGTTGAGTCACAGGTTAATGGAAAGATTGAGTACCATAAACTTGAGCTAAGAAACATGGCAAAAATATAGTGTGGGGTCCCTTGGATATCCTTTATGTGAAGATGCTACTAGCTAGGCCTAGAGGCCTGAGGGATTATTTCTATCTCTTACTTTTAAGTTTACTTTGGGGACAAAGTAGATTTTTAAGTGTGGGAAGGCGAAATTCCCGAATTTTGGCATAATTTAAATTTTTTTGAGTAAAATATTCTTGTTGGTGCTATTTTTGATTACATGATGCAAGTGAGTTTGTTGGTAAAATCATGTTATTGAGTGAATTACAATTTTTGAGACTCCTAGGCTCATCTTTGTGACTAGTACATTTTGGCTTAAATATGATGATCCTATGTGAGTTGAGCATGTGCCATGTGCGTATTAGATTTTTGTATATTCTTTGTTGCACGTGCTCTTTAGAACTTACCCGGTGTGTGTGTGTGAAGCAAAATAAAGAATGTGAGTTTAGGAGATGATATAGGCATTTCTTTGATCGCCATGTTTTATACCTTTTATTTGTTCTAACCTTGTGCATTATCCTAGTTAACCCCTATTGGGCCTTTTTATTTTTCTTTGGAAACCTCATAAGAAGCCTAATCCCTTCTTTGATAGACCATAATTTGATCCAAAAATCTCCTAAGTGCTTTAATGAAAAATTGAATTAGTAAGGGCTTTGAGAAATTGAAGAAGAAAAATGTGAAATTGATGCCCCAAGGTAATAGTTATTGGTGTTTATATTTGATTTATGGTGGATGTGAGTGATATAAATGGTATTAGAAATGTTTCCATAATTGAAGAAAATGAGGAAAAATGAATCTTGAAGGAAAAAATACTACGCCCAACATGTGTTTATGAAAATTCTTAAAAGAGATGGGGCAAAAAAAAAGGTATGGGTGGATAAATAAGTGTAATTTAGTTGCTGAAGATTGGTTTTAAGTGCATAACATAGTGTGTTAAAGTTCTTATAGAGGTTAGTCACTATTTCCAAATAGTTCCTACCTGTTCCTTAGCCAACATTACAACCTAGAAAAGATTTAATTGATCTTAAGTTCACCATTATGATATTAGTGGAAAATTACACTAAGGAAAATCCTATGGTTCATTGTGTGTAACTTGTGAATTATTTGCGAGTGTGAGTGTAATTTGATTTTTGTACCCATTGCATTATAAATTGCATTATTATGAGTGATTATGAGTAACTCTCTTGCTATGTGGGGAACATGTTTGACGAATGAGGGTAATTTGGATTACGTCCTTGATTGAGTTATATGGATGAGTTTACCTCTTAGGTGAGTCAATTCTTGAGGCTAGGATGTTTTGGAGTAGTGTTCATGAGCTATAGATTGTGTTTGTAATATTCTTTGGGTAGAAACTTGCATTCCGTGTAGTCATTATAGTACTAGCTTGAGTGTCTTTGTTTAAGTAAAAGTGTATCATCACCTCAGATTTTTATGCTTAGAGTGAAGAGTTGTTCGAGGACGAACAAGAGTTTAAGTGTGGGGTAGTGATCTGATGTTATACACTTTTGTATCATTATTCTAGCTTATTTCTCCTTTTTTTAAGATTAATTCATGTTCTTCACATGTTCATATTAATATAAATAAGAAGTTAAGTGTCAAAGTGTGAGATTACCATGTTCAAAGTATTTTTCAATGAAGTTTGTACTTAATTGAGTCATTTAGAGTTCAACCAGGAAAACTAGTTTTAGTAGCTAGAGCTAGGTGTGTGTCTAGTTGGTTTCGTTGGATAATAATGTATTTAATTTGTTACAAATGTTTTAAATGTGTAATTATGAGTGGAATAACTTATTTTTAATGTGCAATGTTTAATTTGATTAAGTCAAGAGTCGGAATAATAAGTGGAAGATCATTATGAATTTGCCATATCTTAGCTCTTGTTTTGACTTGTCATTGAGAATATTGTGTTGTTGTGATCATTAATATGTGGTGTGTAATATTATAGGATTCTTTGTTCACTAAATATGGTGATATATTGATGATTTAAAGGCCCAAAATTCATTGGAAATACACCAAAAAAGGCATGGGCAAAGGATAGGACGTTAAACACTTAACCAAAATTTTGAAAGCAAATTCCAGTAAGTCAATGCAAAGTCGACGCGTTGCATTGACATTTCCAGTTCTAATCAGTCCAGCGACACGAAGTCGATGCATCGCATTGATGATCCATGCAAGGACAATTTCAAGTTCGTCGACACAGTGTGATTTTGTCCTAATTTTAATTGAATTACCACAATTAAAGAGGCGGCTGCAGGGCACTTGGTGGGAATCTTTTCTTGGGAATTCGTGCAAGTCTTCTAATCCCACTAGGATTGGTATATTACAATATATATACACACATAAATTTTTTGGAAAACTTTGGGAATTCTTGGACAAAATTAAGTTGCTGAACACGTGAATGGAGAACAAAAAGCCGTGGTTGCACTATTATTAGGTTTTAATAATTTTATTTAGCTTTTAATTTTTCTTCATCATGTATCCAATAATTTTGATTGTTATTATGAATATTATCGGCTAACCCCCTTCTTTCTTGGATTAAAGGCAAGAATATGAGTACTATTGTTTTTGATTAAATTCGTTTAAATTGCTTATCATTGTTGGTTGTTTGTTTATTCTTGTTTTAATTATTTTAAGGATTCAAGATGCTTAGAATACATATATTGTCGACCTTTTGATCTTGGGAGAGGGAATAGGAAGATAGAACATGGGAATAAATAAGGTTTGGGTTTTTATTCTTCTATAAAATAAAGAATTAAACTTAGCGTCTAGGACAGGGATGTACTTAGATGCCTTACTTGATTCAAACGTAGGATGATAGCTTCAATCCACTTAATAGGATTATTACATCCCTTCTCAACGATGTAGTTGAAATATCAATATTAGTTAAAAGATTAGAGGTTGGAAAACCATTATCATGCAATTAACCCTATGAATCAACAACCAAGATTAGAAAGTTAACGAATGAAATTCAAATACATAGTGTTATTGTTCGGAGTGCTTTAACCCTAGGTTTTACTCCATTGATTTTTCAAAGTATGTTTATTCACGACTTGTTATTTTAATTTTAATTTCCAAACTATCTTTTTGGTTACTCATTCACTAATTAAATCTTAACTGTGAACTAGAATTAAATTATTGTTAAATGAAGTCTCTATGGGATCGATACTTCACTTTTTGAAGGCCACTTTACTACTTGATAAAACCACGTATACTTGCTTGTGTGCTTGGGAACTATCACCTACCTATCAAAGGCAAGGTAGAAATTAAGGTTGAAAGAAATGGGATCACGATAGAGACTGGAGTGATAGAGATCGTGATAGAGACCGAGCTTAGATTGATAAAGATAGATACTATAATCGGTACATACCTTCACATGATAGGTCTAAGGGTAAATAGTCAATCTTCATTTACCTAGAGATGTTCAAAATTGAAACCTGGAATAGTGCTCCAAATATTTAAAGTAAACAACTGAGTAAATAATATTGTGAATAACATGACTATCTATTGCCTAACTGGTCCCCTATAAGCCAAGAAGTTGCAAATAAACATAAATAATCAATTCAAGCACCCATAAACCTAATTGATGTAATCAATAAGGAAATACCAACCAAAGTACTCATAAAATATCTAAACCTTAAAATTATAATTATGGATATTTCCATGCCATAGAAACTAGAATCGAACTGGTTCCATAACCAACATAACTATCCCTCAATATCCGACTTGAACAAAAAATAGTATCCCACATATCGGACTTGAACTAGAAATTGTATCATGAATACCAAACATAAATCCAAAGTAATATAATCATAGTTGTTGGCCTAGAACCGGTATTAATATCCTAATTACCGAAATCATGTCAATCTTTATAATTCTAAGGTACAAGCCTAGAACAAGTCATAATATGTCTAAATACTACTCAGTCTCAAGATTATGGATAAGATGATGGGAGAAGGCGTATCGAGTCTATAAGAAACTAATAGTAATCTTTGCCTAAAGTGGGTAAGAGAAGCTCAGTTCTAACCCTATAAGTCCATTCTAAGGAAATTTATATCCCAATATTGGCTAAGGTTCCAAAATCCCACTATAAAGAGCTTCATAACTCTCTTTAAATCCTAAGATAGCAAGTTAAAATAAGGAATGGGTAGTCGGGTCAAATCCACTAAAATACGGCTCACTAACTGGCTAAATAATCTAGATTTTTCTAACTATACAATCAACTCATAATTCCTAACCCTAGACAAACATAATTTCATACCTATACAATGATGAAGCTTAATATTATAGGAGACTAGGATTAGCTTACCTGGACTCTAAAGAATGCCCTATAAAGTTTGCTAAATTGGAGATTTTCCATTTCGAGAAGCCTTCTTATGATGCCACACTATCATAATGATGACTTATAAATTAATATGAGTGCAACAATAACCATATTGCATTTTTATGCTTTGACTCCCAAATCGAGTCAAAATCCCATGTAGGGCCAACCTGCAGAATCACAATTTGGAAACAGTCAACACGTCCCTCTTGCTCAAGGATCATTTACCATTAAGAATGAGTAAGATTTGAGCTCAAACAACACGTAATTCAACCCATCAAGAAGCTAGGGATTTATGACTTAATTGGGGAATTAAATCAAGAATTAGATGGAAATATACAAGGATTCAGTCAGGGAATAACTTTCCCATGCTCACCAATACCCTATAATGACCCAAGGATAAATATCCAAATATCCTAATAACTCTAGGGTTTTAATGCTCTTGGGACTTGTTATTAAGAGAGAATTGGGTGAGGGCTAAAATAAATTCCCTTGTTGATAAAGAGAGAATTGGGTGAGGGCTAAAATAAATTCCCATGCACTTACAACTTAAGCAGTCACTTGACTAGTCAAATGGTCATTGGGTCGCTTATGGTTCCCACAATCCTAGATGTGATGTTTAGCTACTCATAATTGTGATCACTTATGAAGAATCCATAGATTAAGACATAATTATGAACTTACAATAATCATAAGAAATATCCAAAATCTCAACATGAGTTAAGACCATAAAATCAATGTTCGTGAAAAATCCCAAAATATGCCTTAGAATTTCACAATATAATATTGCAAAATATAAAGTAGTATGTAACGTCATAAAATCTTCCTATAATAATATATTAAAAAAATAAATACAAACTTAAGCCAAATAGAAATCTGATTCGGTGGCATCGGATGATAGAAAGGTATGATTATGGCTAGAACCCAATATCATCCTTTGGTGCTTCGGTTTGGCTTGAGGATTTTCATCTTTAGATCTTCAGTTATATGATTCTCCGTACAAATTAGTTCTATCAACCTATGACCACACTATGATGTCATCTGATTATCATACACCTCAACCATTTATAGCCTTTATATCTGGACCTTATTCTTATAAACTCAAGTTATGGTCATATGTTCATTCCATGTTCATGCTTAGCCCTTGTCTAATGTTTCTCACTCTTTGTTCCTATAACTTTGCTTTTGGTCTTTCATTCTCGCTAACAAAAGGTACGATCATATAATCAATAAAAGGTCCTAGGATCTGCATGACTAATCACCTCCTAAGGACCCCTTCTCTAATTCAACTCACGACAACCTTTGTATGACTGTGGTTATCCCACAGTCGTGCCTTCATTCATATGATCCTTTTTAAGTCCTATTTTCAGCGCTTTCCTTCTCCAACACTTTTTATCCTAGAAACACCAGAAAACTCATCACATTCATAAAAAAAATACCCTGGTGCTTGTAATTATTCATAGTTTTAAGCGTCTTAAGTGTCATAAATTCACGACACATAAAAACCCTCAACTTAGAAATTTTTCATGTCCTCAGGCAAGCAAAACACTTTAGACTCACTATAGCTCTTAACCTAGAGCAAAATAAAGATCACTACGGCGGTCACTTTTACAAAACCATTTTTCACATGTGCAACCCACATAATTAACTTTCACACCCTCCTTTGTAATAAAAATCAATCGATGAAGTGTGTAATCAAACCAAGTACTCTAACCAATAGGGATCAAGACATTGCATCACATTCTAAATAGAAAACCTATCACGTAGAGTAATACACTACCAAAACAAACAAGAACTAGACAACAACCCCTACACCCTCACGTAAAAGAAGTCCCCTCACCACTTTTTAGATATGTTTCATTTTTTAACTGGGACTAAATCAAACCTCTCTCTTTCTCAAAGAAGTCAAGTAATGTGCATTTATACTATAGGCTTGCCTTTATTTCTATGCTTTCAAATTCTGGACAATCAAGTTAAGACACTATAGGTTTTTTCTAGGCTTGTAATATAGGTTTGGGGATAGGTATGGTACATTTGGATACACTGACTTAATCCTCCTTAGCACTGCACTACTTTTGGCTCTACTTTCCTACTTTCTCGCATTATTCTCCCCTTTTCACATTTGCTTTTATTTTAAGATCTTATGTGTAGTTCTATCAATAACTCACTATACATATATTCTATTTTTTTTATCATTTATTATTTCATTTCATTATATTTTAAAAAGCTTTTTGGATTTTTTTCTTTTGTGCACACCGTACCTGAGTCCTTTTTCCTTTTACTATTAATCCTTCATACCTACTTTCTATGCACCCCTACAAAACAACCACCGTTAACTTAGGTGATTTTCCTAAGTTAAGGTACACTATGTCCAAGGAGGGACCAGGGCTAAAAAAGGTTCATTGTGAAGAATTTGGAAGGTGAATCAGGTAATTCAAAGAAAAGGTCTATTTAGGGTCAAAGTTTGAGTTCAAGGGATACATGATCAATTGGTATGTTATTTAGGATATATTGGACTTTTTCAAACATGGAATATGACTCTTTACTAAGCTCCTATCCTACAACTTTTAGCGTGACTAACTGGGCATGTTCTAGATCGCGCACACATACCGGCTAGGTAGAAACCTTACTCACTTATGGCTCAAGGCTTTTTTCTATATTACTAACTACTTAGTTTATGCAATGCCAACTAACTTATCCTATTAAAAATTCTAATTGCATATCTAGATCCTAACACTGGTTATATCCCACTACATTCAAACACACAAAATCACAAAATTTTTTTTTGAAGAGGTATCATTTTATAAAACATTAAAAATAAGGATCACATGCATTATTAAATATGACTGCACCATGTATTCTCAACTCACTCTAAGTTACACAAAAAATAACAAAATAATAATAAAAATAGTAAAAATACCTAAACATGCTGATTATAACTATGGTTACAACCAAGAGAAAAGAAACACGACAACAAAACCCTCAATTATTATACTTTCTATAATGCCCCAAAATCTGATTCTCGGTACGCCACACGGTGCTCCAAACTATAAGTAGTCCTGAGCTAACCTTGACTGCCTTCTATTGAATCTAAATCCCAAAATAGTAGAATCTGAATGCAAAATCATAATAAATGTGAAAAACTGTCTGGATTGTCTGAGTATATCTGAATATACTAATCTCAACAATCCGATAAAGAAAATACTGAAAATCTGAATATTACAACTAGAATCTAAAATTGAATCTGGTAGTCCGACAAGCCTCTACTAACTGAATATATAGAGTCACTGGGATAGGCCCCAACTGACTCAAACTGTCTTGAATAAATGCTAAGTCATCTACTAAAAAACTGGAAATTTGAATAGCTAGGTCCCCAAACTATGAGGACTTACCAACTGCAGGGATGTAGATGAGATGCTCAAAAATCACTCATGCTGTTGAGACAGAGCACCTAAACCTACATTATGAGACAATGTGTCACACAGATGTATATGCGGGTCAGTACTTTTGGAATGTACTGAGTATATAGGGGTGAATGCAATAAGTAATCACTATGAACACAATTTATAAAAACATGCATCCTGAATGTAAATAACTCACATAGGCTTAAGTAATCTGAAAGCTGAAGATCATAAATCCTAATCACTAAAGTATATAGTGTAAATCTTGTGTGTCATAACACTTAGTTCTAAAATATATATTTTGTTCTCATTCTCAAACCATATAGGCTAAGTGAAATCTGTAAGTCTGTATCTGAAGGCATATGTAAAACAATATTCTAAACTCAAGAACTTTAAAGCTATAGAGAAAATACTATATTCTAAGGGTTTATAAATCTGAAAACTTATTCTACATAGGAAAAATACTTTATCTAAAGGGAGATTTTTCTAAATGACATAAACCATATGAGGATTCATGGAGTCCAACGTTCTTGTCCCTCTAAGGAGGAATTCTCACATTGGGGAGAGAAGTTATACTCTTGCCAGGAAGTATAACCTATCTAAGTGATCACATATCTTCATCTACGTAGAAGTGGGAGTAATCTGAATCCTACATTAGCACATAATTCTAGGGTATGAAACCATAGTAACGTACTCATGTTGGTGCTAAATACTACTCCCATTAAATCTGTATGCTCATTCTGAGGGAAATCAACTTTTAAAATAGTGTAATAACTTATAATCAAAACCAACTGTATATATGTAAAGCTAAATGTGTAATCTAAATCTGTAAAGTGTATTTCATATCTAGTCGAAGACCAAAAAGGTCAAATCTTAATCTATAATCTGAGAGGAATCAAGTCATAGGGTGCTTATAGCACAACAAAAATATCAAAATAGCAATCTTTGATTAGGTCTTAATGACCCATGTATAAAACTCAAGTCAAAACATCTAAATATTTATGCTTGATAGTGTAAATATTGATAAATCAACTAAAAATCTAGAAATTTCTAGAATATGCATGAAAATATGAACATAATCATGTACTTCAATGTCTAAATCACTGAAAATCTCATAAGCTTGTAAATAACAATAATGGGTATAAACCCTAACTTGAATTTCATGGAAAATCATATAAGATTCAGTAATAATTGGAATTTGAAATAGGTTTTGGGTACAAGGACGAAAGGATTGTCCTTGTTCATAATCCCCCAAATACCTTGATTAATGACTAAATGGAGAAACTTGAATTTCGATTCCTATTTGAATTATTGAAGATGGATTCTTGATTGTATTGATTTGGGAATCCTCAATTTAGAGCTTTCTTGAAGAAACAATGGTGGAATTTAGGGGATTCTTAAAGGTGAATATTGAAGCCTAGGATTTTATTTAAGAAAGACATGATGAATAATGAGTATATTGTGATCAATAATATGCTTAATCATTTGTTTTCATGATTTGGGGATGTAGGCAAAAGACTAAACTGCCCTTGGGATTTAAAATTCATAACTGAGTTTTCGATTGAGGCCTTACCATGACACGGTGAGTGGGTCATCATGATACCCACTGCGATGCGATGAAATCACGGTGACACACTAGATTGTGACAATTGTTGTTTTGGGATTCACCATGATGCAGTGAAATCGCAGTGACACTCTGGAAATTGACAAATGTTGAATTGTCCTCCCTCGCAACGGGATGAGGCTTCCATCACTATTTCCACCGCAATGCAGTGGATTTCTGAAATGAAGGTCTAAATACTATCAACACTAGAAGCACCATAACTTATCGACCGAGTGTCAAATTTGGGAGAATTTAGTATTGATGGAAATCTTATTCAATTTCCCATACCATGCAAGGTCCAAATCTATATAATTTCACTTTAAATAAATATTATTCCTTTTAAAGCTAATCTTTGGCATTCTAGGAATGAATTTAAGTTAGAAAAAAAGATAGAGTATTACACTTCTCTACCCCTAACTTTGAAATAATGCAATGTCCCTATTGCATGAAATCATAGTAATCAAATAACTAGAGTAAATTACATCCACATGGTTCTCTAGATGCTTATAAAAATTTTATCACATAGGGTTACATGTGGGTCCCATATGGGCTCCTTAGCTCTGGTAGCCTTGGCTATGGCTGTGACACTCATAGATAAGTTGGTACTAATAACAGTCAGTTTATCTAGTGTACTCACATCAAGGGCTATCTCTATACCCCCTTAAGTCTGTGCAACCACCTCAGTGGTAGGTAGTGTCTCATCACCATTTGGAATTACTTCCTTGAAGGTTTGACCAATTGTCTTTTACTTTTATTTCTTCTTCTTCTTTTCTGACTACCTATTTTCACTCTATCACTCTCAAAACCTCTCTTCCACTTTTGAGGTTCTAAATATCCCCCATATCCTTAATATACAGGGAGGGAGTGTAGTAATTATGAACTAAGGAATACACATCCACCGTAAGAGCTTCCAGTGAAGGTATAGCAAATAGTGGAGAATTTTCAACATCATGCCTTTCAGTAAATACCTCGACTGCTTCCTTAAGTTTAGTTAGGCCTAACCTAATATTTATCAGATCTGGTGCCTAAATTGTATCTATCATAGCTGTCATCCAGCTTTTAAATCTATCTACTTAATTTTGCACTATCCTATCTGCACCCTAAATCTCATCACCAACATAGGGCTTAACCACTATGTTCGACAAATGGTCTACTGTGAGCAAATGCCGATAGTGCAGATGAGAAAGAGTCACCGATATCAGATGTCGATAAGTCACTAGATAGGGTACCCTAACTAGGATCAGTATCTCAAGACCTCTTGTTGGGGTAGCAAAGTTGTAGATATTCTTTATCAATGACATATCAGCAACCTTAGTCAGTTGAATCACCCAGTCTACTATACCAATTATCGAAGCGTAATCAATACTT
Source organism: Capsicum annuum (assembly GCF_002878395.1). NCBI lineage: Eukaryota > Viridiplantae > Streptophyta > Magnoliopsida > Solanales > Solanaceae > Capsicum > Capsicum annuum. The sequence goes on from NC_061117.1 coordinate 164,681,206, forward strand.
ATTAACGGAGTAACAAGACAGAGAAAATGTAGTATGGTGCAAAACTAGAGCATGCTATCTCATACTTCCTCTACATTGATCTGCGAGATGTTCAACTCCTATCCAGATAGAAACATAGACACCAAGAATGCATTGGTCACTGCTAATATATTTTTATTGGTAGTGGGTGCAATCTACTACCTTACCATTGACCACCAGAGTTCTATAATAAACTTTATTCTATATTTATAGATTGTAGCCTTGTTGATCTAAGGGGCATTTTTATCAGTTTTAGCAATATGGGCCACTAACTACCTATATTACATTACTTTATCATCTATACACATCTTATTTACACTTTTTAGATTATTATTATATCTTGTTTTTATGATGAGTAGATGACTGTAAGGGACCAGATCCCTGGATGTCCAAAGATATAATAAAACTAGCAAATGTTTGCATAATTTTTCCTCTTATGTAACAAACTATAAAGGTACTGATTATACTATTGAGGACACCTGGTCCAATTATATTTCAACTCTATTCATCACTAATCTATAAAATAAAAAAGAATACTTCTTTATCAAGTGGCTTTTGAAAATCTAAAAAATTGAACAGTGAAAGAAAGGTAAAAACTTAATTTCAACATTGCTCAAGCTCTTAGCTATATGTGTGTGCTTAAATAGAAAGTGTTTTTGAGTGAAGCTTTATTTGTCACAAAATTACTAATTCTGTACGAGTAATGCTATTTTGTTTTCCTTGTTTAGAGAGTGATTCGGTAGAGTTGTCTAAGTTTGATACTATTAGAGTTAATCAGTTTTGAGAAAGTCTTGGTAGAGTTGTCTAGGTTAGGCTGTAGTAGAGTTACTACAAGAAGAAGAAGCCTAGAGTTACACTTAAATCGAGTCTGTAATTAAGAGGTAGATTATAGTGGATTTTTGAGGATCTTATAAGGGAAAGTCGTGATTTTTCCTCCCTTGAGCAAGGGGGTTTCCATGTTAAATCTTTGTGCTGTTAATTTCCTGCAAAGCCTATAGGTTTTCTAGCTAGTTGCTTTATTGTTCTATTGCCTACGACTGATTTTGAGGGACTAGGTCCCTTACTGTATAGTGCAACCCCCAAGGGTTCCAACAATTTATATTAGAATCGGTTTACTTTAAAAGGTTTATACCTAGAGTGGTTTGGTCATTATGGCAACCTTATTGAATCTGGAAACAGGTGAAAAGGTTTCCTTATACAAAGAGGTAAGAAAATTATTGGGAGATATTCCAAAATCCTGGGAAAGTAAAGCATATGCTATAATTGAACTAAAAGTAAAGAGAAAGGAAGAAAAATGAGAGAGATGCCTGACTCTAAAGTCTTTAGAGTTTGACTCAAGTTAGGAAGATACTGATATTGCTCACTTGACAATAAGTATTGTTAGAGCAATAAAGAAATGTGGTCATCTTAGTAAAAGGAATGGCAAAATTAAAGTTTGCCACAATGGTGGTTGTTTTGAAGATTTCACTTGGAATTCCCAATGCAAAAGAAGGATTAGAATCCTAAAAAGTTAAGAAGAAAGGATGCAACTAGATATATAGTAAAGAATGTGTTGGCTACATGGAAAGACTCCTCCAGTAAATTTGAGAATGATAAAGAGTATGGAGATGGTTTTATGCTAAAAAATATGATTAGAAAATCATCTTAGATTCCTTGTTTTCCCTAATGGAAACTACTAAAGATAAAGAAAAAATGGATTAGAATAATGGGACTTCACCTAGAAAAAGTTTATGAATAATGGTTGTTCAAGATACATGACTGGAAGGATTGATTGTTTTCTCGGTCGCAAGACACTTCAAGTGGGAGATGTGCCTTTTGGAAATGTTAAAAAGGGGTATATCCAAGCTGTTGGAAGGAGTAGAAAATCACCTCATCATGTAATAGAAGATGCATATTATGTGAATGGCCTTGACTACAGTCTTCTAATGGATGTAGTGTATCAATCATTAAATCTGGAAGAATTATTCTCAAAGCCAAAAGGATAAAAAACATGCATATAGCTGATTTGGAGTCTATGGTTGATGGGGAACTAACTTGTTTAAGTGCTTAAAGTGAAGGTGCTAATTTATGTCCCAGAAGACTGGCACATATAGGTTCCTCTTTGTTAAACAAGTTAATTTCAAGGTAAACAAACCAGATCCTCCTTCAAACTAAAGAAATAGGTGAGTACTTCCAGTCCTCTTAAAATACTACACATGAATTTATGTGGACCTATTAATGTCCAAAGTAGAGAATAAAGAAATATGTTATTGTTATTGTAGATGAATACTACAGGTTCACTTGGATAATGTTTATTAGAAACAAGGGTGAAACATATGAGGTTCTTGTGGCTTTTTCCAAGCGAATTCAAATAAAGCTAAATTGTAAAATTGTTGAATTTAGATCTGATCATGGAACTGAATTTGAAAAATCTTAAGTTGTTGAATTTTGTGTTGAGCATGGATATGTCACAACTTTTCTACTCCTTGAACTCCAAAGAAAAAGAGAGTTGTTAAAAGAAAGAATAGAACACTCATAGAGATTGTTAGGACCATGTTAATTGGTAGTGATCTTTCAAAGAATTTCTGGGTTGAAGTAGTAAATACTGCTTTCTAAGTGACTAATAGGTGCTTGATCAAATCACTTTCGAATAAGACATCATATGAGCTGGTATTCAATAGAAAGCCTGGGATAGACTGCTTCAGACCATTTGGGTACAAGTGTTTTGTGCTGAACAATGGCAAGAACGAATTGGGAAAATTTGACTCCAAAAGTGATGAAACAGTGTTTATAGGCTATTTCTCAACAAGCAAAGCTTATAGAGTTTTCAATAAAAGAACTTTGTGTATTGAAGAAAGTGTTTATGTGATTTTTGATGAGTCAAGAAATTAATTGAAGTTAGAAGAAGATGATGATTCAGAAGTTGAAGAACTTATTCCTATTCAAAGGGATGATATTGATGAAGATAATGAACAAGGGTTAAATGATTCAGATCAGAATGATGAAAGCCACAGTGATCCATAAACTCAGGCACAGATCGCAGCTCAAGTAGAAGAACAACAAAAGGAAACTAGCCAAAATTCATAAGGACTTTGTCCTAGTGGAATCAATCTCACAAAGAAAAACCAGAGGCACAAATCCTTCTATCCCATTAAGAATCTGACTACACCTTTTGGAAATAGGAGTCCAAATAAGAGCTCAAGCCAAAAATTATATGGTATTTTTAGCATTTTTATTCCAAATTGAGCCAAAGAATGTGAAAGTAGCTTTGAAATATGATTATTAGATCAATGCAATGTTAGAATAACTCCAGCAATATAAAAGAAGCAAAGTCAGGCATCTGGTCCCTAAACCTATTGATAGAACAATTACTTGGTCAATGAGTTACATCTTTGAGGTTTTATTGAAGAACTAGCCTCAAGGACCTTAAAACTAGCCTACCACATCATCATAATTAGAATTTACATTGAATCATCACGTTCCTATGCATAACTTGCCCCTAGGATAACGTAATCCCAATATCCATTCCTAATTAATTACACTTTAATTATTCTTAGTTTCAAATTAGTTCCTTAGAAGCCCAAGAATTACTTTCATATTTGAAAACATTTAAAACCCCCAAACTATTTGTATTATAGGTTTGATCCTAGAGAACAATTTTTATTTTGAATTAACTTAATCATCACTCACATTGTTCATCGTGGATTCGACCCTGACTCTTAGTTGGGTAAATTTATAGACAACGACCACCTAGCACTTAAATTGACGTGTAAGTTAAGCGTTATAAAAAATGGCATCCTTGCCAGGGTACAATTTGGCTTATTGAGTTAGTTTGAAATTTTAGCTTACCTGCTTTGGTTCAAAATTGTAAATATTTATTTGTGATTTTGTTTTATTTATTGTGTTAGATAAATTTTTATTTTGAATTAATTATTATGATAGCATCTTGGAATGAATATGAGTTTAGTGTTTGGAGATCTTATCTTCATGATCCATGTCCATATTGTGGCGGACCCCACTTTTTGGCTAGATTATAGATATGCTTCCTAGAGAGAGATGCATGCACTATTTCCATCTTATACAGAGAATGGTTGTTCTCTATGAGGTGGCGAGATGGACATTGGAGTGATTGTCCAAATAGGGAAAATAGGGGAGTAAAACACCTCAAATATTATGATTGCAGCGTGAGGATTGTAATAGCAATACCACGATCACGTCAAGTATGCCCTAATTATGGTAGCTTCTCTCGCATGCACCTTGGTTATCACTGTAGTTTTAGGGAGTTCTTTAACCCTTCTTATGCTTTTATGTTACATAGTGAGGTCACTACAATTCTTATAGTTTGGGGTATGGCCCTACCCTTGTGTGAATACACATTGGATTGAAACACTTGAATTTTTCTATTTATTTTAATAATGATATTGGGCGAGCCTTTCCCTATGAAAGATTGATTGAAGACATTCTTAAGGAAAACTCATTTTTATTGGGTCTTGATCCACAGATGCAGGGGAAGTTTGAGTATCTATGGCATTATGGATTTGGGATTGTACTCATACCATAGGCAAAGTCTGAGTAGCCATATGGTTGTTTTCCCATATGAAGCCAAAATATGAGATCGAGACTTAGGTTATTGCCATGGTTAGCTAATTGTGCATAGTGGAAATACAAACCAAACACCCCCTTCCTTCCAAACTTTTTAAAAATTCAAGGGCATGTATGTGAGCATCATTATAACAATTCTGTTACTCTTTGTAACTCCAACTATTTGACCAGTAAAAATTTGCATATACTCTATTTTTGTCTCTAGCAGGTTGGTAAATTGAGCCTCCTTGGTGAATATGTATGCCATGCGTGGTGAGCTTATTTTTTTGAATATCATGTATATTTGTACCATCTAGAACTTGTCACATTAGTTTCTCAAAGCTAATTTTGATTGTGTTTCGTTAGAGAGATAATCTTAGGCCATATTTGCAACATTGGAAATCCAATTTAGCCTAAAAACACTACCCTTGCACAGATATTATCCCTAGTCACCCACTTTGAGCCTTTATACCTTTCTATGGCAATCACATTACAGGCCGTGAGCCTTTTAATTCTTATCCCTCTTTTGAACCTTATTCTTCTTGGACTTAAAAATATAAATTGAGGCTAAAATCCTTAGTTGGGGGTGGTAAAGATTGGAAGAGGTAAATTTGTGCCATAAGAATATAAGTTAGTGCCTAAGAGCTAAATTTTGAGAACAAATGAATAGGAAAAAGAAGTCACCCAAGAAAGGAAAGAAAAGCATGAAATGTACAAGGCAAAGAGGTGAAAATAAGTTGCTTTCCAAAACATGGGTGAATCAAGGTTGTAAAAGTAAGCACATGCTTAAAGAATGAAAACAAAAGAAGTGGCCCATGGTCAAAAGTTTGATGAAAAAGTATAATGTTTGTTCCCAAATAATATCCTACCCTACCCCGAACCTACATTACATGCTCAAAAAACCTTTTGAGATCTCCAACCAAGTGCATTCAATGTAGTGGTAATTGAAAATTAGGGAAGCCTTTCGCATGGTACTTGTTAACATTTAGAATTCTTGAAAAAGAGAGAGTTGCATACTTAAATTCTTTGTTGCATATTTGATAACTTGGTGTGTGGAACTTTCCTTCTTTTGAGAATGAATGCAAACAAGTTGAGGTGGGTGATTTTTTCATCTCCTGAAAAATAAGGAAAAAGGAGTATAATGTAGTTAGGGTCAAAGAGGAGTCATTTCTTAAGTATAAGTGATTGTTGCATTATTGCTCTTTGAAGTCCTTTGCATTCTTACAAATTATATGTTCTGTTGAGTGGTGTCGTGAAAATAGTCTTGCCCATGTTTGAAGAGCTATTTGTGGTAGTAAGCAAATTGAAGTCATCATGATCATTTGGATCATCTAATTTAAGAATAGAAGTGTATTTTCCAATGGTAAAAGGGAGTGTTGCTTGAGGACAAGCACAACTTTAAGTTGGGGGCGTTGATTAGTGATGAATTTACCACTCATTCGCACTCAATATTCAAGCACACTGCTATAATTTAAATGTCTAAGTGAGACATATTTTTGGTTAAATTCACTAATTGCCATATTTTACAGGTATACAAGTGCTGAAAAGAAAAGAAACAACTTTGAGCTAAAAAAAATCAAAAAGGGAATAAAAGTACAAGAGTTGGACAAGTTGAAAAAGGCAGCAGAATCTGGCCCTCAGTTACCGCGATTGCTGTATGAGGGAGGCAATCACAATAAGTAAAGCTATTTAACTAAAAATGATTGAGATCTATCCCCTGCGATCGCTATAGGTGCAATCATGATCAAGCCTCTACAATCGTGTGAGGGCAGAAAATCACCCCGGGGCAAAAATGACATTTGGCCAGCCGATCCCAAATCCCATTTAAGAGTTAATATCCATTAATTCTAGGGATTATCCAACATTATACAACCCTACATCCCATCCATAGTTAAGGGTGGTTGTAATTTCTTAGAGCTTGGAGTACTAATCTTGAGCTATGAAGACATTAGAGTGACTTCTAAGTGGAGAATTGACAAATTCCATTGAGGATTCGCGAAACTTAAAGTGTGGTTGCATTCTCTTTATTTTTTATGAATCAATTTAATGGACATTTTGGTTTATTTTTGTTTATTATCATTATGATTAGCTAGTTCTTCCTCTGTTGATTATGTTAGAATAGGGTACAATTGTGTGTGGATTGTGATTCATATGTGCATATGCTACTTTGTTGGTGATGGGTTCTTCTATTGCTTGACTAAATTTGTTGGGATTTATGGGTGAAATCCCCTAATAACCAAATGGGTTTGATGGGTCAAAATCCTAAACTCTTGAAAGATCAAACCATCTATGAAAGAGAGGATTAGGTGAACTTTCAGAACCCATATCTTCCTTTTAAAGGGATGTGGGAACCAAGGAAATAGTAGACAATTGTGGGCATAGTTTACTAATTTTCACCATCTTATATGTAAGGGTTATTATGAGGTTGTCTATACCTTGGGTATCATCCTAGAAATAGGGATACATAATTGATATGTTGGTTGGCTTTAAGTATCACACTTGTTAGGTACTCAAAAGGGTCAATAAGTGACATTTTCAAGTTTTTGTTGAAGAACTAGCCTCAAGGACCATAAACCTATCCTACCACATCATCAATGATTAGAATATCCATGGAATCATCATGTACCCATGCATAACTTACCCCTAAGGTAGCATAATCCCAAGATTCATGCATAATTAGTTGCACATTAATTATTCTTAGTCTCAAATTAATTCCTTAGAAGCCCAAGAATTACTTTCACATTTGAAAACATCTAAAACCCCCAAACTATTTTATATTGTAGGATTAACCCTAGCAAGCAACTTTTATTTCAAATTTACTCAATCATCAGTCCCATTGTTCCCTCGTGGATTCAACCCTTACCCTTAGATGGGTAAATATATTGACAACTACCGTATTGCACTGAAATTGACGTGTAAGTTAAGCATTATTAGAGACCACCACTAACACCCTAACCATAACCACTTTACTCCCCCTGTTGGAAGAATTCCTAGAATATATCAAGATAAAATAATGATAATTTAAAGACTATAAGATAATTCTTTAACCGTAGCTAAACAACTATAAAAAATATTCCACTAATACCATTACCAATGCTAACACTAATACGAATACCGCCCATGCCCATATAGTTTGACAAAGCCTCTAACCAGAATTAAGTAACGTCCGGTTGGTACATGCCCCCAACCATAGCCAAAACCAAAATCCAAGAAACAAAAATAATAAAAAGAAATACATAGCATGACATGGAGCCTTCCGGAGTATGGAAGATCACCACTTCAATATGACTTTAAGGTATCCCCAAATCCATGTCATAGAGTAGGAGGAATGGTATTATGGTCGGTTCCTACATCGTGTGGGGATACAACTCCCAAAGGTAGTTAGTGGATTGAATGCTATCATGTAATCAACAATAAAGATTAAATAATTCCATTATTCAAAACCAATTAAAATAACCATATGCAATTACACACATACTTATATATCGTGCTGAGATAGGAAACTGGGTTTCACATGCATTTAAAACCTTAGCATTTGCTGTGTAGCTTTGCATCCTATATGTACACCCACGGGCTATATGGGTTCTATTTTCCTAGTTGAAATGGCCTCAGTGTATGTTAACCACGCAAACTGAAGAAAAACTGGAGATGACTAGTACATCTCCTCAAATATAAGTGTGACATCATACACACAGTCACCATGAACAAACCTTATATCGACAAACATGAGTTTCCAGTATTGGGCCCTCGATACCTCCACCTTCCATGGATTTGCTAACACAACCCTCTTTAAGCCTATATTAAAACTAATTACATATTTCAACCATTTACCAAGGAGTCTTTAAAAGCCCTCAAATTAAAAGCACGTAGATAAAATGGAGAAGATTTTAAAAGTAATGCATGTTTATTAGGTGGAGGGTTTTGAGCTAGCAGCATACCAGCTAAAGGATATAGCAAACCAATGGTACAATAAGTGGGAAGATGCGAAGGGTGACAGTGCTGAACCCACAGTTTAGGATGAGTTCATGGAAGTTTTTTTGACCGATTCATTTCTCTGGAGTTGAGTGAATCTAAAGCAGAGAAGTTCATGAAACTTAAGTAGGGTAAGATGATTGTTCAGGAGTATACTTTAAAGTTTAACCAACTGGCCTGTTAATTTCCTGAGATGATGAGTTGTATGAGGGCCCAAATGAGGAAGTTTGCTTCTGGCCTTTCAGATGATCTGGTGCTTAAGTGTCAGGGAGCTATTCTGAACAAGGATATAGACTTTGCTAGACTGTCAATTCACATGCAGCAAGTTGAGGAGAAGGAAAAAAAGATAACTGAATCTAGGGAAAAGGACAGGCAGGCAAAGAGAGCTAGAGCGACATACCAGAGTCATAGTTAGTAGCAGAGCGGTAATTGGGGCGGCAAATGACAAAGAAAAATAATTAGGGTAATGCACAATCAGTAGCTAGTGCTCTAGTGTCCATACCCATAGCTGAGCAGCGCACCTATAATTTTTAGTCCAGTTAGGGGCCAAGGATGTAGTGTACGCAGTCGCAGGGAAGTGTAGCCCATACCTCTCGGTCCTATTTGCCCTGTGGGAGATGCAGGAGAAATCATCTAGGGAGATATAAGTTTAGTGCTTTGTTGTGTTATTCATGCGGCTAGCTAGGCTATATCTAGAGAGACTATCCATCAGCAAATAATAATGTTGGAGGATCCAACTTACAAGAAAATTCATCTGCACCACCACCTCTGAAGGGTGCCACTTCAGTCGCCAGAAATGATAAAAAATGATGTATGCTTTGACCGACCGCCAGGAGGAAGAGGCCTCACCAGATGTAGTCACTGGTATGTTTCAAATCATTTCTCATGATGTGTATGTATTACTTAATCCCGGTCTACCTTGTCTTATGTGACCCCATACGTGGCTATTGGTTTTGGGTTTGAGCCTGATGTGATTGTTGAACCTTTTTGGTTTCCACCCCAATGGGAGATTCTGTTTTGGCTAGGAGGGTGTATAGAAATTGTGTTGTGTCTGTTTTTAGTCAGGATAGTAAGGAAGATCTCAAAGAACTTGACATGGTTGATTTTGATGCCATCTTAGGGATGGACTGGTTCTATTCGCGCTATGCTACCTTGAATTGTAGGACCTAAAGAGTCACCTTTTCTTTTCTGAATGGGTCTGTGATAGAATAGGAGAGAGATTTTCTAGCACCTAGAGTACACTTCATATCTTATCTTAGGGCCCGTAAACATATTTCCAAAGGTTGCTTGTATCATCTTATTTTGGTTAAAGATTCTAGTGTCGAAAGTCTCATTCTTCAGTCTGTCCCCATAATGAATAAATTTTTAGAAGTCTTTCCAGATGATCTCTGAGGAATACCACCTTATAGGGAGATAGATTTTGGTATTGATTTATTGCCAGATACCCGTCCTATTTCTATTTCCGCCATATAGGATGGCTCCTACATAGCTAAAAGAGTTGAAAGAATAGCTAACAGATCTTCAAGATAAAGGTTTTATCCGCCCCAGTGTGTCTCCCTAGGGTGCACCTGTACTTTTCGTGCGAAAGAAAGTTGGTTCCCTCCGTGTGTGCATAGGTTCTCATCAGTTAAATAAGGTCATGATTAGAAATAAATATTCCCTTCCTAGGATTGATGATCGGTTTGATCAACTTCAGGGTGCTAAATGTTTTTCAAAGATAAACCTTCATTTGGGATATCCCCAGTTGAAAATTAGAGAGTTAGATATTCCCAAAATAGCTTTTCGAACCAGATACAACCATTATGAATTCTTAGTCATGTACTTCGGGTTGACTAACGCCCCTACAGTTTTCATGGATCTAATGAATAGGGTTTTCCATTAGTTTCTTAATCTGTTTGACATTGTATTCATTGATGACATTTTGGTATATTCTAAGAGTGAGGAAGACCATGCGAATGTCCTCCGAATCATCCTTCAGACCCTTAAAGATCATAAGTTTTATGTAAAATTTTGCAAGTGTGAATTCTGGTTGAATGTTATTGCATTCTTGGGGCATATTGTGTCTAATGAAGAGATAAAGGTTGATCCCCAAAAGATTGAGGCATTGAGAAAATGGCCCAGACCCACGACTCCAACCGACATTCGAAGCTTCTTGGTTTTGGTGGGTTATTATAGAAGGTTAGTCAAGAGCTTTTCTTCAATAGCTGCACCACTTACTAAGTTGACTCAGAAAAAGGTAATGTTTTTATGGTCTGACTCTTGCGAGAATAGTTTTGAAAAGTTTAAAGACAATTTGACTACTGCTCTTGTTATGACTCTTCCGAAGGGTACAAAATATTTCGTTATATACTGTCATGTATGCTGAGTGGTACTTGGGTGTGTTCTTATGCAGCATCATAAGGTAGTGGCTTATGCATCTAGGCAGTTGAAGGTGCATGAGCGAAACTACCCTACTCATGACTTAGAGTTAGCGGCTGTGGTTTTTGCACTTAAGATCTGGCAGCACTGTTTGTATGGGGTACATATTAATATATTTACCCTCCATAAGAGTTTACAGTATGTTTTCTCATAGAAAGAACTGAATCTCAGGCAGAGGCAGTGATTGGAACTTTAAAAAAACAATGACATAGGCCTGCACTATCATCCGGGAAGGCGAATGTGGTAGCCGATGCCCTTAGCAGGTTATCTATGGGCAGTATTTATCATGTGGGGAAATAAAAGAGGGAGATAGTGAAGTATATTCACCGACTTGCAAATCTAGGAATGCGACTTTTGGAGTCGGAGGATGGAGAAGTGGTTGTTCATGAGATTGCTAAATCTTTCCTTTTTGCATAAGTCAAAGAGAAGCAGGTTGAAGATCCCATCTTGATGCAGATCAAGAAAGATGTAGGTCAACAAAAGGTACTGTCTTTTGAAATTATTAGTGATGGTGTTTTTAGATACCAGGGTAGATTGTGTGTGCCAGATGTAGATTGTCTGAGGAGGAGAATCCTTGATGAAGTTCACACGTCGAGGTATGTTGTTCATCTTGGCTCTACTAAGATGTATCAGGATTTGAAAACCATTTATTGGTGGAATAATATAAAGCATGATGTGGCTAACTATGTTGCCAAGTGTTTGAATTGCCAACAAGTTAAAGTGGAACATTTGAGGCCAGGTGGTTCTTCTCAAGAGATAGCTTTCCCTTTGTGGAAGTAGGAGATGATTAATATGGACTTTATTACAAGACTTCCGAGGTCCCGAAACTAGTATGATTCCATTTGGGTGATTGTAGATAGGTTGACCAAGTCAGCTCACTTTCTACCTGTCAGGACAAATTATTCAAGAGAGGATTATTCCAAGATGTTCATTGCAGAAATAGTTCATTTGCATGGGGTACCTGTGTCCATCATATCTGACAGAGGTAAATAGTTTTGGAGATCGTTTCAAAAGGGTTTAGGTACCAAAGTGAATTTGAGCACAGCTTTCCACCCTTAGACAGATGGGCAAGCTGAGCACACCATTCAGACCCTTGAGAATATGTTGAGGGCTTGTGTGATTAATTTTAAAGGTATTTAGGTAGAGCACTTTCCATTTATAGAGTTCGCATATAATAATAGTTTCTATTCTAATATTAAGATGCCTCCTTTTGAGGTATTGTATGAGAGAAGATGTAGGTCCCCGATAGGATGGTATGAAGTAGGTAAGACACAAATATTTGCGCCTTATCTTGTTCATCAGGAAATAAAGGATGTGAAAGTCAGTAGAGAACGACTTAAGACAACTTAGAGTCATTAGAAGTCCTACGCCAATGTTAGGAGAAGAGATCTAGAGTTTAAGGTTGGAGATTGGGTGTTTCTTAAGGTTTCTGCTATGAAGGGAGTCATGCAATTCAGGAAGAAAGGTAAGCTGAGTCCTCGCTATATAGGACCATATCAGATTGTGAGAAGGATGGGTGGAGTTGCGTATGAGTCAGAATTGCCAACAAGTTTGGGTTTGGTTCATTCGGTATTTCGTATATCTATGTTGAAGAAGTGTATTGGAGAACATTCTTTAGTATTGCCTGTCGAAGGAATAAAAGTGACAGACTCCTTATCCTATGAAGAAGAGCCTATATAGATTTTGGATCGCCAAATTAGAAGATTGAGGAACAAAGAGATAGCCTCAAGTAAAGAGTTGTAGAGAAACCTGAAAATTGAAGAAGCGACTTGGGAATCAGAAGTTGACATGATAGCTAGATACCCAAACCTTTTTGATCCAATGGAGGACGAAATCGAAGGTGCAATCCTTTCATTATTCTTTCTATGCCTTAGTATGCTTGAAATTATACTTGTTTGTATCCCGCGTCAACATTAGGGGATGAATGTTCCAAAGGGGGGATATTGTAACGCCCCAAAGTTTTTCTTAGCTAAATCTTGTCCCTAAAATATCAAGCATTGGCTTCTATAAAGATTTATACTTTCTTTCCCACTGGAATCCCTTAGATTTTAACTTTTTGATTTTTTAGATAATTGAATAAGTTTTCCGTCAACATAAGATGCGTCCAAAACGGACACTCGGTGAAGGAGTTATGGCTAATTTAAGTCCTATTCATAAAACACCATCATTCCTGTCCTTAGCACAATGTGGAGATGGTGTAAATGACGATGGTCAATTTCTAGTAGGACTCCGCGATGGTGGCACATCGCGGAGTGGGCCAAATTCCCATTCGTCAATTTTTAGTGAGCCACCTCGAAAGTGGCGCATTGTGGTGGCCCGTGAACTTGGGCTCCTAATTATATTTTAATACTAGTCTTATTAAGGGTATATTGGGTATTTTCCCACACCCTTATCAGTCCAAACATGAGACTTCAACCCTAATTGAGCATATTACTCATACGTTTACCAAAAATATTCAAGAACACTCTGTACGATTCCATATTAATAATCCAAATAAATCAAGATTCAACCGTGGGTTTTTGAAACATATTAAGGATTTGGAATCCCCAAGCCGTGGGCATCAAGAAGAATTCTTTAAATTTCTAGATAGAGGTATGTGGGGTTTATCCTAAAAACTACATTGGCTTAAAACCATTAGAGGATGATTTTAAGATTTTTATGCATGAATTTCGAAGAGTTTTTGAATCTATGTTCTAAATTGCGTACTTCGAATGTTTTAATGTTACTATTGTTTTGACCTTGTGGTCCTATCCCCTAAATTGATTTACATGTATACATATATGTATGGAATTTGTGATTTAAGATCATTGAGAGCATAAATTATAAATACCCTCTCGTGTATTGAATTAAAGATTATGGTTTTGTGATTTGAAAAATATTTTCTCAATATTATAGCATTTGAGCATGATTTGAAATTGTTGAGAGGGTGTTTCTTGATATAAATATGTTTTTGTATTTAAGAGAAAGGATTGCATATGAATTGAGAACTTTAACATAACCACCTTGTGCTGTTCTACTGAAATGCTGGACAAAGATGAGTTCCTTACATGTGTTTACATGAGGTTTGAGAGAGTTTCTTTGAATTTAATTATTGAAATGGTGGTCCCAAAACTTGTGTTTTAAAATAGAGATGTACAATAGACTAATAATGGTTCTGAGATGTTGCTTGCAAGTCAATGGTATGACAATACTATATGTATTTATGCCATAACAGAATATGTTTTCAGAGCATGTTTTCAAAATATGTTGTCAGAGACTATATGTTTTAATAGAGTTTTAAAAAGTGTCTTAAATAGGGTAAGGTGGTTACCCGAAGAAGGCGCGAGTTCAAGAAACTCTTAGCCTGGAATTGTATTTCCCGATATAGGTCAACTATATTGTACACTGGCGACGGTCGTCTGGCATAGTAGATTTAGATAATCCGACCCTTGCAGCACACTTGGGTTGGGGCCTTTGCTGCCGAGTTAATGGAAATTTCCATATAGCCTATGGAAATTTTTAGAGTTGTAGGGTATACCACCTAGCGCCTAAGTAACACAGATTTCTCAGAGTTGAGATGATTTTTACAGTCTTTAAAATGCCCAAGTGAATTGTTACTATATGATAGACTTATGAACTATTTTAAATTACTCTCATATATATTGAATAATAAATGATTATTTTGGATATGCTCTATGTACCCGTACATCAGTATTGACCCCCCCTCTCTTCTATCTCTGAGGTTTTGAGACTCAGTCTAGGGGTCTAGATAAGCAGTAGATAATTTAGACAGCTGATCAGATTGTGCAGTGGTGAGCCTTCTCTATTCTAGAAGGCCTGTTTTTTCAGATTATGTCACTTATTTTAGTTTTGGTCTACAGGGGGCCTTGTCACCATTTTATATAGTGGTCAGATTTTCATATAGTAGAGATTTCGCAGTTTGAGTCTGATATTATTTAGATGTAGTTGATTTATAGTTTCCATATTTGTGTTAAGTTCAGAATTGACCATGTTTCCATAGGAGATTATGTTTCCGCATCTTCTTTTATTATATGAATGTTGTACATGATTACTAGATAGAGAAGGGCATTCTGAGCATTTATGGTTCGGGATGTCCCTCACGGCCTGGCCCTCATTCGGGTCAGATAGAAAATCCGTCAAATTGTGAAATAAGCTGAATAGGGGAAAAAAAGGTGCAAAAATTCCGTCAGTTACTGAGATTGTGGGACCTAGGCCACGATTGCTATCACTTACATATCTGCGATCGCAAAAACTTAACTGTGATCGCGGTCTTATCTATATAGCCATCTAATGCACTAATTTTCTCACACTCTATTTCAAATTTACTCACTAATTGGACCTATTTCTGGCCAAGATTGTAAGCTCTCCAACAATATCCTTGCATCCCTTTTTCATCACATACTCAAAAGGTGTTATGAATCTATGCTTTAATTGTTGAATATAGGACATAGAATGCATGCTGTAGAGAGGGCCTGAATCCTTTATTTTCATGCTTAATTGTTTCATAAATTGTTCTTGTGTGGTGTTTAGATGCTGGATTATGGTGTGCACATAAGTGGGGAAGTATTTAGTACCTAAAATATGTGTGGAAGTAGAGATAAATAAAGAGTACACACCAAATGCTCGATATAATGCCCAAATGAATGCTCACTAATGGTTTTGAATTTTAAAGGAATAATCGAGTACCTAGTAGGCCTGGTCCGCGCTGTTATTGTGGAGTCTACTTGTAGAGCATGCTTGTGCCCTTAAAGTTGAACATTTGGGACATGGAAAATTTGTCAGAAACTCTTCTCAATTACCATAATCATGGTCTGAGGGCTGTGTTTGCAGCCACACGATCACAACTTCATGGTCCGCGATCGAGGTAATCGAGTATAATTTGCTGCCCTGCACAAAAATCCTACACTTTAAATTTTTGCATGAACACCACCAAGCAACTATCTAATAGGCTTTGGTGAGCTATATAGCATACTTGTACATAAAAACGATAATGATGGTTGTGTGTGTTGTGTGTTGTATGCTTGTTTTTAGGATAAACTAATTGACAAATACGACCACATCTGAATTATGGCATTCGAGTGCCACACTCACTACTATGGTGATCTTTTGAGGAAAAAGCTACTCCCCGAGAGAGGAATATATTTGGATATTTACCAAAAAATCTTTCGGCATTTCATGATAGGCTTGAGGCCACAAGGTGGTGGCATTTTTCCCCAGATTCGTGTAAGGAAAATGAGCAATGAGTCGGTGAATTCTACGCCAAACTTAGTGTAGTGTCTTTCTCGGATCCATCTAACATGGCTATCAAGATCTAGGGGAAAATGGTGAACTTTGGGGTGGAGCAAATTAATGATATTTATAGGATCCCAAATGAAAACATAGGTGAGTTTGATGAAAAAGGGTATGAACCGAGAAGCTGGTTGGCAGGAAAATTATGTCCCAAAAAGGAGGTCTCATTGAAGGAAAGCAAGAGTAACATCCAAATGAATGACTTCACTTTTGAGGAACGTATTTGGTTGAACATATTATGTAGCCGAGTCTCCTTTTGCACCCACATGAAATCAATTCCCAACTTAGAGTCTTGGATGATTGTTTGTATTCTAGATGACATTTCTTTGAATGTTGGTCAGCTTATGATTTCAAATATGAAGTTCCCCTAGAATCAATGTGGTTCATATATTTTCTTCCGCTATTTTATTATTGAGATTTTTAGAAAAGTTGGGGTTTAAGAATACTTCAAAGATACTTGGGTGCGCCTTGGTACCCTCATCTATCCTCTGATAATTCAAGTCGAGGGCACAGCAGGTAAAAGCTAGATGAGAAAGATAAACTTGGAAAAGTCAACATGCGAGGAGCCTGAGTCTTGTAGGCCATCCACCGCTGGACCTCTTAAGGACATTGGAGTTGATATTGAAGCCATTGAGGAACTCGTGTTAGGTTTACCCCGGGGACCGGGAGAACCTTCCATAACTTAACATTCATATGTGTCACAGGCTGACAATTCAATGTATCAAGAGAAACAGAAGACACAGGGAGCTAGCATTACTAGGATTAAGAAAGGCTAATCAGCCTTAGTGGCATCATATCGTGATCTTCGGGTTTCACATGAAAAGATGGTCATAAGGGAGAAAAAGAGAGATAGTTTCTTTAATAAGATGTGAAAGGGGGTGAAGGGCCTTTGAAAGGTCCTGAAACCCCGTGATCGACTTTCTTCATCCCAAGTGGAGAGTGATGATGAGGCCCCAACCGAGTGGTCTAATCCTAAGAAGGCTGATGATGATGCAGAGTTTGACAGCGGCATCAACTCTTGATGTGGTTTCAGGGAGCACCCTTATCTCTCTTTATGATTTATTATTTATATAGTGAGGACACTGTTACCTCTTTGGTTGGTGGTTCCTATCTCCGTTTCATTTGAT
Organism: Capsicum annuum; assembly: GCF_002878395.1. NCBI lineage: Eukaryota > Viridiplantae > Streptophyta > Magnoliopsida > Solanales > Solanaceae > Capsicum > Capsicum annuum. Next base: position 164,698,590 of record NC_061117.1, read on the forward strand.
CCGGGCCTTTAGTATTGATATTTCTGGTAATTTTTCTTATGTTTCTTTTTCATGACTTGGGTTGTAATATACTGGCACTCTGATGGTGCCCACATTTGCATGGATTAATTGTTTTGTTCTTAGATTTCTACTTTTTCTTTAGATTATAAATTGAGCAATATTTTCCCAATGATAGATTAAGTGATGACATTCTTATGGGGAAAGCATCATGTTTGAGTTTGGAGCCATGGATTCAGGGAAAGTCTTAGTATCCATGGCATCAAAGTAACAAATGCAAGGGAAGTCTGAGTACCTGTAGCACTTTGGATTTTGGGATCACATTTATACCTATGGAAAATATCGAATAACTAGTTGTCCCATCTGAAAACTAGAATATGATATTAAGGCTTGGGTTGGTTCCATAATTAGCAAATCATGGGTCGTACCCATGCAAAGTGAACAACTCCTTTGTCCAAATTTTTTTTAAAAAGATCGAGGGCATGGACATGAACATCCTTGTAACAAATGTTTTCCCCTTATAGTGACTCCAAAATTTTGACTGTGAATATTGGCAAATACTCCACTTTTTATCTCTAGCAGAAGAGGTAACTGAACCTCCTTGGCAAATTTGACATGCCGTGTATGGTGAGCTTGTTTGTCCAAATCTCATGTGTACTTGTTCCATCTAGAACTTGCCCCATTGGTCTCTCAAGACTAATTTTGATTCTACTTGGTTGGTGTGATGATCTTAGGCCATCTTTGGGATATTGAAAGTCCACTTTAGCCTTAAATACCTACCCATGCATAGTTTTATCCCTAGTAACCATTGTGAGCCTTTAAACCTTTCCTTGGTAAACAAATTACAAGCCGTGAGCCTTTCAATCTTTATACTTTCTTTGAAACCTACCCTTATTGAACATAAAATTATAACTTGAGGCTAAAACCTAAAGTTGGGGCTGGTGATGGTTGAAAGAGGAAACTTTGGGACACAAAGTGTTAAGTGAATGCCTATGTGCTTAATCATTGAATCAAATGAATGAGAAAAAAAAAAGGACCCAATAAAGGATCAAATTGCATAAGAATTGCAAGAAAAAGAAAAGAAAGAAAATGGGTGAAACAAGGAAGAAATAGTGGGCAAATGTTTGAAGAGTGAAAACAAAAGAAGTGGCCTATGTGATGTAGGTATTCAAGGAGGGTTTAGCCATGTTGTTCCTAAAATAAATCTTACCCTACCCTGTAGATACATTACAAGGACAAAAAGCCTTCGTGATTCCAAACCTAGTATTTTATTGCAGTGGCAATTGAAAATAGGGGCAATCATATGGCATGGTACTTGTTAGCATTGAGAGTTCTTGGGAAAGAGGGGAAGTGTTCTACACATAAATTCCTTGTTTCATAATTGGTGACTTTGTGTGTGAATTTTTTTTTTTTAGGAGGTATTTAAATAATTTGAGGTGGATAATTTTTTCATCTCCCCAAAAATGCACAAAAAGGAGTATAATGTAGTTGGGGTAAAAAACCAATCAATTTTAGAGTTTTATTAGTTGTTGCATAGTATCTTTTTACAACCTCATGCGTCCTTGAAAAATCACATTTTATGTTGAGGGGTGTTGTGTAAATAGTTTTGTCCATGTTTGAAGAGCTAAATTATGGTATTAACTAGGCTTGAAGTCATGATGATCACATGGGTCATTCAATGTGGGCATAAATATGCATAGTCACATGGCAAGGGGTAATGTGGCTTGAGGAAAAGCAAAGCTTTAAGTTGGGGGTGTTGATGAGCAGTGAATTTACCGCTTATTTACTCCTGATGTGTATGATTAAATGCACTAATATCCAATTATCATCAGGATAATAGAAAGAGATAAAAAGTGCAGCTAGAAGACTTGGAGCAAAAATGGGCCTCAGTTATCATGATTGCAGCTAGTGAAGATGGTCAGAAACTGCGATTGCATTGATCTACATGCAATCGTGGTAGCCATGATCGTACTGAATCTAGTGCGATCGCATTCATGCGGGATATAGCTCAAGGGCAGTTTCATTATTTTTAGCAGCTGACCCTAAATCCTGTAAAAGCTTCAAACCCTTGCCCATTTTGGGTATTCTTGAGAGTAGCAAAAATTCCAATTTGAAATTTAAACCCTAAATTGGGCAAGAATTGTAAAGTTGATTTGAAGACTTTGATTTTGATATTTGTGAAGAATGGATTCTTTGAACAACCCATTTGGTATATGTTTCTCTCTTTTCTTCATGAGTAGCTAAATCTTTTAGTCTTAGGATTATGTTGAACTAAGGTGAAAATTAGTTATGGGTTGGGATGTATTTGTATACATGCTAGTTAGATATGGGTTATACTATTACTTGATTAAATTGTTTAGGATTTGTGGGTGAAAACTCCAAATACCAACATGGGTTTGTGAGTGAAATCTCCATGCCCTTGAAAGCCCAAATAATCATTGAAAAAGGGTTTTGGGTAAAATATAGGAACCCTCATCATCCTTAATAGAGGGATTTGGGAACTAAGTAAATAGAATACAATTGTTGGGTTTAATCTACTCATTGTCACTATCTTAGACATAAGGGTGATTTTTTCCTTGGGTATCATCCTAGAAATAGGGATGCCCTCATTGATGTAGTGGGTGAATATGATTGTCACACTTGTTAGGTACTCGAAAGGGTCAAAAATTGAAATCCTTAAGGTTTTATTCAGAAATTAGCCTCAAGTGCCCAATACCTAGCCTACCATATTAGAAGTTTACTAGCATATGAATCAAATCTCACACACCCATACCTAAGTTTCCCTTAGGTAGACATGATCCCAGGATCAATCAAATATCGTATTTTAATCAAAGTTTGTTGCTTATTTTGTGAAACTAAGTTACTAGCGATATGCACTCTCCATTAATTAAGACCCCCCCCCCCCACCAAATTTTCAATAATGTTATTTAATTTACTAATACTAATAGGACATAATTACCCACACTACTAGAACTCTATCTTTCACTCCTTGTGGATTCGACTCAAATTGAGTTGGGATATTGACAACGACCATCCTCTACCCCTTTACATGGTATAGGTGAGCGATATCATACATGCATCGTAAAAAGTTAATATCCATTTTGAAAAAATTTAAGCATGTTCAGCAGTTGTATCAGATGATCCTTCACACGATCGTGTAATACAGGCACGATCATACCTCTTTGTCAAAGGAAAAGTTCCCCAAAAGTACTGGAAAAACAATCCCTGAAATAAAAAGATTTTATGATCATGCAATGAAGGTATGATCGTACCTTTTGATCATAAGATCATCACTAAGGTACTGAGGATATGTTACATTAGATGAGAACATATCATGATCGTACCTAGATAAGATGATCGTGGAATGTTCTCGTTGGATAAGTACATATAGGATCTGAGCTATCACCTCACAATGTACCTAAATTATGACCATATATAGATACCACGATAGTAGGTTGTGTCGTGGAGTTAAATAACAATTAACAGATTTCAAACTTATCAGTTGACCATAATCTCTTATAATTCAAACCTCGTTGACCATAATTTAACAAAGAGAACTCAAGACTTCTCCATTGGTTATCAGTCACAAATAAACAAGTATACATAATTAATTATAATTTACGCAAAAAAATTTACACGCAAAAATGGGTAAGAAGAGAAAGTTGACAAAGTTTAATGGAACTTACAAAGCTTGGTAATTCTCTCACTAAATTTTAATTAAATCTATAATTTGATTTAAATGTGTATCAAATACGTATATTTAGCCATAAATGTAATCAGAATTGAGAGAAATTGTAATTCTGTGTTATTTGAGATGCATCTTGCGTCTTAGGGTTATAGAATCAAGTCGGGTTGTGTCGGGTCGCAATTTTATTTAACTAAAGGGCCCGAAAGATGGAGCAATTATACCACCATCATAATAATAACAATCATGTATTTCTCTCGAATAATGGGCATTTAAGAAAACTTACTTGATAACCTACAAAACTTAAGGACAATTATGATATCGGACCACGATTGTTCATTAAACTCATCGGTTAAACTACCATATTGATGACTTATAGGAATTCGGTCAGATGATCGGTAGAACAATCATGATACTATATGTTTGATCATGATGACCCATCATTGGATAACTCTTAATTTAGAAATACACAGGAATTTCATCCATGTTGCTTAAATGCCTGAACCCTTGATCATGGAATCTTTCCACGATCGTACAATCCTTTTGTGGGTTTAGTCCAAAGACTAATTTAATATTTTCTCTCTCCTATATATTCCCTACACCAACAACAAATATTACCTAATAAAGTATAAAGTACAAAACATGGGTTGCCTCTCAAGAAGCACTTGATTAAACGTTGCATCGTAACGTGGCTAAGTTGGTTACTAAGGCTTCACTAAATAACCCATGGGTCGCCTCCCCTTAAGTGTCTAAATTAGCATCATGACATGGCTCAATTAAGCTTGATTACTGAAGCCTCCTTTAAATCTGCTACACTTACCAATCTTGATTCCTTATTTTCACCCAAGTATTGCTTCATCCTTTGGCCGTTGACCTTAAATTTCATCCCCTCTTTGTTTTCAAGTTTGACTGTGCAATAGGGAAACACAGTAACCACTCTATATATGTCTTTCCATTTTAAGTTCAACTTCCTAGTTAATAGCTTTAGCCATGAGTCAAACAAGAGTACCATATCGCCCACATCAAATTCTCTTCATTTAATATTGTCACCATGATAGAATTTTATTTTTTCCTTATATAAGGTTGAGATCTAATAAGAACATAGATAAAATTCATCCATCTCATTAATTTGTTGTAATCTCATCTTTGCCACATCACTCATTTCAAAATTAAGCCTCTTTAATGCCTACAATTCTTTATGCTCATATTCGATAGGCAATCGACATGTTTTGCAATATATGAACTAATATGGGGATGCACCAATGGGGTTTTTGAATGTTGTCCTATATGACCATAATTGGTCATATAATTTCCTAGTCCAATCCATCCTATTGGCATTTAAAATCTTTGCCAAAATACACTTTTTCTCCCGATTGGATACCACAACTTGCCCAATTTTTTGAGGAAGGTAATGTGTCTCCACCTTGTTTTTAACTTTGTATTTTTTAAGTAGGGCCTTAAATAGACAATTTTAAAAATAGGAGTCTCCATCTCTAGGGATAACTCTTAATGTCCTAAATTTGGAAAATATGTTATTTTTAACAGAGTTATGACACTTTTTCCTTCTTTGGGAAACATAGCTGCCTCCATCCACTTAAAAACATAGTTGACAAAACAAATGTTTACTTCATGCCACACAAGCTTACCAATAGCCATATAAAGTCAATACCCTAAACATCAAATAGTTTGAGCTCAAGGATAGCAATCATAAGAAGTTAATATCTTCATGAGATGTTCCCTATCCTTTCACATTGGTCACATGTCCTAGCCTAATTATCGCTATCTTTTTTAATGGTGGGCTAACAATATATATATTACAAGATCTTATTTGCGACTTTTACACCTCTATGATGACTCCCAACGGGAATGGAGTGACATTCCTCTAAGATACACATCATTTCAATCTCTGAAACACATCTTAATATTACCCCATCCACACAAACTAAACACTAGTACAAATAATCACTAAAGAACTTCTTCACCTTATGCATAAACCACTTTTACTATTGTAATGACATATCATTTGGCACTAGATCACTTTCCAAATAGTTGGCAAAATCTACAAACCAAAGGATTAAGTTATGTGATGTTGCCAAGAACTGCTCATCTAGAAAAATATCATAAATTTTAAGAGCATCCCCAAGTTTTACAATTGCCTCCTTCTCAAGGTATGACAAGTGGCTGGCCACCTAATTTTCAATCCATTTTTGATCCTTGACCTTAAAGTTGGACTCCTATAATAGAAGTACATATCCAATCAACATTGGCTTCACATATTTCTTAGTCCTTATTTGATCCTCAACCTCAAAGTTGAATTACTTTAAAAGTACCCATTTAATCAACCTTTGCTTTGTATATTTCTTCATTATAAGTTATCTAAAGAGCTGCATGGTTAGTATGCATAATGAATTTTTTTCTAACCTAGTAAGATCAAAATTTCATGAATGTAAGAACCACAACAAGCAACTCTTCTTCAGTCATAATGTAATTCTTCTAAGCAGGATTTAGTGCTTTACTAGCATAGTAGATGGGATGTAAGATCTTCTCTCACCTTTGGCTTAGGAATTCTCCCAGTGACACACCAGTAGCATCACATATTACCTCAAATGGAAAAAACCCCTCTAAAGAAACAATTATTGGGGATTAAATATACTTCTTATTCAGACTTTCAAATTCCTTTTAGACATGTTTCATCAAGCACAAATTTTACGTCTATCTCTAATAACATGGATGAATCATTTATAGAAACCTGCGTGTCTTAAAATTATGAATGTTTGCATTCCCTTGTTAGAAACCATTTGAACAAGTGTTATTCATTCTTTAATGACGAAATGATACTTTTCCCAGTTTAGCACCATCTTACATTCCTCACATCACCTCAAAATATTAGTAAAATATACCAAAAAATTATTAATGAGTCATCCATAACTAAAAGTCATCCATGAAAACCTAACTAGTGTCCTCTACCATGTCAGAAAATATAGATATTAGATAAAGCTAACATGTTGTGGGGGTGTTACATAGGCCAAAAGATATTTCCCTAAATAAAAATATCACATATGGACAAGTGAAAGTGGTCTTATCTTGGTCTTTAGGGGTAATAGATATTTGATTATACCTTGAATAACCATCTAGAAAATAATACCATCCCTTACCAACAAGAAATTATAGGATTTGGTCCATAAAGGGAATAAGAAAATAATCCTTCTCAATCTATGATTTCAACTTCCTATGTCCTATACAAACTTACCACTTGGTGATTGGCCTCATAGGAATTAGCTCATATTTTTTATTAGTAACCATAATTATTCAACCCTTCTTTAGCATACATTGATTTGGGCACACCCACTGGTTGTCATTAATTGGATAAACCACTCTTGCATCTAACCACTTAATGATATTTTTTTCATAACCTTTTAAATGGGTGGATTTAATCCATGTTGGTGCATAATTATAGGTATGCAATCTAGCTCGAGTTGATCTTGTGAGTACAAATCCTTAGTAGAATTCCAACAATGTTGACAATGGACTAACCAATGGCCCTTTTAAGCCTTTACAAAATTGATATTAAGGCCTCAAACTGACATTCGAATAAATCAACTACAATGATAACTGACAAGGTATTGTCACCCTTAAAAATATATATCACATATAAGAATAAAGGGAATTAATCTCTCAAATAAGTGGTTCCTTAATTAATGGTTTAGCTGGTTCAATTAATCTATTATTCAAATCAAGATCTATCTTCTTTGATGCAAAAATGTATGAGCCACTAGCAATACGTGTACTCACCATCTCATCATACTCATTAATACCATCATTATAAAAATTCATTATTACTACTACAAGTGCCTCAACACTGATTCTTTCTTTAATAAGGTCTACCAACTCATCTTTATCTATGGTATTTATAAAAGAGCTCATACATATATCATTGGTTGATTTATGTACTGATATACATTAAAAATCATGGTCATTATTTAACCAAAATTCATTTATCCCATATCCATGTCAACTAATGCCCGCACATTCGAGAGGAAAGGTATTCTTCTCTAAGTAAACCTCACAATCATTAATGATATAATTATCTAGAAATATAAAAGATTCTACCTTTACCAACACATAACACTTGATTCCCACAAGCTTTGTAATGAACTAATTTTTAGTGAGTTTAGTGTAAAATATTTATTTCTATGTAATTTGACCATTTTAAGCCTTTCCATGGTTGCGTTGTAGTATTTTTGAGGTGTGGGGATGATTGACATGGTTCCTAATGCATTTCAGTGCATTTTATGCAAGATTGTGAATTTTGATGGTCTAAAAGGCAAATTAGATGACTTCGAACAACGTATTTTGATCTGTGCATTATATGGAAAAAAGATTATGCCACTAGATCCAAATATTGATTTTAGGTTGGTAACATGGTTGGTGTGATTTTATGACTTTAATATCTCATTTTGATCCTCGATTTGGAAAGTTGCAGAATAGGTCTAGAGGGTCAATTTTGTGAAAATGAATTTTTTTCTAAAATCTAAAATCACCATTGATTCTAGAGAATCAAACTTAGTAGGGGGCATATTTACTTTGTGTACTCGAGATTCCAGATGAATCTACGGAGATTTGGAATTCTCTAAGTTTCCAATTGGTGCATCGCTCAACTGGTGCACTCGCTTAAGCAATGCTTTGGTTTTTTAAGCGACTTGACCTAACATCCAAAGTGTCACATAAGTTACACCAGACTCGCTCAAGCAGTTTCCACTTAACCGATAGCTTGGTCACTTAAGCAACACTAGTATGCTAGAAAGTTGTCGCTAAAGCAATAACCAAGTCCCCTACGCAATAAGGCGTGCTTCACTTATGTGATGCTTGGTTTCTTAAGTAATAGTATCTTAGTGACACGATTGTTTCTTAGGTGATGTGTGGGTGGATTACACCTCATTTTTAAGATTTCTTCACTATTTTCTAAACTTTGAGCTTGGGATTTAAGTTTTTAGGAAGTTTTTCTATTTTTAAGCTTGACTAAGCTCCAAATTCCTATTTCAACTATTTTCCTTTGATCTTTACCATTTAGATCATATTTAAACTTGAATTTAAAGGTGGAATTTAGGGATTTTGGCATGGAAAGCCTAAGTTAGTATTTTCTTTGATTCAAACCCTAATTTCAATTATGGTTTCCTTTAATCTTGAAAAATATGTTTTTGGAAAAAACATTAGTTTTACCCTCTATTTTTGAATACCCATTTCAGGGTCCATTTTGACTGTGACTTTGAAGTGGATATAATGGGAATTATTGGCTTTCTTTTGATGTGTAGATTCAATATTTGTGTGTTTTAGCTGATTCCAAGTTCGTACGTGTGGTGAAATCCTAGTGATAAAGGCTTATTTATTTTAGTTTTGGCATTTGAGGTAGGTTATGGCTTAAGTTCTTTAGACTAGATGAGGTAGCTAATAATAATGTAATATTATTCTATGGGTATGGGGTTATATCATGGTAAATGTGTTTAGGTGATATATGTACCCATGTGGGGCCTACGTGGATAACATTTAGTGGTTTTGAGACATTATTTGCTACGTGTGACTGTGTGAGGTCTTTTATGATGTTATTTGTTTGGTATTGATATATTTATGATTGACTGCATTCTTTTTGGTGGGAAAATACCTAGATTTTGGGATGTATATGATATTAATGATATTTTTTTGCATGTTTTCCATGATGGTTTATGGATTATATTGGGTCATTGATGGTTGGTTACTTTTGCTGGATTTTAGCTCACATGGTTGGTATGTTAGTTAGATATTAGATATTATCATTTTTAGTTGGTTGGGACCATTACATCCTCATATCATATTCATTCATGAAACATTGGTACCACTATGAAAATACTGGAAATACTAAAATGTTAATTCTTTACAAACCTTCTATCGATTTATGTGCTAAAAAAGTTATGGATATTGGTATTATATATTTGTTACATACTGGTTGATGAACCCCCATAGGTCCTACCTTAGGAGCACAACTCTATAGGTGTATATGGAGGTTGTATGATGACCTCGTGTATCATCATCATCATCGTTAGATTTATTGTATTCCATATATATTATGCTTATTCTACGTTGTATTACTATTCTTGATCTATGTATTTGAATTCCTTTCTCCTAATTGTACCTGCTATATGAGTAAATCTATGTTTTTTATAGTATTAATTTTTTTATACGTGTATATAGTAGAATTATTAGTGAAGACGTTATGTGCTACCATTTGGGATATTTTTGATTGTATGTGATGTACCTATTGTTTGTGTTTATATGCTTTATTTTCTACTGTACTGAGTTGGCCTACTATACCTATTGAGTACAAGTAGATCATACTCATCCCTACAGTGGCCTTTTGGTGCAGATCTAGGTATGAGTACACTATATGAATAGCAGATTCAGGCACGTTCTATGCTTCAGCAGTTAGTCTACTACCTCTTCCTCTCTATTTTCATATCTTATTTAATACTTAAAGATGTATTTTATCCTTTTTAGACTATTATTGTATATTTGACATTAGAGATATATTTACTAGTTCTTACACTGTAACAATAGGTTTTGGGATTTGGTTAGTTCTGTTGATTATATTTTTGCTACTATTGTGTTTGTATGATATGACTTAACTCTAGAAGCTTTTCCTTAGGTTTTTAGCATTAATTTCCCATTTAATATTAATTTGGCTGATCGGCATAGTTTTCAAGGCTTGTTGTGACAAGTGCCATCATGACCTTGGTTTTTGGGTTATGATAAATTTCTATCAAAGCTGTCAGGTTTATTAGTCTCAACAGTGTAAGAATGGGATGTCTAATAGAGTCTCGTAGATCGATACATAGGCATTCGTATCTATTTTTCAGAGGCTATAAGATTTCTTTAAGAAACTTTCCTTATTTTGTTCCTCGTTGTGCGGATCTCCATACCTTGTGGTCTAAATAATGTTTTAATATTTTTGGTGCCTATATTTGAGTATGGTATTTCAAGATTAGGAGTTCAACCTTTGTATGTGTTACCTCCTTAGGTCGGGTTTCAGATAGACAGATTCACTATGCCTCCTCTTATTATGAGTATTTTTATGTATTATGAGAATTAAAAGAGTTTTACACTCGCTTAGGTCCTTCTATGTTTAGTGGAGTTGTAGGCGAGGAAGCTTATGGATTCTTGATTGACTGTAGCGAGAAGTCATATAACCTTGGTTCGCTTAAGTTACATAGGATTTCTTATGCTACTTATAAGTTGAGTGATGGAACTAAAGATTGTTGTAGGTTGCTTTTAAGTTGCAGACCTCTCAATTCTCCTGAGATGACTTAGGATCAATTTACTGAGGCCTCTTTGGATAGGTTTATGCCATTTAATTTGAGGGATCAGATATTAGATGCTATTTGATCGCTTTCAGAATGGCTCCATGATGTTGTAGAGTATGAGGTATATTTCTATGCCTTGCCTAGTTATTCTTATGCTAGCATTACCACTGATTTTGAGAAGATTCAGAAGTTTGTGAAGGGGTTTGATATTTCTCTTCAACTTTATATGAATCATATGGTGTGTATGGATAATCATTTCAGATCATTATGGATTATGCTAAGATGACTAAGTCTATCCTTCAAGTGTCTTAGGGAGGTACCAAGAAGTCCATTATTAGGGCGAGTTCTGAGTTCACACTTCTTGAGGTAGAGATTCTATAGGCTTCTGCAGGTATCATAATAACCAGTGTAGACATAATTGAAGAATTAGGTAGTCGGTATTCTATTTTTGTTGCTTTGGGTGGTCTTCCTAGTTTAGCCAGACCTTTTTTCATTAAGTCGGATCGCAGGGTTTGCTATTTGTCTAATGAGATTGTCTATTTGGCCAAGGACTGTCCCCATTGAGTTTTCAAAGGTACTCCTATATCAACTGTGAGATGTAGAGGTTCTATTAGGTGTATGCGAGAAAGAGGTAGTGGTGGTAGTCATGGCCAGTGCTATGATATACCTTCTAGGCTAGAGGTAGAGGCTTCCGATTCTTTTATCAAAGGCAGCATCTCTATTTATTTTAGATCTGTATTAATGTTATTTGATTCAGGATCAACTTTCTCCTATCTGTCTGCATATTTTACTTTGGGTTTTGATTTTACTTATGATCCTCTTGATGTGCCTATCCGTGTATCTACCCCTATAGGAGAATCTTCGGTGGTTGATCAGGTGTACTAATCTTGAGTTGTGACTTCTTTTGGGCGTGAAACTTAGGTAGACCTGATTGTCCTTGATATGGTAAATTTTGATTTCTTGTTAGTTATGGATTGGTTAGCTCCGTATCCTGCTAGCCTAAATTCTTATCCTAAAACCATGACTTTACCTTATTCGGGTGTGCCATAGATAACTTATAAGGGTGTGCTTCATTCGAATCCCTAGAGAATCATATCTTTCCTTCGGGATACTCATTTGGTAGAGAGGGGATGTTTTTCATATTTTGCATATATTCATGATAATAGTATTGTTTCCTCTCCTTCTTTAGATTCTGTTGATGTTGTCTTTGAGTTCATGGATATTTTCTCTATGGATTTGCCTGGTATGCCTCCGAATTGTGATATTGACTTTTCGGTTGATGTTGAGTTATACTAAGCCCATTTCTATTACTTCTTATAGGATAGCCCAGTAAAGTTGAAGAAATTAATAAATTAGTTGCAGTAGTTGTTGGATGAGGGATTTATCCAACCTAGTGTATCGCCTTAGGGTGAGCCTATCTTGTTTATGAAGAAAAAGAACGGGTCTATGCATATATGTATTAATTATTAATAGTTGAACAAGGTTACGATTAAGAATAAGTATCCTCTTTCTTATATTAATTATTTATTTGTCCATCTTCAGGTTGTTTTGGTGTTTCCAAAGATTGGTTTGAGGTTTGGGTACACCAGTTAAGGATTAGATCTTTAGATATTCGAAAGACAACTTTTCAGATTTGATAAAGTCATCATGAGTTCTTCTCCATGTCATTTGATTTAACCAATGCCCCAGTGATACTCATGGAGTTGATGAACTACGTTTTCGATAGTATATTGACTCTTTTATCATTGTATTTTAGATGATATATTTGATTATTCCAAGAGCGAGGCCAATCTTGAGGAGCATTTGAGCCTGGCGCTTCAGAGATTGAGGGGTGAGAAGTTGTATACTAAGTTCTCCAAGTGTGAGTTTTGTTCGGAAATCATTTCTTTCTTGGTTCATGTGATAACCAATGATGGTATTATGGTCGATCCATATGATATTTCAGTGGTTCGTGAATGGGATAGACCTACTTCTCGCATCAAGATTCAGCGTTTTACTAGTTTAACGAGCTACAATATGTGCTTTGCTAATGGTATTTTATCTGAGGTGGATTTATGCCCCTTAGTGTTGTTATCATAGCTTATTTAACCTTTTTTAGGACTTATTTTGTGATTAATGAGTGAATGATGGTATAATTGAGAATCTAAGTGTCTAAGTATTTGATTACAATGTTCATGGTGTCTTTCAAACAAGTTTGTACTTAAATTGGTCACTTAGAGTTCAAATGTAAAAACTAGTGTTACTAGCTTGAGCTAGGTGTTTGTCTAATTGATCTCGATGGAATCTATTGTGTTTAACGACTTCATAATGGTATTATTGTGTAATTTTTTATGGAAACACTTGTTTATAATGTTCAAGGGTTAATTGAATCAAGCCAAGAGTCAAAACAGTAAGTTAAAGATCAACGTGAGAAAGCCTAGTCTTAGCTAAAGTTTCTAGTTCACCGTTCTTTATATTGTGTTATTTTGAGCTCTAATACGTGATGTTAGATGATATAACATTCTTTTTCTGTTGATTATGATGATATATGAATGATATAAATTCTGGGAATCAAGTGGAAACAACACCACAAGGACTAGAATGGATCAACGGAAGCACAATACATAACTTGATGTAAAATGGATAATTTTGATGTCACCATTGCATATAGGATATTAGCAAGGGTAGTAGGGTACGTTATATGCATAGGAAGATTACTAAGGGACCCAAAATAGTGTTCCCTCATGATGAACCTATGGTGTGATCCCCATCCCGGCGGAATGACCACCGCGACGCACCCCTTGTTCCACAGATGACAAAAAGCCTTGTCCTATAAATAGGACACATAAACTTATTGTTATTCACCTTTGACATCGTGTTTATTTTGAGAGGGGATGATATACAGTTCTTTTAGGGTTTATATCTCTTTACATTAACTTTTTAATGGATTATATCATATATTTATGAACCTTGATTGCGGTTATATCTATTAGTGGGTAAATGCCCCCTTTCAGGGGTTAAGGCCAAGAACTTGTTTACTTTCGCTTTGAATTGAGTTTTTTGGGATTACTTCTCATATTTGGTTGTTTTTTTAATCTTGTTTTAACTATTTTAAGGAGTATCTAACTTTAGAATACATATATTTTTGACCTTGTGATCTTGGGGAGGGGTAGTAGGAAGATAGAATATGGGGATAGATAGAGTAAGGTTTTTATTCTTTTATGAAATAATGATTTTGAATTAGCGACTATGATAGGGATATACCTAGAAGCCTTGCATTGTTCACATATATGATGATATCTTAATGCATCTGTTTGGATTATTGCATCCTCGCTGAATGATGTAGCTGTAATGTCCTAGTTAGTTAGACGTTTAGAGGTCGGGAGGCTATAATTATACATAAACACTACAAATCAATATCACGATAATCAACTAAACTAAAATAAGAATAAAGCTTTGTAGGATTGTTGAAAGTGACTCAATTATACTACAAACACTACAAATCAATATCCCGATAATCAACTAAACTACAATAAGAATAAACATTTATAAGATTGTTGAAAGTGTCTCAACCATGGAATTCTCACTATTATTGTTCACAACCCTGCTTACATTGCTATTGTCCCATTTTGTTATTTCGTTATCAATTATATTTTTACTTGAAACTTCAAAATCATCTTGATACTTTGAACACTTAATACATTCTTGTCAAAAATGAAAGTTTGTTGAATTTCTAGTTACATAGTCCTTGTGGGTATGTTATCCGACTATTCTAGTCACTATATTACTTGTACGATCGTATGCACTTGCATGTCTGTTAGTTTAGTAACAAGTTTTTGGCTCCATTGCCAGGGACTTCTATGTATACAACTATCTTGTTTTTAGTTTTGCTATATTGAGTTGTACATAATTTAGTAATTCTTCGTTTTAGTTTCTTTTACTTTTTTTCTCACACTTCTTGATATGTCAACCTAGGATAGATGTTTTCAAGTGATGTCGATTCTTGTTATTTTTGTAGGAATCGCATCGAGAAGCTTTTTGTCCAGATTTTGATGGAAACACGTGGACAGGACCTTCACAATATGAGGTGGATACTTTCCTATCTGTGAAGCATACCATAAGATGGTGTATGGTTTGTGGTAACAGTGGTCATTGTGCAGCAATGTGTTCTATGAATCCCAATTCAAAATGTTTATGGGATATGCTCAATGGACATATTATGTAAACAACTACAATCAAACGTGGTAAAATCATTGACTAATTCAATCATAGAACAACCGGTAACAACAGTTCAGCAACAACAGGTTCAAGGAAATCAGGCCATGACTCAAACTAGCAATATGAAAGATATGCTAAATCAAATTTTTGCATCTTATGCATAGTTGGCAATAAATATGAAGAACCAGCAGGTGACTGTAAAATAGTTGGAGAATAAGCTAGGGCAGATGCAGCAGGCAAAAAATACCAGAACTCAAGGTGGTTTGCCAAGTGACACTGAATTTTCCAACCAAGTAGTAACAATAACTTTGAGGAATGATAAAGAGCTTAATAAAGAACCTCCAAAGACAACTAAAGAGGTAGATGCAGAGTTGATTCTCCAACCAAATGCAGACAAAGTTGCTGATAATTCAAGGAAGTATGAGTACTCAAAAACTAAAATTGTAAAATAGGTTAAGGAGATACAACCAATACCATCTCTACAGAAGACCAATAAAGAAAAGGAGGATACTATCCAATGTGTGGAATGAACACAAGAATCACAACCATTCAGTTGTCATCTTTCTTTCTAAGTCTAAAATTGAGAAAGTGAATAATAGTGAAGGGGTTGTGGATTATGTAAATTTTGAAGTTGGATTGGTTTGACATAACTCAAAGCACTTTTCTATGTTATGTTTAGATGATTTCTTATCTGTGGAGTCATCTAAAATAGTGGAAAAGTGTGATGAAGAGGAATAAGAATCCTCTATTCTTGATTTTGCATCAGATAAGCAACATAAAAATACACCTCACTTTAAGGCCGAGTGGTTTACCATGTACCATACATTACTTGATTCCATAATCTTTGTACCATCGTCCTACGCGCGAAGCACGAAGATAGATGTGAATTTGGAGGTGAAATTCATATCCTCAGGGTGGAGGAAAACGTTGATTGCGTCATGCCGTGATACTAAATCAGGTATTTCTTAGGAGGCAACCCAAATTAAGGTATGTTTTATTTTTAGTATTTTAGTTTATACTTTACTAGATTTTATTTTTGTTGAGTTACAGGTTGATGGGATGTTTGAGCACCAGAAAACCTGAGCTAAGGAGCATGATGGAGACTAAGTGTGGGGTCCCTAGACCCCTTTGATGTGTAATGATGCTACTAGATAAGCCTGAAGGCCTCAATAAATATTTTCTATCTCTACTTTGAAGTATACTTTAGGGATAAAGTAGATTTTTAAGTGTGGGGTGGAGAAATTTCCATTCTTAGGGTAACTCTAAAATTTTTTGTGTTAGGAATATGTGAGATATTTTTGTTGGTTCCATATTTTATTACATGATGCAAGTGTTTTGATGGTATAAAGCATGTTCATTATGTTAATTGCTACTGTTAAGACTCCCAGGCTGATGTTTATGACTCTTGTACTAATTGGCTTAATTGGAATTCATGCTATTGTTTGATTGAGTGTCTATGATGATCCTACTAGTGTTGAGCATGTGCGATGTGTAATATGAGGTTGTAGTTTATTTCTTGTTGCATGCGATGTCTAAAAATTTTCGGCTGTGTGTGTAAAGCAAAATAAATAGTGTGGGTTTAGGAGATGATATAGGTATTTCTTTGATAGCCAAGTTTATTCCTTTCTTTTTACCTACCCTTGTGCATTATCCTAGTTAACTACATTGAGTCTTTAGATTATTCTTTCGCAGCTTATATGTAGTCTAATCCTCATTATTGATTGACCTTATTATGAATCTAAAGCTCCTAAGTACTTTAGGGTAAAATTAATTAAGTGAGGAGTTGGAATTTTAAGTAGGAGAAAGGTGAAATTGAATCCCCAAAGTGATAGTTATTGATGTGTTAAAATGTTATGTGTTGTGGTTGGGAGTTGAGTAATGTAAAGAAAAAAAATTTGTTCAAATTGAATAAGTTGTGAATAAAGAATAATCCTACCATATTGTATGTGAATGAAATTAATGAAATAGGATAAAACAAAAGCTGTGTGAAGGTAGTAGAGATGAAATTTGTTTTTAATTGTATATGGTTTTGTATTGAAGCACTTAGGGAAGATATTCACTATTACTGGCCATAATAGTTATACCCATCCCTTAGCCTACATTACCACCCTTACAGACCTATTTGATCCTAAGCTTAGCAATCTGATATTAGTGGAGTACCACACTAAGGGTAAACATATGGTTCATCATTTGTAACGTGAGAATTCTTCATGAGAGTGAGTGCAATTTGATTTTTGTACCTATTCTGTTATGGATTGCATGATTGTGAGTTATTCTGGGTAACTCTATTATTTTTAGGGCACATGGTTGATGAATGTTGAGTGAATTATATGATGTTTTGATTGAACAAAGTTCATGAGTTTGCTAACTAGGTGAGTCAATTCTTTAGGCTAGGATGTTTTGAGTTAGTATACTTGAACTGTCAATTGTGTATGTAACATGCTTAGTGTAGAAACATGAATTCTATGTTATCATTGTAGTAATATCTTCAGTGTCTTGCATTAGTAGAAGTTTAGGGTCACCTCACTATATGATTCTCAGAGTAAAGAGTTATTTGAGGACGAACAAGGTTTTAAGTGTGGGGCGGTGATCTGAGGTGGATTTATGCACCATAGTGTTGTTATCATAGCTTATGCATTATTTTTTTGAGAACTTCTTTTGTTCTTAATGAGTAAATGATGATCTAACTGATCATCTAAGTGCCTAAGTATTTGATTACAATGTTCATGGTGTTATTCAAACAAGTTTATACTTAAATTGGTTAGTCAGAGTTCAAATGTGAAAATTAGTGTTACTAGCTTGATCTAGGTATTTGTCTAGTTGATCACGATGGATTCTATTATGTTTAATGAGTTAATAATTGTATTATTGTGTAATTATGTGTGTACAAACTTGTTATAACGTTCAAGGGTCAATTAAATAAAGCTAAGAGTCAAAACAATAAGTTAAAGATCAACGTGGGAAAGCCTAGTATTAGCTCGAGTTTCTAGTTCA
This sequence comes from Capsicum annuum, assembly GCF_002878395.1. Classification (NCBI taxonomy): domain Eukaryota; kingdom Viridiplantae; phylum Streptophyta; class Magnoliopsida; order Solanales; family Solanaceae; genus Capsicum; species Capsicum annuum. Next base: position 164,716,794 of record NC_061117.1, read on the forward strand.
CCGTCCTTGATATTGTGTTGTTTTGAGCTCTAATATGCGGTATTATATGATATAGGATTCTTGATAAGTTTATTATAATGATATATGTATGATATAAAATATGGAAATCAAGTGGAAACAACAACACAAGTCTTGGAATATATCAACGGAAGCACAAGGCACAACTTGCTGTAAAGTGGAAACTTTTTTTGTCACCAGCGTGTGTAGGATTTTACCAAGGTCTGTGGGGTGTGTGATATACATAGAAAGCTTCCTAAGGGACCAAATATCGTTTTCCCTCACGATGAATCTACGACGTTGATGAGTGGTGAATTTACCACTTATTTTCACTCAACATTCGTGTACATTACCTTGTTTTGAATGAATAAATGAGACATATTCGTGACAAAATGCACTAATATCCACTCTTTGTAAGAATAGAGTTAAGGATATAAAAAGATGTGGGATGGAGTTGAAAATGATAAAAAGGAAGCAAAGAAGAGTGCAACTGAAGACCTGGACTACATTAGCCTCAGTTACCACGACCGCGATCCTCAATCCGCGGTCATAGTTTGTCAAGATGGTCAACACAATGTGGTCGAGAACACATTCGCAGTAGTGTGGACGTGTTCGTAGATAGACATGCGTGATCGCTGTCACATAGGTATTTGACCAAGGGTAGGTTTGCAAAAGTACTTAGACGAATCCCAAAGCATAATAAGCAAAACCCTTTCTTCATTGGGTATTGCTTACCTCATAAGATATCTTTGAATTCTATACTTGAAACCATAATTGGGAAAGTGTGTAATTATCTTTGGAGACTAAGTTTCTTAAAATTTTTGTGAAGAATGAATGCTTTGGATAATCCGTATGGTATATCTCTCTTTACATTCTTCATGAGTAGATAAGTAATTTAGTCTTGGGATTATGTTAAACTAGAGTGTATTTGTCTGTGGGTATTGTTGTGTTTGTATAATTATTAGTTTTTGAGTATTATTTTCACCATTGCTTGAGCTTATGAGATGGAATTTGATGGGTGAAATCCCTAAATCTGTAAATGGGTTTGATGGATGAAAATATCAAACTCTAGAAACCCTTTATCATCCTCAAAAGAGGGATGATGTTGAATATGAGGTAACCCATAACGTCCTTGAAAGCAGGTTATAGGGGGACAAGGCAATGGTGGACAATTAAGCCTATGTTTTGCTCTCTTTTACAATATTAAAAATAAGTATATTAGAAGTGCAAATCATTTCAAGAGCATCGTCCTAGAAATAAGGCTGCTTGATTGAGGTTTTGGGTGATTACAATTTCACACTTGTTATGCGCTCGAAAGAGCCAACGGGTGAAATCATTGTGGTTTTATCAAAAGATTGAACACAATGACCATTAATCTAGCCTATTCTTTAGTTAACAACTAAATTTCATAATAAACCTATAACGCCTCACAATTTGGGCAATAATATAGACCATGATTTTGATGCGTTGTTAATCCCAAATCCATAAAATCCTATGCCAATACGGCATGTTAATTATCGTGTAGCATGTGAAATCCACTCAAGCTTGAATTTAGACCATAGAGGTCCTTCAACTCAAGGATGAGTCAAAACTATTTTGATCGACTAAGTTTTAGTGGACATTATAAAGTGTGTCAGATTCCTTCGACCATAACTCTCTGTATATATCGAATTAAGGAACCTACTATGTGTCAAATGATAGGTACTCGAGTTAGCTTTCCAACAATACCAATTTGGCTGAAATTCGACACCAGAGCAAGGAGTTAAGACCTTTCAAAATGATAAGTGACGCCTAACCAATCACCTATGGCCACTGGAAAGCATAGGCGATAGCCCAGGCAGCGCCTATGTGAACATAGGCAATGGGATGGGCGGCGCCTATGTAAGGAATTCTAGTGATTTAAACACTCGCTTATGAGGACAAAGTGGTCCTTTTCCACCCTTACTTAGCCCTAAAACACGAGATTTAGTTCTAAGGACCCCAAAATACATATTCTTTCATCAAAAGTGCTCAAGATTCTCCTAAGGGTTTCAAAAATAAAAACACAAATAGTTCAAGATTTGACCGTAGGTTTTCAAAGATAATTACATATTTGGAATCACCAATCCGCAAGCTTCAAGAAACATCTATTATACTTGGAAATAGAGGTACGTGGGGTTATCCAAAAATCTCATGGGTGTAGGTTTATGAAAATGCATGCTCTTAAATGGGGGTTTTCAATCAAATGCTAATATCTTGCTTTTAATATGATTTCTAAGTCATTTTCTTTATGTCATGGGAATTGTTTGCCTATATACTTCAATGGTTGAAACCATGCATATGTGATTTTAGATTTTCCATGGAAGTTGATAAATATGAATGATAAATTGTTTTCAAATTTCCATGATAATGTTTCGATACTCTATATTATATTGTGATCAACAAAAGAGAGCTTGAATTTGAAATAAATATTGTTCATGACTTGTAAATGATGAAGAACCTTGGTTTTTACATGATTATGCATATGTGGATGTGACATTGATGACTTTCAAGTCGGGTATGACGATACCCTTCAAAATACGATATGTGATTAAAAATTAAAAAATGAAATTTGAATGCATTGATTTTACATAAGAAAGGTGGATGCCCGAAGAAGACGTTTAAGACACAAGGGCTCATCGCTGGAATAACGTGTTTGCCGACATGGAATATTGGTAATAGGCTATGCGATTTGTGTACTTGACTTCATGTCATTCCCAAATTGGGACTATAGGTAGGAACCCGAGCCAAGTGATCTTTGGCACTACCATTGGGTCGAGACACCATGCTGTGTGGTCTTGAGTGTCTCTTCCTCACTTATACTCTAATCTCAGTGGCAACCGAGGTTGGACAGTTGGTGTAAATTATGTAGGGTATTCCACCGAGCTCAGTTGCATTTCATTACTATTGAGAAAAACTATTGCATTACAGCCACGTGCTTTCAAATGATTTGATACAAAATTGCTTTATAATGGCTCTCAACTATATTTTGTAAAAATAGTATGTGTTTCTTTGATATCTCCGCGTGGCAGTACATTTATGCTGACCCCCCCCTCCAACCTCTTAGGTTCAAGGCCCAGTCTAGGGGTCCAGAGAACCAGTAAGATCATTCAGACAGAGTTACAGAGACAAGTGGTGAGCCATCTATGTTTCAGAAGGTCTTATGTCCAGTAGTCCTTTTACCTTATATTAGTTTTGGGTCTGCTGGGGGCCTTGTCCCAGTTTTCAGGTAGTTACTTGTTTCTGTCATGTAGTAGAGATTTCGCAGACGATTTTCGAGATGTTGATTAAGATTGTGGGACAACATTCCCCATTATTGTTTTCATATGATTCTTGACCATGTTTCTGTTATATTATGTTTCTTCTGCATTACTTTGATCAAATGAATTAGGTGTATGATTATTACACAGATAGGGGTGTTTTGGGCATTCATGGTTCGAAATGCTCATCACGTCCAGGCCCTTGTTTGGGTTGTGACAAACATGGTATCAAAGCACGATTCCTGGTCCCAGGGTATCTGCGAAATCGCATCGGGTAGAGTCTTGTTTATGGGTGTTCAGCGCACAACACTTATAAGTAGGATGGTACTATACATTTAGGAAATATTTCCCTTCTTTGTGATTTAGTTCGTGCTTCTGAGTCTGAACTATCCCCTAATTAATGATCACTTGTGTTTCAGAAAATATAGTTATGCCTCCACGTCGTATAGTTGATCAGAATGCTCAGGGAGATGAGGTTCGTCCCACCCATAAGATGCAGACCCATAATAGGGCTCACACTCTAAAATTTGTCCCTACTCTGGGAGTCCCTCCAGTCCCGACCAGTCTACCTCGAGCTCCGCGGACTAATGTCAACCGTCCCCCAACTGCTCAGGGAGATATTTCAAATGCAAAATTCAGATGGTCTATTCTTATGCTGACATAGTTGGTAGCCAACCAAGCTCAATGATCGGAAGATGTTGGGTCTGTATCTGTTTAATCTGAGGCTACTAGAATCGGACATTTCATGAAGATGAACCCACCTAAGTTCATTGGAACCAAGGTAGAGGAAGATCTATACGAGTTTATGGATGAGATGGAAAAGATCTTTAAGGTGATGCATGTGAATGAGGTTGAATGGGTAGAGTTAGCAACCCTTCAGCTCAAGGACATTGCGAGTCAGAGGTATGCTGACTGGGAAGATGAAAATGGTGAAAGTGCTGAGCCCACAGTTTGGGGAAAATTTGTGGACACCTTGCTTGATCGATTCTTTCCTCTAAAGTTGAGGGAGGCCAAAGCAGAAGAGTTTATGAATCTGAAGCAGGGCAATATGAGTGTCTAGGAGTACACTTTGAAGTTTTATAAACTAGCCCGCTATGCACCAGAGTTGACTTGTAATATGAGGGCCTGAATGAGAAAATTTATATCTGGCCTTACTGATGACCTGATACTTGAGTTCCAGGGGGCTATGTTGAATAAGGAGTTAGACTTTGCTCGACGGACCATTCATATACATTAAGTGGAAGAGAAGAATAAAAAGATTGTTGAATCTAGAGAGAAAGACAGATAGGCTAAGAGAGCTAGATCTGCGGACCAGCACCAGAGTCAGCCACAGAGTGGTAACTAGGGTAATAAGTGGTCGAAGAAGAAGAAGTTTTGGAATAGTACACAGTAAGCGTCCAGTGCCCCAACAACCAAACCATCTATAGACAGACAAACTCAGAGTTTTCAGACTCTTTATGGGTCCAAATCTCTAGGTACGCAGTCTTAGGGCAGTGTGGCCTAGCAGCGTCGTACTCATCTGTGGTGTGAGGTTTGCGGAAGGAATCATCTGGGGAAGTGCTGGTTTGAGGGGAGAAACTGCTATACTTATGGCAAAGTGGGTCACCTTCAAAGAGATTGTCCATCTGCTAGAATAAATATAGTGGGCGGGGGGGGGGGGGGGGGGGGGGGCTAAGTCCTAAGCCGCCTCCACAGCTCCTTTTCCTAAGGGTGCCGCTTCAGCTGCTGAAAGCCATCGCAATCGATTATATTCTTTGACAAACCGCTAGGAGGCGGAAGCTTCACTAGATGTTGTCACTGGTATGTTACGAATCTTTTCTCGTGATGTTTATGTATTGCTTGATCCTGGATCTACTTTATCTTATGTGACCCCTTATGTGGCTGTTGGTTTCGGGTTTGAGCCCGAAGTTATTGTAGAACCCTTCTCTGTTTCTACTCCAGTATGTGATTCTGTTGTTGCTAGAAGGGTATATAGAAATTTTGTCGTGCCTATTCATAGTAGGGAAACTGTGGCAAACATTATAGAACTGGATATGATAGATTTTGATACCATCCTTGGGATGGAATGGCTCCATTCGTGTTATGCCACCCTTGATTACAGAACCTGAAAGGTCACCTTTTCTTTCCCAAATGAGACACCAGTTGTTTGGGCAGGGAGTTCTGTGGAACCTAGATGTCACTTTATCTCTCATCTTAGAGCCCGAAAGCTTATCTCCAAAGGTTGTATGTATCATCTAATTCGAGTAAAGGATTCAAAAGTTGGAAACCTTTCTCTGCAGTCAGTCCCTATAGTGAATGAATTCCCAAAAGTCTTTCCTGAAGATCTCCCAGGGATACCCCCTGATAGGGAGATAATTTTGGCATTGATGTGTTGCCAGACACTCGTCCTATTTCTATTTCTCCTTATAGAATGGCTCCCATGGAACTAAAAGAGTTAAAGGAATAGCTTGCAGACCTCCTAGACAAAGGTTTTATTCGGCCTAGTATTTCCCCATGGGGTGCACCCATGCTCTTCGTGTGAAAGAATGATGGGTCCCTTCGAATGTGCATAGACTACCGTTAGCTGAATAAGGTCACAATTAAAAATAAATATCCTCTTCCTAAGATTGACGACCTTTTTGAAAAGCTTCAGGGTGCCAAGTGTTTTTCAAAAATAAACCTTCATTCGGGTTATCATCAGTTGAAAGTTAGGGAGTCAGACATACCCAAGACAGCCTTCTGAACCTGATATGATCACTACAAATTTCTAGTCATGTCCTTCGGGTTGACTAACGCCCCTGCAGCCTTCATGGATCTTATGAATAGAGTGTTTTGTCAGTTTCTTGACCTGTTCGTTATTGTATTTATTGATGATATTTTTATCTATTCTAAGAGTAAAGAAGATCATGCCAATCACCTCCGAATTATCCTTCAAACCCTTAAGGATCATCAGTTGTATGCCAAATTTCCTAAGTGTGAATTCTGGTTAGATATTATTGCCTTCCTGGGGCATATTGTGTCCAATGACGAGATAAGAGTGGATCCCCAGAAAGTTGAAGCAGTGAGAAAATGGCCCAGGCCTACGACTCCAACTGATATTCGGATCTTTTTGGGTTTGGCGGGGTATTACAGAAGGTTCGTAGAGAGTTTTTTCTTCCATATTTGCTCCGCTTACTAAACTGACTCAGAAAAAGATGAAGTTTGTGTTGTCTGACTTGTGTGTAAACAGTTTTGAGAAATTGAATGACAAGCTGACTACTGCTCCTGTTTTGACCCTTCCCGAGGGTGTAGATGATTTTGTGGTTTATTGTGATATGCCCATGTGGGACTTGGTTGTGTATTGATGCAGCGTGGTAAGGTGATAGCTATGCATCTAGGAAACTAAAGGTGCATGAGCGCAATTACCCCACTCATGACTTGGAGTTAGTAGCCGTGGTGTTTCTACTTTGAATATGGAGGCACTATATCTATGGAGTGTATGTTGATATTTATATTGACCATAAGAGTTCATTGTATGTTTTCTCATAAAAAGAATTGAACCTCAGACGGAGGCGTTGGATAGAGCTTTTGAAATACTATGATAAGAGTCTGCATTACCATCCGATCAAGGCAAATGTTGTAGCCGACGCCCTCAGCAGGTTGTCTATGGCAACCTTTCTTATGTAGAAGAAAGAAAGAAAGAGATGGTGAAGGATATTCACTGCCTTGCAAATCTAGGAGTGTGACGGTTAGATTTCGAAGATGGAGGGGTGATTGTTCATGAGTTAGTTAAGTCATCTCTTTGTGCTGAAGTTAAGAAGAAGTAGGTTGCTGATCCCATCTTGATGCAAATTAAGAAAGATGTAAGTCAACAAAAGGTTATGTCAATTGAAATTGGTGGCGAGGGTATTCTAATATTTTAGGGTAAGTTGTGCATTCTGAATGTTGATGGGATATAGGAAAGAATCCTTAATGAGGTGCACACTTTGAGGTATGTCCTTCACCCAAGATCTACTAAGATGTACCATGATCTGAAAACCTTGTATTGGTGGAATAACATGAAATGTGATGTAGCTGATTTTGTGTCCAAGTGTTTGAATTGTCAGCAAGTAAAGGTGGAACACATAAGGCCGGGTGGTACTTCCCAACAGATAGCCCTTCCTTTATGGAAGTAGGAGATGATAAATATGGACTTCATTATAGGACTTACGAGATCCTAAAACCAGTATGATTCTTTATAGGTGATTGTAGATCGGTTGACCAAGTCAGCACAATTTTTTCCTGTGAGAACTAATTACTCGGGAGAGGTTTATGCTAAGATTTAAATTGAGGAGATAGTTCGATTGCATGGGGCACCCGTGTCTATTATATCCGATAGAGGTACACAGTTTTCATCTCAGTTCTGGAGATCTTTTCAGAAGGGTTTAGGTACACAAGTGAATTTGAGCACAGCTTTCCACCCTCAGATGGATGGGCAATCTGAGTGTACCATTCAGAGCCTCAAAGATATGTTGAGGGCATGCTTTATTGATTTCAAAGATAGTTGGGTAGATCTCCTGCAACTGGTTGAATTTGGTTACAATAATAGTTACCATGCCAGCATCAAGATGGCCCCTTTTGAGGCTTTGTATGGAAGGACATGTAGGTCTCCGATAGGATGGTATAAAGAGGGTGAGACTCAGTTGTATGGGCCAGATCTTATTCATCAGGCGATGGAGAAAGTGATGATCATTAGAGAATGACTTAAGACTACCCAAAGTCATTAGAAGTCCTAAGCCGATGTTCGGAGAAGAGAACTAGAGTTTGAAATTGGTGATTTGGTGTTTCTCAAGGTTTCTCCTATGAAAGGTGTTATGCGGTTTGGAAAAAGGGGTAAATTGAGCCCTCATTATGTAGGACCATATCAGATTTTGAAAAGGATTGGTACAGTTGCATATGAGTTAGAATTGCCTACAAGTTTGGGTTTCGTTCATCCGGTGTTCCATGTATCCATGTTGAAGAAATGCATTGGAGAACATTCTATGGTATTTCCAGTAGAGGGAATCAAAGTGACAAACTCCTTGTCTTACGAAGAAGAGCCCATTGAAATCTTAGATCGCCAAGTACAAAAGCTGAGAAGCAAGGAGATAGCCTCAGTAAAGGTACTGTGGAGGAATCAGAGAGTTGAAGAAGCAACTTGGGAGTCAGAAGATGACATGAGAATTAGATATCCCAATTTGTTTGCTTCGATGGAGGAGGAGACAGAAGGTACTATTCCTATCTTATCTTTCCTAGTCCTTTATTATGCTTAAAATCGTGTCTGTCTGTGTCCCGAATCATCATTTGGGGATGAATGATCCTAAGGGGGGCATAATGTAACATTCCTCAATTCGAGCTACAATATAGACCATGATTTCGATGCGTTGTTAATCCCGAAGCCATAAAATCCTATGCCAATACGGCATGTTAATTATCGTGTGGCATGTGAAATCCACTCAAGCTTGAATTTATACCATACAGGTCCTTTAACTCAAGGATGAGTCGAAACTATTTTGATCAACTAAGTTTTAGTGGACGTTGTAAAGTGTGTCAACTTCCTCCAACCATATATCTCTGTATATGTCGAATTAGGGAACCTACTATATGTCAAATGATAGGTATTCAAGTTATATTTCTTACGATACAAATTTGGCTAAAATCTGACACCCGAGAAAGAAGTTATGATCTTTTAAAGTGATAAGCGACACCTAACGAATCGCCCATGGCCACTGGAAAGCATAGGCGATAGCCTAGGCGGCGCCTATGTGAACATAGGTGATAGCCTAGGCGGCTCCTATGTAAATATAGGCGATAGCTTAGGCGGCGCCTATGTGAACATAGGAAATGGGATGGGCGGCGCCTATGTAAGGAATTCTAGTGATTTAAACACTCGCTTATGAGGACAAAATGGTCCTTTTCCACCCTTACTTAGCCCTAAAACACGAGATTTAGTTCTAAGGACCCCAAAATACATATTCTTTCATCAAAAGTGCTCAAGATTCTCCTAAGGGTTTCAAAAATAAAAACACAAATAGTTCAAGATTTGACCGTAGGTTTTCAAAGATAATTACATATTTGGAATCACCAATCCGCAAGCTTCAAGAAACATCTATTATACTTGGAAATAGAGGTACGTGGGGTTATCCAAAAATCTCATGGGTGTAGGTTTATGAAAATGCATGCTCTTAAATGGGGGTTTTCAATCAAATGCTAATATCTTGCTTTTAATATGATTTCTAAGTCATTTTCTTTATGTCATGGGAATTGTTTGCCTATATACTTCAATGGTTGAAACCATGCATATGTGATTTTAGATTTTCCATGGAAGTTGATAAATATGAATGATAAATTGTTTTCAAATTTCCATGATAATGTTTCGATACTCTATATTATATTGTGATCAACAAAAGAGAGCTTGAATTTGAAATAAATATTGTTCATGACTTGTAAATGATGAAGAACCTTGGTTTTTACATGATTATGCATATGTGGAAGTGACATTGATGACTTTCAATTTGGGTATGATGATACCCTTCAAAATACGATATGTGATTGAAAATAAAAAAATGAAATTTGTATGCATTGATTTTACATGAGAAAGGTGGATGCCCGAAGAAGGCGTTTAAGACACAAGGGCTCATTGCTGGTATAACGTGTTTGCTAACATGGAATATTGGTACCAGGCTAAGCGATCTGTGTACTTGACTTCATATTAATCCCAAATTGGGACTATAGGTAGGAGCCAGAGCCAAGTGATCTTGGGCAGAACTATTGCGTCGAGACACCATGATGTGTGGTTTTGAGTGTATCTCCCTCACTTATACTCTAATCTCAGTGGAAACTGAGGTTTGACAGTTGGTGTAAATTATGTAGGGTATTCCACCTAACTCAGTTGCACTTTACTGCTGTTAAGAAAAACTATTGCGTTACACCCTTGTGCTTTCAAATGATTTGATACGAAATATCTTTATAATGGCTCTCAACTATATTTTGTAAAAATATTATGTTTTACTTTGATAGCTCTATGTGACAGTACTTTTGTACTGACCCCCTCCCCTTTCCAGCCTCTTAGGTTCAGAGGCCCAGTCTAGGGGTCAAGAGAACCAGTAGATCATTTAGACAGAGTTGCAGAGACAAGTGGTGAACCTTCTATGTTTTGGAAGGTCTTATGTCTTACAGTCCTTTTATCTTATATTAGTTTTGGGTCTGCTGGGCACCTTGTCCCATTTTTTAGATAGTTACTTATTTCCATCATGTAGTAGAGATTTCGCAGATGATTTTTGAGATGTTGATTGAGATCATGGGACATTATTCCCCATTATTGTTTTCATATGATTCTTGACCATGTATTTGTTATATTATGTTTCTTCTTCATTACTTTGATCATATGTATTAGGTGCATGATTGCCATAAAGATAGGGGTGTTTCGGGCCTCCATGGTTCAAAATTCTTATCACGGCCAGGCCCTAGTTTGGGTCATGACAAAACCATCATTAAACCACATGCTTTTATATTTTGGTTGACATAATCCCATGATTTCCCCCAACATCATTGCTTAAAATAAAAGTGTTATCGCTTGATAATTTTCTAAAGATCGTACAAAAAGTTCCCAAACAAATCCCCCATTTTATTTTACATATTGTTTTTCTTAGCTTCAGTTAATCTCGTAGTAATTTGAGCACACATAGTGTTTGAGGTCTATAATTATCTCCTTGAGATTGGACCCCAATTTGAATTGGGTTACTTGACAATGACTGCCTTACCCCTCGATCATGGGAGTGAATTGAGCATTATCAAAATGGCGCCAATTCCGGGGAGTGAAATATAGATTTTGCTTGTGTGTTGTTATTCTTACTTAGGAATACTCAGAGTAGCATTCTTTATTCTGGTTTCTATTTTTGGATCTTTTGTAGGTAATCCTAGTATGAACAAAATTATGAGTGAAGGAACTATTCACGTGATGACATTGGATATTCCCCTTTTTGGGTAGATCAAACTAAATAGAGGGGGTCAAATGGGTGAAACCTGCATCCCATCTCACGATGGAAATGTGATATTCCATGTGACTAGTATAATGCTTCATTTGTAGCAAGTAAAGGGGATATACAGAGGTCAAGCTCATGAGGACCCATATACTCACGTAAAGAATTTTTCGGAGGTGTGTACACCATTAAACATTTCTCATATCACTCAAGAGTCCTTTTGGCTTCGTCTCTTCCCGTTCTCAATAATGGGAAAAGCATTGTTGTGGTTTGCACACTCCATAAGGCTTCACTCACTTCATGGAATGAGCTCAAAAGGATATTTTTAGATCAACACTACACTTTGTCCAAGGGGTGCCACCCTAGAGATGAAATCATGAATTTAGACAAAGGAATGGGGAGCCACTTCATGAAGTATAGGAGAGATTTCATAGAAAGTTGGCTAAATGACCATACCACAAGATTCTGGGTAAGGCACTTCTCTAAATATTCTATCGGGCACTAGATCCAATGAACTGAATAGTGGTAAACAATGCAGTGGAAGGTTGTCTCTTACACTTTTACTTCCATGTGGCTATAAAATTATTGAGAGAGGTAACTAAATATAATTGGTAATGTCATACCGAAGACATTAATATTTCAAATTGCTCTCTACCCAAGCACATGGATAGTAGAGAAACAAGATAGCAAGATAAGGATCAAGAGCAAACCATGGCAAAGAACTTGACCCAATATGAGCTCCTAACCAAGTATGTTATGGGTGCACCCATGAAAATGCCAAACTTAGTGACACCAAGATTCCATTGTGAAGAAGAAAAATCTAGGAGAATAGAGGATGAAATTTGGTTCCTAGATAACCACTGGGGGGTTCTCACCCGGCCTATAGTAGGCAAGGTGGGAATAAAGGTTGGATAAACCAATGTGGGGTTTGAGTTTTGAGATATTAGAAACATGAGTATTCCCATTTCATGCCTTACCATTAGGGATTAAAACAAAGAGGCAAGCTCTACTGACGTCGACCGAGGTAGAACGAAGGATATCCTTGCTAGAGCTTCGAATAGAGTTGATGGAATGGACAGAGTGGTCAGCGAATTAAAAGTGGAATTCATTTCACTCTCTAAAATTTTGGTCTCCCACTCAACCTATATCAAATAATTTGAGATCCAAATAGGAAAAATCTTCACACGACTGAATGCTAAACCGAGGGGAACTCCTACTATTGACAAAATTGCTAACCCCCTAAATGAAGATCAAATTTTGGCATTACGTGTGAGGATTGAAAAAACAAAAGTAGAGCACTTGATAGAGGACTCGAAAAGAAAAATTGCCAACACTCAGTGAAAAGAGAGGTTGTCCCAAAGTTTAATCGACAAAAAGAAAAAAGTGGTAGAAAGCATTATTGGAACGTTAATTGATGGAGGGGAGTTTAATAAGTGGGGAACTATGAACCCTCCTTGACAAATTGATGCATAGAAATGTTGTGCCACGACAATAAGTAAGGGGTTGTATAGGAGGCAACCCAAAAATACCACGAGGATGGCTCGTATCCTTTTTATCATATTTTTATAGTATTGATGTTAGTTTTTCCATATAAATAACTCATGCATGTGTGACACTGTGGAGTACTTTAAATAAGTTTAGAAAGGGAGAAGTATGCAAATTTGAGTTGAAAACAAATCGGAGAATAAATAGGCACCAAGTGAGTAGAAAATCCAGATAGAGTAAAAATTAGGGAGCATAAATCCCAAGGTTACCATGACCACGGCTGTCAAGCGCAATCGCAGTTACTGACTATCCACGATCGCGGTCAGTCAACCGCGTTCATGAACACAGAAGCTAGTTGGTTCACAAAGTACCTCCCTAATTCCCTCACAATCTCGCTCAAGTTTTTGTATATAGGAATGGCCTGACCCCAAGGGAAATGGTGATGGTAAAATATCTAAAAATGATAGTGGTCTTTGTTGGAGTTTCAGGGAGCATTCTTATCTCATTATTATTCTTCGTTATTTACACAGTTCAGACACTGCTACCTTTTTAGTTGGGGTTGTTTACTTATTCACTCAAACTAGGGTTTTAGTATTGATATTTCTGCATACTCTTTTGCTTTTCTAGATGGTCTTTATTCTTATTCGGGTTGTAAGATTCAGTCACTATGACTGTGCCCACACTTGCATGTATTAAATACCTTATCTGTGAGTTATTACTTTATTTTAATTCTAATGGATGATTCGTGATTGGGTTTCTAAGAATAGGTGTAGGGGAAAGTTTGAATACCCATAGCACTGAGGCCATAAAATGCAAGGGAAATCTGAGTACCTATAGCATTGATCGTTTGGGATTGTATTATTGTCCATTGGTAAAGTCTGAGTAACCATATGGTGGATCTCCCGTACTATGATTTGTAATGTGAGATGATATCTTGGGTGGTTTCAATGATTAACAAATTATGTGTGGTGTGAGTACAAAACAAAACAACTGCTCCATCCAAAACTTTTATGAAATTCAAAGTCATGGACATGAGCAACTTTATGACAAAATTTTTCCTCTTTCTATGACTCTAAAAGTAACTTTTGAAAATAGTGAATATTTTATTTTTGTCTCGAGATGGTAGAACAATCGAACCCGCTAACAATGTTCACATGCCATGTGTGTTAGGTTAATTGTCGTTGTCTCATGGGTACTTGTACCATCTAGAACTTGCCATATTAATCTTTCAAAGCTAAATTTTGATTGTTCTTGGTTGCAAAAATGATCATAGGCCATCTTGTGATTTTGGAAGCCCACTCCAACCTAAAAAGCCTAACCATGCATAATTATCCTTACTGCCTAATTTGAGCTATGGGACCTTTCTTTGGCAAACTGATTACAACTCATGACCCTTTTTTTTTTATCTCTCTTATGAACCAACCCTTCGTTGAACGTGAAAATGAAACTTGAGGCTAAAAGCCTAGTTGGGGTGGTAAAGGTTGATGGAAAAAAGTGTAAAGCCACAAGGTTGTTAGTGAAATTTCTTATGATCTTGAAACATGAAAATAAATAAATAGAAAAATGAATGAGTCCATCAAAGAAATAAAGTTTGCATAAGTTGCAAGAAAAATAAACTAAAGAAAAGTGGTATACAAAGAAAGCTTTTAGTAGGCATAGGAAAAGAAAGAAATTAAAGAAGAGTGGCCCTTATCAAAAAAGGAGGATTAAAAAGTGTGATGTTAATGTTCAAGGAGGGGTGTAGCATGTTATTCCTAAATGATATCCCACCCCAACCCTAAACCTACATTACAAGCACAAAAAGCCCTTTGTGATTCATAACTAAGTGTGGTCATTGTAGTGGTGATTGAAAATAGAGGCAAGCTTATGGCATGGTACTTGTCAATATGAAAAATTTCTTAAAAGAGTAAGTGTTTACACTTAAAATTCCTTGTTACATGCTTGCTGACAAGGTGGGTGAATTTTATCTTTCTTGTAAGGAGACATGTGAATAAGTTATGGTGGGTTATTTTTTCATCTTCTGCACAATGATATAATCGGAAGTATTAAATAATTATAGTCAACATCTGGTCATTTTTAGAGTGTTAGTAGTTGTTACATGGTTGCTCCACAAATTCTATGAATTTCTGAGGATTTTTGTGAAGAATGAATGCCTTGCATAATCCTTATGGTCTATCACTCTTTACTTTCTTCATGAGTAGCTATGTAATTTAGTATTGGGATTATGTTGAACTAGAGTGTGTTTTTTTGTGGGTACTGTTGTGTTGCATGATTATTATTTGTTGAGTAACAATTTCACTATTGATTGAGCTTATGAGATGAAATTAATTTATTAAAGCCCTAAATCTCCAAATGGGTTCGATGGGTGAAAACCCCAAACTCTAGAAACCCTTTATCATCATCGAAAGAGAGATGAAAGTGAATATGAGGTAACCCATAACATCCTTAAAATAAAGTTCAAGGGGTATAAGGCAATGGTGGAAAATTAAGCGTATGGGTTGCTCCCTTTTGCAATCTTAGAAATAAGTGTATTAGGAGTGCAAATCATGTCAAGAGCATCATCCTAGAAATAGGGATGTGTGATTGAGGTTTTGGGTGATTACGAATTTCACAATTATTAGGTTCTCAAAAGAGTCAATAGGTGATATCATTGTGCTTTTATCAAAATATGGACCACTATGACCTTCGACCTAGATTATCCTTTAGTTAACAATTAAATTTCGTGCTAAATCATCATTAACCCACATGCTTTTACCTTTAGGTAGACATAATCCCAAGATTTTCCCCAACATCATTGCTTAAAATAAAAGTGTTATCTATTGATCATTTGCTAAATATCGCACAAAAATTCCCCAAAAAATCCTCTCATTTTATTTTACATGTAGTTTTTGTTACCATTCTAGGTAATCTCGTAGTAATTTGAGCACCTATAGTGTTTGAGGTCTATAATTTGCTCTTTGAGATTCACCCCTGATTCAAATTAGTTTCTTGGTAATGAACACCTCACCCCTCAATCATGGGAGTAAGTTAAGCATTATTAGGTGCGACCCCCATCCAGACGGAATGACCCCCACAACACATTCCTTGTTCCACCGATGGCAAAAAGCCCTATTCCATAAATCGGACCCTTGAACTTATTTTTATTCACCTAGGATGTCTTGGTTATTTGGAGAGAGGTTGTTCAATACTTTTTTTAGGGTTATATCTCTTTAATTTATAGTTTTAATGGATTATATTATGTATTCAAGAATCTTGATTATGATTATGTCTACTAGTTGCTAAACGCCCCCATTTAGAGGTTAAGGACAAGAACATGCTTACTGTCACTTTACATTAAGATTATTTGGATTGGTTATCATGTTTGGTTTTTTGTTTATCATTTTTTTTAACTATTTTAAGAAGTATCTATCCTTACAATACATATATGGTTAACCTTGTGATCCCAGGAGGGGGATTATGAAGATAGAACGTGGGATAGATAGAGTAAGTTCTTATTCTTTTATGAAATAAGGAATTTGAATTAGCGAATAGGATAGGGATATATGTAGAAGCCTTGAATGGTTCACATATTGGATGATATCTTAATACATCTAATTGGATTATTGCATCCCTGCTCAACGATGTAGTTGTAATGTCAAAGTTAGGTAGACGATTAGAAGCTGGGAAACCACGATTTTGTGATAAACCCCTTTAGAGTTTCATTAGAAATCAGAACACATCACATTATCTTCTTAAATACTCCAAAATACACAAGGTCAAGAACACTTAGGGTTTTCAAAGGTTGATCAATTAGTGCTTTCAAGGGTAATCTCTCTTTTTACATCTTAATATTTTGGGCATGTGACTCTTCCCTTATTGTCAATTTCTTAAAAAGCATATGTATTAAAGTGTTATTCACATATAATTATTTTGATTTTGAAAACAAGGGTTGTGGGTTTTGAATGCTTATTATTGAACAATATTTTTCCATGATTATTTGTGCTTTAAATATGGTTTTGAACTTGTGGGTGCATGGGTATGGTGGATGAATTAAAGAATGGTGAATTTCTAAAACTTATGACTTTTGAAGTGGTTATGACCCCAACCTCAAAATAGGAAATTGGTTTTGATTATGAGAAAGGTGAGAATTTGTACAATAAAAGTAGTCTTGAACTATTGCATGATATAAAGAGGTATTTAAAACACATTGGTCTGATTTAATGAACAAAAGGATTCGGTGTTCTCCACTTGTATTAATGAACAAAGGGAGTTATTTTTCCTAAGTCTTGGCATGTTATTGTTACTTTGCAAGTGTAATTGGTATGGCGATACCAACAAGGAATGCCTTAATGTTGAATGTGGTTCAAGAATGAGATTGTGTTGTAAATCCTTTAACTAGGCTATAAATTGGTTGGTGTAGCTGAGTCGTGAATGTAGAGGTTTGATTTATAGATACTGGAAGTCATAGTTGATGATAAGGGGGTCAAAGTGACCAGGGAATTTTGAGTACCCCTAATTATTATTTCATGATTAGGCTGGTTCAATCCCCCATAAATCATTACATGATTGGGTACTAAAGTCACCTTAGTAAACGTTGGGAGATTCAAGTCCCCCGTGTGTTTATATATAAGATTATTCTATAATTTGTATGTCTACACATACTGGGGACTGACCAAGGGGTGATTGTTGGAGTCCATATTGCCCATGGGTATTATATTCAAAATGGTTGATCTACACAATCCAGGTTAAGGTTTTAAAAGTGCATGTAAAATTTTATTTCCTATCCCAACATGTGATATATATATATAGATAGTTGTTTACGCATTTACTTTTGTGTATTGATTTTTAGAATGATTTTGAACTGTAGATAATGTCATTATGTGATCCCTTATCCTAGAGTTATATGCTAGCGCTTCAATTGCTAACCGTCTACATACGATATATCCTCACACGATATAGGATTTGGATATACTTCTACTTTTACTTCTCATGTTCAGTTATTGTGAATTGGTCGAGAGTCAACTTGAAATGGTGAGCTTCCATGCTTCGGAAGGCTCAATTTCAAGATTATGTTTTCTTTTGAGTTCTGGAACATTAGATACTATTTTTGGCTATAGTCAGGAGCATGTCCCAATAATTTATTAATATTTATTTTTGGACCATTGCTTAAAAGGCATTGTTTGGAATACTCTAATTATTGAGTGGTGTCAGTTGGTCAAGTTGCTAATCGACAGTGGTTGGTCATGGACATGCATTTAAAATTTGTTAAGCTATTGCATGCTATCTTGTTATTTGTTTGAAATTCATCTGATTTTTGGTGTTTTAGTTTTGTTTTGTCAGGTGAAGGGGGTGAAATCTGATTCACATAGGACTTGAGATAACCGATATAGCCAAGACCTGGTTTGGGTCCTGTTATATACAAGGCCAATTGCAAGATACAACAAGTTAAACCTTGTGCTATGACATGTTGTGCGGTTCCCATTGCATATTTCTAAACATGCGGTGTAGGTCCATTGCATGGAATTGGTCATGTATTGAAGGGCACTTTTTCATGTTTTATTGCATACCTTGATACCTTTATATTATTATCTTGGCTTCACCTTGCTACCTTTTGCCTCATAGCACATAAAACCCCTACAAAACAATTTAAAAATAAATAAGAAGGGTTGGTTGCCTCCCACTATGCATCGTAGTTTTAGTCATGGCTCGATATTATTTTTAGTATTTTTATATTTCTCATTTGTTTTGTTTTTTTCAAATAAAAGTCCTATGTCAGTACTTTATATTCATGAATTGGCTCTCATGTAACGCATAATTTAATGTTCCAGCACAATATAACTCACTATCATTCATTTGTAAATGTGATAGAGGTCTTCTACCTATCCTCATGCTCGACCCAATAATGCCTGACTCTTTGCCTATTTATAAGAAAATTCACTCTCCTATCCTCAGATAATAACCCTATATCTGCATGAGGGGTCATTTGAACAACCTGAAATAGTTCAGATCTCTTTTACATCACTTTCCTAGGAAAATCTTTAACCTCAAACTAAACAATAACACTTTTGGCAAGCTCAAAAGACTGGGGACACGATATGTTTGCCATACCATCCTTTCATCTTATTGTAGATTTTTATATTCTCATATGCATGCAAGCAAACCACATAAAGTTCATGTGACTGAAACAATCATTTTTCCCTTCAATCTCATGAATGAGATTTAACATTTTCACTACCTAATAAGCTTAATGCTCAAGCTCAATAGATAAATGACAAACATTATCATATACCAATCAATGCAGTGAGGTTCCAATGGACATTTTGCAACCAGTTTTATAAGCCTATAATGCATCATCTAATTTGATGGCAAAGTCCTTACATTGAGAATTCACAGTCTTTAAGAGAATTTACTTGATTTCATAGTTTGACACTTCAACCTGATCACTCGTTTGGAGATAGTATGCTATAGTAATTCTAGGTCACAACCCTACTTCTCTAGCATATTAACCAATTATTCAGAAAATGGTATCCTCCATTACTAATTATTTCTCTTGAGGTTTTTAATTTAGAAAAATCTTCTTATTAACAAATTTCACTACCATTGCATGATCAATAGGGAGAATTGTCGCTTTTATCCACTTAGATACGTAGGAAATCATGACCAAAATGTACTGATTACTAAACAATAGTTTAAATAGACCCATGACTTGTAGAGAAATCATGACCAAAAAGTTGTCTATTAACATTCAACTTGTAGAGAAATTGGAACAAATACATGGCTATGCAAAGTTCAAGAAGAATTTAGTCACCAAGAAGCTGACAGTCAGTTATTAGCCAGTTGAAAATATATATCACTATAGTTTTGTTGCTACTAGATCATTGGTAGAGAATAAGGAGGATCCTGGTGCTTTCACTTTCCCTTGCACCATTGGATCTTTTAACTTTGCTCAGGCACTATGTGATCTAAGAGCTAGTATCAATCTCTTGCCGCTAGTAGTGTCTTAGTATTTGGGGTTGGGAGTATCCACGCCCACATCTTTGATACTAGTGATGACAGACCGAATAATGAAAAATCCAGTTGACATTTTATGTGATGCATTGGTAAAGGAGGCTTCATTCATCTTATCTGCTGATTTTGTTATATTAGATTGCGAAGCAGATTTTCATGTTTTAATTATTTTAGGTATGCCACTCCTGGCTATAGTAAGGAATTTGATTGACATGAAGTTAGTCTATTTGATTTTCAGACTCAACGATGAGAAGGTAATACTCAATGTATGCAAGTCCATTCGATAACAGGATGAGTTAAAGGTAGTATTTATGATTGATTTTTCTGATGAGGAGATGGTCTCATACCATGATCTTGATGCAGTAACTAATTAGGATGATACTTTTGTGGTTGTCCTTTTTGAAGAAAGACTTGGGGTTGAAGCCTTAGCAATAATGCTTATGAACTTTAACAGAGATGGTATTGATGACTATGATAAGATGGTGTGTGCACTTTATGGGAAAGGTTCTTATAATTTTTGACCAAAAAAACTTGATTTGGATCTAAAGAATAGAACTACTCTACCTGCTCGTCCGTCTATTGAGGAGACACCAATATTAGAGTTGAAGGCCCTCCCTTCACATTTACGATATGCATTTTGGGGAATAAAAACATTTTTCTAGTAATAATTACAACTGACCTAATAAAGGCAACAATGAAAACTTTAATATCAGTTCTACAAAGATTCAACAAGTCCATTGGTTGTTCCATTACAGATATTATTGGTATTCTACTAGGTTTTTTTACTCACAAAATTAAACTTAAACCAGATTGTGTTCCAAGTATAGAACATCAGAATGGTCTTAATCCTCCTATGTAGTAGGTGGAGATAAAAGAGATAATCAAGTGGCTAGTTGCTGGTGTAGTATATCCTATTACTAATAGCAAGTGGGTCAGTTTGGTACAATTTGTTTCAAGGAAGGGCGGTATTACTATTGTTCCTAGTGAGAAAATAAGCTAGTAACAATGTGACCAGTCGCAGGATGGAGAGTGTGAATGGATTATAGGAAACTGAATACATGGACACAAAAAGACCCCTTTTCTATGCCATTTACAGACTAAATGCTAAATAGACTTACGAGCAGGGGGTGGTATTATTTTCTGGATGGTTATTCACGCATAACGAAATAACTATTGCTCCTAAAGACCAAACGAAGACAACCTTCACTTATCGTTATGGGACTTTTTCATTTAGATGTATGCCATTTAGGTTGTGTAACACTCCAATAATATTTGAGAGATTTATGATGAAATACCTAGGTTTTGGACGCTTAGAAATATTCCCTTAATTGATGCTTCTGGACTAGGAATGACTTAGGGTACTAGTCGTACACTTATATATGACTTAGTGACACCCTCTCATATCATAGGAAGTCTGTGGGGGTTACACACTATTCAAGGTATGACTTATACTCCACATGGTCATATGTTAGTGTACGAGTCATACAAAGTTAAGTCGTATGATGTTTGGTACTTGGACCTATTTTACACTATTTTAGGTACAGTTTATGGGTACAATTATGGGTACATTTATACCCTTGGATGTAAATCAAGGGTGTGTGGTCATACCTTGGTTAATCTAGGGGTCCGTGGTTAGGTTTACGGTATAATTTAGGGTACCACGCGTACCCTAGGGTAGGGTTGAGCTAAGTAAGTCCTACCTACCTGGGAAGTCACTTTCTAGCTTTTAAGTTAAGGGCTCTAGGGATATTTCCCTACCCTAAAATCCTTAAAATCGTTAGTATCTAATATCTTTTGGCCCTTTATTCTTCACAATTACAAGATCAAAACGCATAAAAAAATTCATTTCAAAGACTTTTCCCTCAAGATTGAAGCTAGGGTTCGAAGGGGTGTTCATCGAATGCAAATAAAAGTCAAGTTTCTTTGGTGAATCATCTTGTTTAAGGAATATGACTCTTTCCCTTGTTATTAACCCAAAAACCATCTATTTTAGACATGTATTAATATTTGTAAATAATGATATTGAAATCAAATGATAAGGATTTTGTTGCCTAATGATGAGAAATGTTTTTTCTTACTTAGACTTGTGTTTTTATATGAAAGTGGTGGTTAATTGCATATGTGGGAACTATTTGTTATAGTTTAACAAATGGGTCTTGTGAAACCCTAATAATGATGATTTCTACATTGATTTTGGCCTTGGTAAAGGCATGCACACAAGGTGTTTGCAAAAATATTTAGTCACATGTTGTTAATGTTTTGAACTAGGGAAATGGCCCAATAAGTGTGAATGGTTTGTAAATGGTATTGAAAATGCTTTATTATCCATGTAATTAGTTCATTTATGACCTTGTTCGTTTGATAGATAAAAAGGGGTTAAAGTCCATAAACATGAAATTGATGTATGTTGAACTAAAGTATGGTTTAAGATTGATAATGATGAATGAATGCTTTTTAAGGGGCTTGATGTTCATAAATTGAATTGAATGTTGAATTGAATTAAGACATTGGCTTATTAAAGTGTTTGTTTGATAAATTATTCTATGATGACCTCGTGGTCCTATATGGTGATGAATTTGTTAAATGAGATAGAGTCCCTAAGTGTGAAAGTAAATAAATGTGGAAGTATGGAAAAGGTTTAGAGTACAAATATAGACTAATGATAGTCGTGATTGCTTGTGGTTAAAGTCCCTTGCTTAGTGAAATTTCTTGAGGTAAGAGTCCCTTACCTAAGTACGCCGGCTTATGGTTAGAGTCCCTTTCTAAATATGCAGTCTTTTGGTTAGAGTCCCTTATCTAATATGGCTTGTGGTTAGAGTCCCTTTCCCAACAAAATGGATTGTGGTTAAAGTCCCTTGCCTAATAAAAATGTTTGTGGTTGAAGTCCCTTGCCTACTAAGAAATGTTTGAATCTATAAGTATGGAAGGTCGCAGTCCTCCACTTTATGACTCATGATTAAATGCATCAAGAATGCTTGTTAAGTCTTGTCTCCTTTATCATGTTATGAAAATACAATATATATATATATATATTATATCTTCGTGTATGCCTATGGATATGAATGTGGTTAAGAATGATGATTTGACTTTATTTTTAATGATCACTCTATGTTATCCTTATCCTTGAGTTATATGCTAGCTCTCCAACCACTAACCATCTTTGGATGCTATGTCCCCATGTGACATAGGGGTTAGAGCTTCTTCTTCTCTTCTTCTTCAGTCATTAGATAATAGAAGTAGATCGTGTGTTGACTTGAAGTTGTTAGCTTCCTTATATCAAAAGGAATACATTTCATAGTCTTTTATCTTTGGTGATAGACTTATTTAGATTTGGTTTGGATATTTTTTGTGGGATTGTCCCAACATATTTAGATATCGAATTTATGTAGAGGCATTGTGGATTACTATGGACTTGCGTATGTTTGTTAGTATGTTGATGTAAATGAAATGTTTAGACATTGTCTAGGTTATGATTTCTAGTTTTGTTCTTGATATAGTTGGAGTTCCTCTGATACTAGTGGATTGATGTGATGGTTAGGATAGGTTGACAGGGTGATCTCCAACTTATGTTGGGCTTAAGATGCCTGTATTACAAGGCCCAATTTTTGGTCATGTCATATGATGTCAATCTTCTCTGACATGGTAGAAGACTCCATTAAAGTATTCATGGATTATTTTTTTTGGTAGTTGGTGATTCTTTTGATGGATTCCTGATACATTTAGCAAATGCTCTTCGTAGATGTAAGGAACACAACTTAGTACTTAATTGGGAAAAGTACCATTTTATGATTAAATAAGGTATTGTGCTTGGGCATACGATTTTGAAAAATGGTATAGAGGTAGATAGATAAAAAATTAAACTGATTGAGAAATTACCTCTACCAATTTCTGTGAAGGCTATTCAAAGTTTTTTAGGACGTGCAGGTTTCTATAGGCAATTCATCAAGGATTTGTTGATTATTGCCAATCCTATTTGTTATATTCTTTAGAAAGATATGAAGTTTGATTTCAATGAAGCATTCTTCAAGAATTTTGGATGAATAAAAGTGAAGTTGATGTGGCTCCCATCATCGTGTCCCTTGATTGGTCCTTTCCATTTCAGACCATGTGTGATGCAAGTGAAGTAGCCTTAGGTGTTGTCCTAATCCAAAGAAAATAAAAGATTCCCCATCTCATCTACTATGCCAATAAGGCGTTAAACCCTTCTCAAAAGAACTACACAATTACTGAACAAGTATTATTAGTAATGGTTTTTCTTTTGAGAAATTTTGATCTTATCTGATTGGGACAAAGGTAATAGTACACATTTATCATGCAACATTAAGATATTTAATGGAAAGAAAAATGCAAAGCCTATATTGATTATGTGGGTTCTCTTGTTTCAAGAGTTTGATTTCGAGGTCAAGGATAGATAAGGCACTGAGAATCAAGTTGCAAATCACTTATCTAGACTTGAGGAGAAAGCTAGGCAGAAGATAGAAGATTGGATCAAGATTGGTGATAGTTTTCCAGTAGAGCAGGTATTGGCTGCTTCTCAAGACTAATTCCATGGTTTGTTTACTATGTAAATTATCTAGCCAGTGATCTATCCTAAAAGATCTCTCATTCCAATAGAGGAAGAAATCTATGCATGAGTTAAGTATGTTTCTCTTGGATTAGCCTTAGTTATTCTAAATCTATGTAGATAGGGTTATTCTTAGATGCCTCACTAATAAGCATACTTGAGGCTTGTCATTATTCACCAGTTGGGGGTCACTATGGAGAAGCCCACCCAACCCACAAGATCTTACAATATGGGTTCTATTGTCCTACAATATTCAAGGATGCTCATGACTTTTTTTGTAGTATGGGACCAATGTCAATGTCAAGCTAACGTCTCTAGATGCCCTGAACTCCCCATTATACCTATTCGGGAGTTAAAATTCTTTGACTAATGGGGGATTGTTTTCATAGATTTATTTGTGAGCTCCATTGGCATGATGTACATTCTTATCGTGGTGGATTATGTGCTGAAATGGGTGGAAGCGGTTGCGCTCCTGAATAATTAAGGAAGAAGTGTCACCTCCTTCTTAAAGAAATGTCTTTTCTTGATTTTCCACATCATGCACAATCATTATTGATGGTGGGTTGAATTTCTGAAATCGTCTATTTAAGATTCTGCTTAAGAAGTATGGAGTGAAGCACAAGGTTGAAAGACCTTATATCCATAGAATAGTGGATAGGTTGAGGTGTAAGATTAAGAAATTAAGTCCATCTTGGTGAAGACTATGAATGCCAATAGGATTTATTTATCAAGAAAGTGAGGTGATGCATTATGGGCCTACCTAACAACTTTCAAGACTCCCAGAGGTGCTTCTCCATATCAGCTGATGTATGGCAAGACATGTCCCTTACCTGTTGAACTTGAGCACAAAGCACTATGGGTGCTGAAAAAGTTAATTTTAGAGTGGGAAGATGCAACAATGTCAAGGATAGATAAGATGAATAAGTTTGATTAATTATGACTCAGGGCTTATAAGAGTTATATACTTTTGAAGGAGAATATAAAGTTGCAACATGACCGTAAAATTAAGAAAAATATATTTGAGTAAGGTTAGCAGGTATTGCTATATAACTCAAGACTTTGTTTGTTTCTAGGTAAGTTGAAGTCTAGGGAGTATGGTCCATTTATGTGACAAGATGTTTCCATATGGTTCTTTGGAATTGAAAAGTGATGGTGAAGCTCTATTCATAGTAAATGGGCAAAGAGTAAAGCATTAAATTGGTACCAATAAGGAAATTAAAATGATTGTTTAGATGGAATTTGTATAGTCTGAATAACCAAGGCAATTACATCATGTCACGATGTAAAACCAAGTGCTACATGTGAGGCAACATATGAGGCTAGTTGGTAAAGTCTGAGTATCCAACTTAGCCCAATCATGCCACGATGTTAAATCAAGCACAGTGTGGGAGGCAAATAATGTTTTTTACATAATAATTTATAGGGTAATATGTGTGTTAAGTGATCAGGATTAAGTATTGCAGGACTTAATAATAAACTGTATAAACAAGGTCATATGGACTCTTCACAAGTCATAACCAAACATTACGACTGGTGAGCATGAGTCGTATGGACCTGGAAGATCATATTAGGGTAAGTGGCTACTGCAGTCCATACGACTCTCATAACCTCTAGTTATGATCTGTAACCTTTAATCATAAGGACTCCAGACCCAAGTGAGGTTCTAAGTCTTTATGAGGGGAATTTGATACCTATAAGCACTGGTTACGAGTCGTATACATAACTCATAACCAAACTTACCAGCTAAGGGGTCGCGAATCAACCTGGCTCAAATATATTTTTAAACAAAATACGGAACCAAAATCAGGTATCCAACATTCCAAATGGCTAATTTCTCCATTGTTGATCGAGCTTCAAACTCTAAAATCTGCAAAATTACTCTAAAACACAAATTAATCAAGTAGTTCCTCTCGATATTTCAAAACTCATCAGGAATTAGGGCCCAAAACATGGGTAAACTCAAGAAATCAGAATCTCTTAAAGTGAAGTAAGTTGTATTACTTAAATTCTATATGTATCAAGTTAAATTCAAAAAATGATTCATGGTTTTGGATTTTCTTAATTGAATATGTGTGTGCATGAAGGTCGAGTCCTTATTTCTTCAAATTTTTACTTCGTAATGTGATATTGGGAGTGAGCTCAAACTTTGTGCCCTTAATATGTATTTTTGGATGAATGTAGTGGTAGTTAATTTTATTGTGTTATGGGATTGAGTATTGGAACTAATTGATCTAAATCCAAATTATGTAATAAATAAGGGACTCCTATCGACTCATAAGCTCACTTAAAAAGTGAGTATTGAAACACCCTATGTTTTTGCCCTTTGAATGGTCCTGAGCTATGAACTTTTTATCCTTGTAACGACTTACCATACGAGTCATATAATGTGGGTATGGGTTAGCTGACCCAAATTGTAAGGTGTTTACTAATTGGTTGTTGGGTTTATGTTGTGGTTATGCTATGGTGTTATGGGATGTTAGGTGTGGTGATGAGTAGATAAGGTGATCCTTTACATAATAAAAAACATAGATACTTGACTTGGCTCTGAGTAGGAGTGGCTCACTAAGAGCTCTGAGGAGAGGTTACAAGTCGTTGTGATAAGCCGTATGTTTTCCACTGTCAATCCCTTTGGATTTGTCTGAGGTACAACTGGACCATATGAGTTGTATAGTATTGTCATGAGTGGGGGTCATGGAGTCATATGGTGGATAGTGTATGGGTGTCCAACTCACTGACTTGGTGATGACTCCATGGTATGAGTCGTATGTTGTGGTCGCACATTAAGAGGTCGACTCATAATCACTTGTGGTATTTTTTCAGTTTAAGATGGGGGTATTCTGGAGATTTTCTCCTTTGTAAGTCGTTTCGATACCAAGACATAAAACATTTTTTAGGACTTCATTAACCAGTTATTATTAATCAAACACTCTTAAAATCTCTCTCAAACTCTCTTTAAAGCAAGTGGCTAGGGTTTCTTCAAGATAATCAATTAGGGGCTTTTAATAGTGATTCTCTCCATCTTCCTTGGTGTCTAAGGCATATTACTCCACCCTTATTGTTATTAAACAAAGTGAATGTGCTTTATTAAATGATTTTCATGATATTATTGTTTGAAATAATGATTGGGGTTTTTTGTTGTTCATGGTTGAATAATGATTCTCATGGTTTAATTATGTTTTCTGTTATGCTTATAGTATGATTTTGACATTGTGGGATGCATGTTAATGGTAAATGGATTTTGGGGTATTATGGATTTCCTAAACTACTTGGTTATGGTTTTGAAAATTTTGTGTCCTCAACCTATTTGATAAAATGCTAATGTGAATGATTTTGTCACATTATTTGACTACTCACTATATCCTTTTCTTTGCATAAATGGAAATGGAACATAAATTGGTTTGGTTGGTTTTTAATGGTTTGGAAAGACCTAGTGACCATGGTGGACATGGTTTATGTTTAATTTGAAACTTTTGAGTAGACTTGGTTTAATGGTTTTCGTATGGCATGCATGTGGATATCCTTTTTGGTCATAAGAGCCTGCAATATGTATTTACACCCAAAGAGCTTAACCTCAGGCAATGGATATAGCTTGAGATGCTCAAGGATTATGACATGAGTCTTTACTACCATCAAGGTAAAGCAAATATAGTTACTGATGCTCTTAGCAAGTTATCCATAGAAATTTTGGCTCAGGTGGGAGAAGGAAAGTGGGAGTTGGTGAAAGATATTCACCATATGGCTATCCTTGGAGTTTTTCTCTTGGACTCTGAGGTTGGTAATGTGTTTGTACAAAAGGTGGCGCAGTTATCTCTTGGTGCTGAAATATAGGAGAAACAAATGTTGGATCCTGTCTTGATGAGGATCAAGGGTGACGTAGATGCGAATAAGGTAATGGATTTTGAGATTGGCAGTGATGGTACCTTATGGTACTAAGAGAGGTTTTATGTAACAAACATAGATGGATTACGAGAGAGGATCTTAGTTGATTCGCATGAGTCACGTTATGCTATCAATCTCAGGTTAATTAAAATGTATAATGACCTTAAAGAGATGTATTGGTGGAAAAATATAAAGTGGGATGTGGCTAGTTTTGTTGTTAACTACATGATGTGCCAATAAGTGAAAGTTGAGCACATGAGGCCCGAATTGTATCAAGAGATTAAGTTGCTCGTGTGGAAATAGGAATTGATCAACATGGATTTCATTATTGGTCTTCCTCGTTCTCAAAATTAGTTTAATTTAGTTTGGATCATCGTGGATAGGATAACAAAGTATGCTTATTTCTTGCCCACGAGGACAAAGGTTTCGATAGAGGATTTTGCAATGTTTTACCTCTAAGAGATTATAAAGTTGCATGAGGTACCTGTTTCTATCATCTCGGGTCACAGTGCACGATTTTCATCACACTTTTTGCAGTCATTTTAGAAAGGTTTGGGAATAAATGTGAGTTTTAGTAATGCTTTTCCCCACAGTTGTATAGGATAGCACAAAGGACTCTCTAAATATTAAAGATATTCTTAGAGCTAGCATAATTGACTGTGTTAGTAGTGGTTTAGCATTTTCCTATTATAGAGTTTGCCAATAATAATAGCTATGACGCTAGCATTCGAATGGCTCCATTTGAGGCATTGTATGGTAGGTGGTGTTGATCTCCTATTGGGAGGTTTGAGGTTGGTGAGATAGAGATATTTGGCCCGAATTTGGCTTACCAAGCCATGGAGAAGGTAAAGGTGATTCAGTATCGACTTAAGGATTCCCGAAGTTTCCAAAAGTTCAATATAAATGTGAGGCGAAGAAAGTTAGAGTTTGAGATTGGGGATAGGGTGTTCCTTAAAGTGTCACCCATGAAGGATGTAATGTGGTTTGTTAAGAAAGGGAAGCTCTGGCCTTGATATGTTGGTCCATACGTGATTTTGAAGAGTGTTGACAATATTGCGTATGAGTTGGAGTTTTCTTCTAGTTTGAGCTCCATTCACTTGGTATTTCATGTTTCTATGTTGAGGAAGTGTATGGGTGGTCCGTCATAAATTTTACCTATCAAGGATATTAGTATTTCAGATTCCCTATCTTATGAGCAGATCACAGTTGAGATATTGGATTGGCAGGATTGTAGGTTGTGGACCAAGGACGTGGCCTCGGTAAAGGGTCTATAGAGGAACCACAAGGTTGAAGAGGATCCATGGGAAGCAGAAGAGGACGTGAAGTCGAAGTATCCATTCCTATTTTTTGCTTCAAAAATTTGTAAGTAAGTTATGTGTTCTTCTTTAACATCTTTATTTTTTAACTTAGTTAAAGGTAAGAGTAGAGGCATGTGGAGTCAAAATCGTTCTTTTAATTCCTTATCCCATCATTTGAGGATGAATGATCTAAGTGGGGGAGAATTGAACACCTTTGGGTTTTGACCCTCGGAAAATTCCTAATCTTTGAGCTCACGTCCTTATAATGACTTACCAAATAAGTCATATGTTGATTGTACGGGTCAAGTGACCCAACTCATAAGGTATACAGTGATTGGTGGTTGGGTTACTGTTGTGGTTACGAGTTTACGGTATGGGTCCTTAGGTGTGCTGATGAGTCGTTAAGATGATCCTTTAGTCAGTTAAAAACTTAGTGTCTTAGCTTGGCTCTAAGTATGAGTGTCTAACTAAGAGACGTAAAGGTAAGTTACGAGTAATTGCGACAAGTCATATGTTTTCCAGTGTCAATCCCTTTTGATTTTTCTTGGGTACGACTGGACTATTCAAGTCATATTTTTGATCATGAGTAGGGGACAGAGAGCCATATGGTGGACAGTGTATGGGTGTCCAACTTAATGACTTGGTGATAACTGTTGTGATCATGAGTCAAGGGGTCGAATCGTAACCACCTCATTGTTTTCCTTGGTTTCTAAGGCATGTTACTCATAAATCCTTTTAAATCGTAACAATGAGGGTGAGTAACATGCCTTAGAAACAAAAGGAGTTTCTAAGGCATGTTACTGCACCCTTATTGGCAAGAGTGAAACAATGAGATGCATTGGTAACTCCTTTTGACTCGTAACAATGAGGGTGCAGTAACATGCCTTAGAAACAATGAGGGTGCAATAACATGCCTTAGAAACCAAAATATCTCTCAAACACTCTATCAAGAAAGAGGCCAGTATATTTTTAACATAATCAATTAGGGACTTTCAAGAGTTATTCTCTCTGTCTTCCTTGGTTTCTAAGGCATGTTACTGCACCCTCATTGTTTCTAAGGCATGTTACTGCACCCTTATTGGCAAGAGTGAAACAATGAGATGCATTGGTAACTCCTTTTGACTCGTAACAATGAGGGTGCAGTAACATGCCTTAGAAACAATGAGGGTGCAATAACATGCCTTAGAAACCAAAATATCTCTCAAACACTCTATCAAGAAAGAGGCCAGTATATTTTTAACATAATCAATTAGGGACTTTCAAGAGTTATTCTCTCTGTCTTCCTTGGTTTCTAAGGCATGTTACTGCACCCTCATTGTTATTTTACAAAGAGCATGAATTTTAATGTATGATTTTCCTGATATTATTATGGTTTGAAATAATGGTTGGGGGTTTTGGATCTTTATGGTTGAATAATATGTTCTTATGTTTTAATTATGCTTTCTTTCATTCTTTTAGTATGATTTTGACATTGTGGGATGCATGTTAATGGTAAATAGATTTTGGGCTATTATGGATTCCCCAAACTACTTGGTGATGGTTTTGAAACTTATGTGCCCTCAACCTGTTTATTAATATATGAATGAGAATGATTTTGTCACATTGTTTGAATACTCTTGATATCCTTGCATTGCATAAATGGTAATGGAACTTAAAATGGTTTGGTTGGTTTTAAATGGTTTGGAAAGGCCTTGGTGGCTATGATTTTTGTTTAAGTTGAAACTTTGGAGTCGACTTGGTTACATGGTTTTGGTATTGTATAAAAGGATACACTTTTAAGCTCAAGTTTTTGTATGATGATATCTATGGTTAAGGCCTAATAAAATACTCCTCGGTAAATGGTTAGAATGTGCTAATGGTTTTAATATGGGCTTAAAAGGGCGTGTATATCAAAGTCGTGGAAAGTGGAGGTCCTAAGGGGACAAATACTGGAAACTCATGTTTGCCGATGTGAGGTTTGGTCATGGTGATTGTGTGCATAATGTCACACTTTATATTATGGGAGACGTACTAGTCATCTCAACTTCTTTTCTTTGGTCATGCGGCTAATACGAACTGGTTCCCTTTCATGAAAGGAACTTAAGCCGTATATCTCGTGGGTGGTTTTAGAAAGAAAAAGCTACATAGCCCGGATAAAGGATTTAAATTAATTCTAAACCCAGTTCTCTCTCTCGACATGGTATAAATGTATCTATGTGATTGCATATGTTTATTTACTTTGGTTTTAAATTACTAGCATTATTTTATCATATACTTGAGTACACACTCACCATCATCTTCTGAGGATGATGTTAATGATTAGGAAGTCAAATCTAATGGCAATGTAGGTACTGAGGACTTAAGTTCCTATTAGGTAGAATAAAAAAATAAGAGTGAGACTGAGGAGAACCTAACTACTATTGACATGCAGGACCCACTGCAACTCCCTCTACCCATTGAACCTACTTTGTGTACCCACTGTTAAATGGTTGGGGTACCCCAACATATAGGTTACCTATAATGATGGGATCAATATAAACCCTTACATGGGAAAAATAAAGAGAGAAATCTATCTGGAAAGACAATTAACCATAGTAGGCATGTCTAAGATGCCTGAGTTGCTAGACTTTAGCAGTGCAAATTTCAGTGGGTGACCTAACAACCAGGAAAATTTTGTCCGGCATTGATGTAAAATTCTACGCTACCTACAAAAAAGAGTTGAAAAGATGGTATCCATAGGAAAATTTGTGGAAATGTAGGAATAAAATAACAGCATTGATGCTTCGAGTAGTGCGGGTGAACTTCTCCCCACTGACTATTTTGAGGTTGTTGAACGATCCAAATTTCAAGCCATCAGTGAACACAACCGAGATAGAGTACTACATGGAGAAAATTTGGAAAGTTACAAAGAAGAAAATAGGATTGGAGGATAAGCTGAGGCACTTCAGATGGATAGTAGGTTTGATTATTATAAATGGGGAAAACGTTAGTTGGTTAGTTGGTAGCTTAGAGTGACATCACAACATATTGCAAAGTACATTCTGAGTTTTAACGCCAAGGTTTGGTAGACGTTGGCTTGACATAGATTGAGTTCCACTACTGGTGTTCTCAGTCATGAAACATTAATAGCAGGACTTATGGCGGTTATGAGTTCGACGTGGGTCAGTTTATATCTAGGGAGATACGGGATTGAGCAGTGGGTGGAGAAAAACTTGTTATGGTATTCCTATGTTGATAACTTAGATCTGCTTGGGAGCAGGGGTGAAGGAACTTCCCATGTTCGGCTAGTTTATTTAGCTAAAGAATACCACAGACTTGGGGCTTATTCGGGATATAGCTAATCGCATGACAATACAGGCTAATCAAGAACAACATTGCTAGCTTAGGCGATGTAGAGAAGAGGACAAAGTATAGATGCTACTAAAGTAGATGAGGTCCTACTTGAGGGTAGACAGTTTGAGACACAATAATCTAACACAACAGGCCCATCCAGCACACTGGTTTCACCACCTACTGCAGCGCCCTGACCAACATCATCAAGATCTGCACCACCAGGATATGTGATTATTTTCTAGGATAGTTTAAATGATATTATGAAAAGGTTGGGAACTGTCAAAGTAAAGGTAAAATTGATGGAGAATTGTGTGCAAGCTTGGGTTTAAATAACCTAGAAGAACAAAGCTGGAGAATCTAGTAAAGACTAGATGCTCTTGATTAGAGAATCACACGTTTATTGGAAAGTTTCCAAATCCTTGACATTGAAGAGAGAAAAGAAAAGGTAGCTGATTTATGGAAGTTGGTTGGTGATTTGTATTAAACACTATTTGTCCCGGCATGTGTTATAATGGAGGTCGAGTTTGAGGTAGAAATTGAAAACATTTGGAGAATTACAGTAGAAAAACATACAGAGAGAAATAAAATATAAACCCAAATAAATAAAAAATAAAATAAAAAAATACGAAGAACGCAAGTATATAGAGTGAGAAGGACAGGCAGGTGAGGGTCCAAGAGATGGCAAAAAGTGTCGGTAGCTCAAAACTAGCAAGTGAAAATACTGAGAGGGGCAGTTATGTATCTCCGACAATAGACATACCATTGAGTGTAGTTTCCCAAACCGATGCCACTATTGAAATGGTCCTAACAGTTTATCGAACCAATGTTGAAGAGTGTGGGGCCCATTCTGAGGGTCCCCCCCAAGATGATATAGTTTGAGAAGGAGACTAGGGCACCCAGGTATGTCTTATTCCCCTTGTATTTTATTGCTAGATGAACTGAGGACAGTCCATAGGTTTTAGTTGAGGGTGACGGGTGTACAACAGTAACCATGGCTTACTCTTATCGTGTTTCAAAACCCGTAGGCCACAATCTGAAAAATTTTATGAACTAGCATGTTTTTGTTATTCTTACATGTCTTGTTTAATGCTTAACTGAGAAGAATGATGTGTTTAGGCAGTTGAGAACATGTGAAAAATTTGGGAAAAAATGGTTGCATAACTTTGTGAGCTATTTGTGCATGTGAGGATGAGAATACCTTAATGGCATTAGAATTAGGAATGAAACTAACTGTGGCATGTAGTTGCAAGATTTGGATAGGTAGTGACTGACATTATGACCCTATACCACATGAGTGTGAGGCATTATTTAGTCCCTAGTATGTACAGAATCCAGAACATGCCTAGTTTCTTTTTCCTAAAAGTAAGGATGGTCGGTTAGGAGATGATTATAGGTCATTTTTAAAAACAAGTCCACTTAAGGCTAAATTCCAAACAAAATTATATGTGAATCTCTTGATCCATAAGATGAGCCGAATAAGCAATTATTTTTGTTTACACTAATTTCACCTTCTCGTTTTACTACAGTGAACCTATTTTTAACCCTAGTTCTCCTTAGACACTATGCACCTCAACTCAAGAAAATCACCTAAGTTGATCGTGGTTGTTATAAGGGTGCATAGGGAAAGAGGAGTATAAGGAAATAAGTGTAGAAAGATAAATGAATAAAGGAGGGTGAAGTGAAAATAAAAGAAAAAAATAAAGAAAAATTACAAGAAAAAGAAAATGAGAAAAGAAAGTCGTACCTACCTGAAAGTAGGCATGAAAAAGAATAAAATATAGAAATAAGGGTGACGTCAATCAAGAGATGGTATAAAAACATGGCACCCAAAGAAAACATAGTTCCAAGAAGGTCAAATAAATTAACATATCCATAATATATAATAACTAGTCCCAAGACTACGTTACAATCCAAACAAAGTCCTTTAATGATCCTAGTCTAACTGTTTGAAAATTTTGGTAGAGAGCATATAGGAAAGCCTATAGCATTCCTTGTACACTAATTTGGAGCTTCTTTGAGAGTGTGAGTGTCTCTAGACTTTCTCAAAAATACTAAAATAAATCAAGTTGAGGGATATGGACTTCTTTGAATATGAGGGTGTTCAATTGAAGACTTTGGATTTTCTTTCTCTCATTATTATGCAACTAATGACATGTTCTCTTTATTAATTATCATGGATTTTTCCATACTCATCAGCGGCTAATTTTTCCATATTCTATTGTAGTTGCGTATATCTTAATGTTCTTCGTATTAATTAACCTCAGAGCTAATACAGAAGCTTGAAGATTGCCCATATTTGAAACGTCTTCACAAGGGAGTTTGAGGTTAGGAAAAAGTGATTAAAATAGTAATTTGAGATTCACGTCCATCTTATTATTTTGCTATCTTATATAATCAACCCCAGAATCAAAAGGTTACAGTTGAACTGAGGTCATAGGGAAGTGGAAATAAGGAGACACCTTGAGACTCATAAGGTAAAGAGTGAGATTTATCAACACATTCACAAGGCAGTTAATAATACATAATATGTCTACTTTACTTTTAGAGCAAGAAAATAGGTGAGTTGAACATGAGAATTTTACAAAGTAGAGAAGCTAGGGGAACATATTCCTAGTGTTTATCTTATATTATTTACGTACCTAAGTATTTAAGTTCTGTTACAATTCACTTTTAAATTCAAAATTCCCCCATTTATTTTTTTGCTGTGCTTGTAAAATTTGTCATATTTGGGACACAGTTCAATATTTTCTCCGTGAGTACATAGTATAGATAAAGAGATGCATTGTTAATGGCACAAGGAGATGACATGGCTTATTATTATGTTCCTCAGGGTGGATTCGAGGAATGAAGTTTTGGTACAGTGGTTACACTATGGTTTCAGTTCATTTTTTATTTGACTTGGTAGTGGTTGACTGTGGTTCTACATTCTCCTATATGCTTACCTATTTTGCATTGGACCATGATACGCTTCATGAGTTTCTTATTGTGTGACTGTTAAGGTTACTACCCCATTATGTAATTTCTTAGTGGTGGATCACCTTTCCTGTATTATGACTCATTTAGAGTATATCTCTGGGTAAAATTTGATTTCCTTAGATATATAGATTTTGGTGTTATTTGGATATGATCTTCTCTATGCTTACATTGTGGAATAGTGGTAGATCAATAGTATTTATTAGTGTGTGCAAATAATGGGATGTATTTTAGGTGTTTTACATTAGATTCATAATATCGATTAGGATTGATAAAGTAATGTGATATTAGAATGATTTGTTATGAATATAGAATTCTTAATACTAGTGCACTTATGTTAAATTATATAAAAGTGTCATTAGAAATATGAATGAGTGGATTAATTATCTTATAGGATAAAATCATTTTATTGATGGTTTGGGTTGGCATACTGATGACGAGATTGATCATGTAGTACGAGAAGGGATACTAATTAGAGTACATAAGAAGACCTTGTGATGGATTAGACTTGTCATATGAATAACTTAGAATGATTGAAATTAAAAGATTCTAGTTAGCCAAGGGAAGGTTTTTTGGCATTTGAGTCTTGCAATTTGTTACTACCTTGCTTGCCCATAAAAATTCTCAGGTTTTTTGAATCACTCATTAGGTAGACTTGAAGGAATTCAACATATAAGGGAACTTTCTTTTGATTTTGAAGTTGTGGGTTTGTCTTCAAGGACCATCATTTGTGTTTTGAGCATCGTGGTTACTTGGGTCTAGTTCAAAATATGATTGTACTACTTCATGTTATGATTGAGCTGCTATTGGTCAATAAAGAAAGTTGTCTACATGGAATGAGTTTAGAATTCGAGTTTTCAAGTTAATGCTCCATTTAGTAGTGGATTATGTTTATAGTATGTATTGGAAAAATTAAGAGCGATAGTTTTATTGTACATAACAAATCTTGAGGTATTAAATATTATGTTAAGGGTACGATTTGGAAATGTGGAGATCTAACAACATGGTTTGAGAGTGACTTATTAAGAGATTAGTGATGACTCTTCAAAGATTTGATTCTAGATTCAGGCAACAATCAGTAATATATGGTAGTCTTGTACTCCTAGTTGAATAGTTCATGATATGATGGGCTGCTACATGTTTACGACTAACAGAACTTTCCATTATACTAGGTTATTAAGGACTTCACATTGATTAACACTACATAGGTTATAAGAACAACCAATATTATTAGGATGTGTTGAGTAAGAGTTGTATGATGTATAGTGGGTACTTTCTATGGCACGGTGAGTTTTGTAATGATTTACGTTTTTTTCCAAGGGTTGAGCATGAAAATATGACTACTTGAATGGTGGTCGAGGTATAACATTTGATAAATTATTTGGAATTGATATTGAGTTCTGACATAGTTTTACCTTAAGGAGATAATACCATCTGGTTTGATATTTACAATAATAATGATACACCCAAACTAGAACACACTTTAATGTCATTGTCATATCTATAATCCAACAAAGGTTGGGGTCAAATTTCACAGGGAATACGGTGCTAATTTAGTTGTATGTAAATTAATACCGTTTGTCATTAGTTTCCACATAATAGGGGGTTTCGTTCACCCTACTTTCAAGAAAGAGCAAACTAGGATTATGTTCACCTTTGATTTTAATCACTTCTTCTTCTAGGGCATGTGAGTTTATACCAATGCATGTAATTATAGGGAAATTGAGATCCATTTTCCACCCAAGTGTTTCCCAACCTTCAAAAATGGTTTTCACTTCAATCTTTCAAACACAATGTTATGAAAGAACAATTCACTGTAATCCCTAAGAGATTTATCTTGGTTAAAGCATTAGTCTTTATTTAGAGGTTGAAAATTCTAAATTCTTGTTCAACATTAACTTCCTTATTCAAGAAAGCCATGTTTTAGGGCATGTTCTAAAATTTGTAACCACTAACCCCTTAAACTGAAGACAAAAGCAATATAATCATAAGCATAGTACAAAGTCAGTAACCTATAAACCCATAAGTGAAATTCTACTAAGGATCCTATGAACCTTGACATGGTGTTTTAGTAATTCATGATAAAAAATAGATGAAAAAGATTGATTTTATGAATTGAAGATATCATGACAAAATCAATGGCCTAGTCGTGACGGGTATCTCAAGCCCTCCATAAACCAGAGACCACCCCTTTAGTCCAACCTCAAGAGCACAATCATCATGAACATAAAAGGGAAGCCATTAACACCAATGGTAATAGTAATACAAACAGATGAACAAAATGATCATTCAAAGAATTCAAATAAAAATTAATCCACACTTGTCCATAGAAGCCTCTAAAACCAAATAACATCGATGTCCGGACATCCCTCTTACTATGGCAAAAAAGAATCCTAAAAGACTATGATAATAAAGAAAGAATAATGAAATGACAAGGTCTGCTAAAGGATGGAGGATCACCACTTTGCATCAACTCAACAGAAATGCTCAACAACCTAACACTGCACAAGAGAAATAGAAAAACCTTTGGACACTACATCATGAAATGATGAAGCGTTTAGGTATAATAAGTGGAATAAGCACTGGAATG
This sequence comes from Capsicum annuum, assembly GCF_002878395.1. Taxonomy (NCBI): domain Eukaryota; kingdom Viridiplantae; phylum Streptophyta; class Magnoliopsida; order Solanales; family Solanaceae; genus Capsicum; species Capsicum annuum. The sequence goes on from NC_061117.1 coordinate 164,755,115, forward strand.
TAACTCGGAAAACAAGGATAAAGTAATGAAATTATAAAAATCCAGTAAACAAACCATACCACCACATTCATTTACATGTATATAAGATTTCGGGTAGATACAAGGGTCACAAATATAAGAGTTTACGGATTTAACCTAAATAGTGTAGCTCGATCAATCCTAAAGGCACCCATGGGATATATAGGTTTAACTCCCCCTACTGAATGGACCGAGTGCGTGATAGTTGGACAAACTGAGGGAAAGATAAGACGACAAAGGCAATAGCCTACCCCATATATATATATATATATATATAAACACAGAGAGATAGATAGATAGATATCAAGTGTGCATCAAGAATTTGGTCAAATAGACTTGCAACACCAAAAAATGGGGTTTCCTGTGTTCGTCCTTCTGAGACATACACCTTCATAGCGACATACACAATTCCGTTTAAACGTAAATTATAACATTTTGTACATAACCCAACCATTAATCGAAGAGTCATTCGTTAAGGCATTTACAAATCGGTATCATCATACCAATATGCTTGCACGATAAATTAATCCACTATATTGGGTTCAAAAACAAGTTAAACCATGCAATTTTCCATACCAAAAATCAAGTTTACAAAGTGGGTTAAGGTAAATGTAATTATCAAACCAAAATTTCATCAACTTCAGGAAACCCACACCCCCCATTCCTAATTTTTATACCATGCACTAATTTAGTCCTAAAAATATCAATTTAAAGCATGAATAATCAATTTAGAACAAGAAATAAGTAATTCAATCAGTAACAACATGAATAATCAATTTAGAACATTAGATAAGTAATTCAATCAGTAACAACCAAAACCAGTCAATCCATTATTAAAACTGAAAATTAAATCAAATGAAAATCCATTCAATGATCACATAATATAAAACTAAAGTTAGTGAAAGTGAAACATGACTAAAATACACAAGGAGTTGAAATTAATTTAGAATTCAGAGGTTTAATGGTGAATACCTTCAAAAACCCTAGGATTTTCATGGTTGATGAGTTAAAGAGGAAGATAATGGTCCTTGATCCTTCAAACTAATTGAAAAGGGGTGTATTTTTTGCTTAAAAGTCGTACAAGTGGTAAAAAGACCAAAAAATCCTCACTCTAGCTAAAAAACAAAAGTTGGATAAATTTGAAACAACAGCATGGCACGTCTATATCGAAGAGGTTAGCCTTTGAGCAGCGCTAATATCTTGTAGGTTAACCTTTGTGACACGTCCATATTATAGAGGATTACTTTCCCGAGGTCCCAAAATGACCCCGAACCCCTTTAGAAAATTTTGAAACTCTCCCAAACTACCTTTTAACATTCCTAAAACTAATTCACGACAAAAATCAACATTACGCACGCGGGAGGGTAAAAAATAAAATGATCTAAATTTTAAGAGGTCTTATATTATGCCCCCTAGGATCATTTGTCCTCGAATAATGAGTTAGGGAACTTTTAACATGAGAATTGCAGGAATATATCAGAATCAAATGACAAATTCTAATAATTACACAAAGGAAATGAAATTAAAAACTTAAGCATTCTTATCCAACATGAGGAAAAAGAATGGATACTTGGCCATAATATCTTCCTCAGCTTCCAATGTAGCTTGTTCTACCTTTTGATTTCTCCAAAGAACCTTCACCAAGGCAATATCCTTAGTTATCAACCATAGAGCTTGCATATCAAATATTTCAATCAGGACTTCCTTATGCGACAAAGAATCTATAACAGTAACACACTCAATAGACACTATAAAAAAGAACACCCACACACTTTTTCAACATGGACACATTAAAAATAGGATGAATTAAAGCTAAACTTGCCAAAAAATCTAAATCATACACGACCTGGCCAATCCTCCTCAAAATTTGATATGGACCAATATAGTAGACACTGAGCTTACCTTTCTTCCAAAACCTAATTATTCCTTTCAAAGGATATACCCTCAAAAATACCCAATCACTTACTTCAAACTCTAACTCTCTTTGTCTCATATCTGCATAAGACTTTTGGCAATGCTAGTAGTCTTAAATCTTTCTGTAATAAAATTTACCATCTTCGTGGCTTGGTAGACCAAGTGAGGACCAAAAAACGTAGTCTCAACTACCTCAAACATCGTAACTAGAGACCTATACCCCCTACCATAAAGAGCCTTAAAATGGCCAATCTAAATTCTAGAGTGGTAACTATTATTGTAAGCAACTCCATCAGATGTAATTTGTCAACCACTAACCATTAAAAATAATCGAACATGCCCTTATCATATCCTTTAATATTTGAATAGTATGTTCCATTTATTCATCCATATGAGGGTGGAAAGTGGTGCTAAGGGTCACTGGAGTACCTTAACCTTTCTAAAAATGAACACCAAAAGTGAGAAGAAAATTATGTACCTTGGTCTAAAATAATGGAGACTGGCGACCATGAAACTTCATAAACTCCTAAATTAACAACTTATCAAAATCCTCTCATTAGTAGATAGATTTCACAGGCAAGAAGTGAGCAAACTTAATCATCGTATAGATAATGACCCAAATAGAATCATACTGATTGCGAGACCATGGAAGACCCATAATAAAATCCTATATTGATCATCTTCCACTTCTATATGGGAAACTCTTATCTCTTAAGACATTCTACTAAGCCTGAAATGCTCAACCTTAACTTGACGACAAGCATATATTTGGCAACAAAATTTGCCACATCTTTTTTTATATTATTCCACCAGTAGATTTCCTTCAAGTCATGATACATATTAGTTGAACTCGGATGAACTATATATCTGGGATCATGAGGAACACATATAACCTACCTTGATACCTCAAGATGCCATCTCCATCAAAATTGAAGGCCATAACCTTTTGCTGACCCATATCATCCTTAATATGCACAAGTATGGGGTCCAAAGCATGTTTCCCCTTCAGCTCAACACTAAGAGTTGATTTGACCACTTCATGAAAAATCAATCATCTATTCTCAGAGTATAAAAGATGAACTCCCAAGTTAGCTAATCTATGAATGTCCTTTACCAATCCACTTTTATCCTTATCCACATAGTATAAGCTTCTCATAGACAACCTTCTAAGAATATCAAGAACAACATTGTCTTTACCTGGATGATAGTGAAGGATCATTTCATAATCTTTAAGTAGATCAAGCCACTCCTCTACCTAAGATTCAATTCCTTTTACGTAAACACATACTTCAAGATCTTATGATCTAAATTGATTCCTATATGCATTCCATACAAATAATTATAGCAGATATTTAAGGCAAAAATCACAGCCTCTAACTCTTGATCGTGACTCAGGTAATTCCTCTTATAAACCTTATCTTGCCTGGAAGCTTAGGTAATGGCCTTACTGTGTTACGTCAAAACACAACCTAGTCCCATATAAGATGCATCACAGAACACAACAAAACCATAAGTACCTTTGGGTAGGGTCAAAACTAGTGCATAGGTAAGCTTATCCTTTAACCTCTCAAACTTACCCTCACAAGCATTGGACCACAAAAAATTAACCTTTTTCTAAGTTAATTTCTTCAATAGAGTAGCAATTGATGGGAAACTATCCATGAATCTTATATAATACCCAGACAAGCCCATGAAAATCCTAACATCGATTGGAGTCATGGGTCTAGGATATTTTTTAACTGCCTCAACATTTTGTGGATCCACCTTTATCTATTTACTGGAAAGAACATGCCCGAAAAATATTACAACACGTAGCAAAAATTATAAGTTAGAAAATTTCAAATACAACTTCTGGTCTTTAAGAGCGTGCTCCATAATTCGGAGGTGATTGGCATGATCCTCTTCACTTTTAAAGTACAACAAGATGTTGTCAATGAAGACTATAACAAATAAAGCTAGATACAATGCAAACACCCAATTCATAAGATCAATAAATGTAGTCGAAGAATTAGTCAACTAAAATGACATAACCAAAAACTAAAAGTGACTTTATGAGGTTCAAAAAGTAGTCTTGGGAATATCAACCTCCTTAATTTTCAAATGATTATAACCCAAACAATAATAAATCTTAGAGAAACATCTAGCACCCTAAATCTAATCAAAAAGGTTATCAATCCTAGAAAAAGGGTACTTATTTTCCACTGTCACGTTATTCAGTTGACGATAGTCTATAAACATCTATAGAGACCCATTTTTATATCACATAAAAAGCATAAGAGCACCCCATGGAGAGACACTAGGATGAATGAACCCTTTATTAATTAGATCATTCAATTTCTTCTTTAACTCTTTTAATTTAGCTAGAGCCATTCTATAAGTAGGAATAAAAATAGGACGTGTATCCTATAAAAGATCAATCCCAAAATATATTTCCCTAATGAGAGGATTTCTGGGAAGGTCATTGGGAAACACTGTGGGAAATTCATTAACAACAAGGATAGATAGCCAAGAAGGCCCTTCAAGTTCTGAATTCATAACCCGAGCTCTACGATAGGAAGTAAATCTTCCTTTGAGCACTAAGAAATTCCCCTACAATTCTAATAGATATATATATATTGATGGATGTGTATGCTCAAGCCATTACTTAGTTTTAAACATTGGCATTATTTTATCCTTATCCAAAGTGCATGCTAGCGTTAACCCTCTAATCTGTCGTTGGGTCTAGTATCCTATGCAATGCAGGAATCAACTATTCTAATCCTCCTACTTAGTAATTGAATTTTGGATTGGTTTGTGTTGGATTGGTATGGTGAGTATCCATACTCTGAAATGCTAAATTTTATATTATGGCTTTCTTTATACACTTTGGTCATTTCATAGACTTTGGTTTTAGCTATAGTCGAGGTCATGCCCTGATCAGATATTGTTTTACTTATAGATAGAGGCTTACTGGGAGTACTATAGGTTAGCATGGGAGGTGTCAGTATTGATATCAGCCTTAGCCTTGGTATTAGTATAATGGATGATTCCAATTGACTATATTTTATTTGAGATTGTTCCATCTTATTATGTTATGGTTGTTGGTTTAGTATTGGATGGTCTGACTTATTTGGGTTGGTCATGTTCATAGACCAATCCCAAAGTCTTGGGTGGTATATAACTATATCTTCTTATATGCTCAGAATTTATTTGACTCAGTGTTTGTGTTTGGAGGTTAGGTTGGCTATCGAGGGTGATCCCTGGTCTTTGTTGGACTTGGGATTCCGACTATGAAATGACCCTGGTTTGGGTTGTGTCAAGTTGGTATCATAGCCCTAGGTTCATGGTCAATTGGGAGTCCACAAAGTCGTATGGAGTAGAGTCTCTTTTAAGAGAGTGTAGCGCGCCACACTCATAAGGGAGAGTCTACATGACATGTAGTAATGTTTTTCTTTCTTGTGTTCTGAATTCAAGCTGTAAATTCAAAGGTCTTAAAATCCTCTATAATCCTAGTTTTTTTAGTTTTCAGATTATGTGTCAATAATCTTATACGTACAGAAACTCATCTATCCCAACTGGGGATGATATTTATTGGACATGCTCTACTCATGGGATTTATACTCGGTCAAGGGGTCCTATCCCTGATTGTTTTAGAGTTCCACCAATTTTCTCTTGTCCTCCACAAGATCCTCATATAGATGTGATGAATTTGGAGTTTCATTAGTTGATTTATATGATTTCTCAGTTGGTAGTCTGTCAAGCTTACCATGGTGCATCTGCTACTCCATCTTCTTAGGCCACAAGGATTGGTCTCTTTACGAGGTTGAGTAGTTAAATTTTCACTAGTGTTAAGGTAGAGGAGGATCCTCTAGGTTTTTTGGATGAGAAAGAAAAGATTTTCATGGTTATGCATGCCGCGAATATAGAAGGGATAGAGTTTGTTGCCTACCAGCTGAAAGATATGGCATACCAATAGTACAAGGAATTGGATAGGGAAAGAGGAGAGGTTGGGGAGTCATATTTAGAAGAGACTTTTTCTAATTCTTTTTTCTAAACTGTTTCTTTCCTTATGAGTTAAGGGATACAAAAGTGATGGAATCTTCAATCAACTTTATTATGTCCTCTTTATAGGTTTTATTGTTGGTTGCATTGGGGTTTTTATAAGGAAGAGAGGTACAGGTGTTTCAAATGCGGTCAGCCAGGCCATATACTTAGAAACTCTCTAGGTTATAAGGTTTATTCGAGAGAAAAAAGGATTCCAGTTTCCTCTTCTTCTGCTCCTGCATCAAAGAGTGCTATATCTGCATCAATTTCTACTTTAGGTACCGGCACAGGCCAAAATTGGTTAAATATTTTTCCATCCCAATAGGAGTCTGAGGCATCACTTGAGGTCATGAATGGTATGTTAAAACTCTTTTCTCGCGATATGTATTGCTTACTTGATTTGGGGTCTCACTCTCTTGTATGACCCTATTTGTGGCTACGTATTTTTTTGTTCCCGAGGTTATTTTGGATTTTTTTTGTGTATCTACCCTTGTAGGTGACTATATTATTGCTAAGAATATCTATAGAAGGTGTCTGGTATCTATTGGTTGTAAGAATATTTTTATGGATTTGTATAAACTTAATATGGTCGATTTTGATGTTATTTTAGGAATGGATTAGTGACACTCATGTTATACATCATTAGATTGTTAGACCCGTACGATTTTCTATATGTTCTTAATGAATTAGTTACTGAATGGGAGGGTGGATTCCTAGCTCTTAAGCAAAAGTTTATATCATATCTTATAGCTCAGAGATTAATCTCAAAAGGGTTTCTCTATCACTTGGTCTGGGGTAAAGATTCTAACTCAAAAGGTTCTTTTTGCATTCTGTTTTGGTGGTGAATGAATTTCCTGAGGTCATCCCTGATTACCTTCCTTGTGTTCCTCCTGATAGGGTGATTGGGTTTGGGATTAATCTGATTTTGGATACTTGTCCACTTTCTATTCTACCTTATAGAATAACTCCAGCTGAGATGAAGTTGCTCAAGAAGGATCTCAAGGATCTTTTGAATAAGGGCTTCATCCATCCTAGTGTGTCATCATGGGGTACACTGGTGTTATTCATATGTAAGAAGGATGGTTCTCTTAGGATGTGTATTGATTATTCCCAGTTGGATAATGTGATGGTTAAGAACAATTGTCCTTTTCGAAGGATAGATGATTTTTTTGATTAATTATTGGGTGACATATTCTTTTCTAAGATTGATCTTCAGTCTGGTATCATCAACTTAAGATTAGGTAGGTGGATATCCCTAAGACTACTTTTTGTACCCAGTATAGGCAATATGAGTTTCTAGTCATGTCATTTGTTTTGACCAATACCCCGACGACATTCATGGATTTAATGAACAAGATCTTTCATTAGTTTTTTGATCTGTTTGTCATTATGTTCATAGATTACATCTTGGTTTATTATATGAGTGAGGTTAATTATGCGAATCACCTATGTATTGTGTTGTAGACCTTGAAGGAGCAGCAGTTGTATGCCAAATTCTTTAAATGTAAATTCTGGTTGAACGTTGTCACTTTTTCGTGTCATATTATATCTAGTGAGGGGATCATGGTGAATCCACAAAATTTCATAGTGGTTAAGAGGTGGCCTAGACCCATGACTCCAACAGACATTCAGATATTCTTGGATTGGTAAGCTACTACATGAGGTTCGTAGAGAGTTTCTCTTTGATATATATCCTGTTGACTAAAAAATAGGTAAAGTTCTCTTGGTGAGGGAAATTTTGAAAAGCTGAATGATAAGCTAACTTTGGCTTTGGTTTTGACTTTTCTAGAAGGTATGATCGAGTTTATGGTTTACTGTGATACATCCCAAGTGAGACTTAATTGTGTTTTGATGTAGTATGGAAAGGTTATAGCCTATGTTTCTAGGTAGTTGAATATTCAAGAGAGGAACTATCCTACTTATGAATTAGAACTGTTGTTGTGGTGTTTGGATTGAAAATTTGGTGACACTATTTGTATGGGATACATATGGATATATTCTTAGATCATAAGAACATGTCGTATGTAATTACTCAAAAAGAGCTTAATTTCTGGCAGAGGAGTAGCTTGAGCTTCTCAAGGACTATGACATGAGTCTTTATTACCATCCAAGTAAAGCTAATGTAGTTATTAATTCTCTTAGTAGGTTATCCATGAGGAGTCTAGCTCATGAGAATAAGGAGAAATAGGAGTTGGTGAAGGATATTCACCATTTATCTAACCTTAGAGTTTGCTACTTGGACTTTGAGAAAGGTGGTGTGTTCATTTAGAAGGTGGCACAGTTGTCTCTTGGTGATAAGATCAAGGAGAAGTAAATTTTAGATCCTATCTTATTAAGTATCAAGGGTGCTGTTTTTAGGCTGAAGGTGATGGCCTTCGAGATTAGTTGCGATGGTACCTTGTGATACGAAGAGAATTTGTGTGTTTCTGATGATGATAGTTTGCGAGCAAGGATATTTACTAAGGCACATGAATCACGCTATGTTGTTCTTCTAGGTTTTACATAAATGTACCACAAATTCAAGGAGATATGTTGGTGAAATAGTATGAAGAGAGATGTGGTTAATTTTATGGCCAAGTATATGGTGTGTCAATAAATGAATGTTGAGCACATGGAGCCCAAAGGGTTTTATCAAGAAATTGAGTTGCGTGAATGGAAATGGGAATTGACCCATATGGAATTTATTACTTGTCTTCCCCAGTTTCAGAATTAATTTTATTTGATTTGGGTCATCGTTGATAGGATGGCAAAGTTACCTCATATTTTACCAATGAGGACTAACTATTTGTCTGAGGATTATGCAAGGTTGTATCTTCATGATATTATAAAGTTTCATATGGTACCAGTTTCTATCATCTCTGATCGTTGTATGCAGTTTTCATCTCACTTTTAGCAATTATTTCAAAAAGGATAAGGGACTACGGTTAATCTGAGTACTACTTTCCACTGGAAGACGAATGGGAAAGTAGAGAGGACTATTTAGATATTGGAGAATATGTTTTATGCATTTTTGATTGACTATGATAGTATCTGGGTTGAGCATCTACCTCTTATAGAATTTGCTTACAATAATAGTTACCATTCTAGTTTTGGGATAGCCTCTTTTGTGGCATTTCACTGTAGGAGGTGTGGATCTTTTATTGGGTGGTACGAGCTTTGTGAGACAGATATGTTTGGCTCAGATTTGGTTTACCAGGCAATAAAGAAGGTGAAGTTAATTTGGGATAGGCTTAAGGCTGACCAAAGTTGCCAAAATTCCTACACAGATGTAAAGAGAATGGACATGGAATTTAAGGTTGGGGATAGGGTGTACCTAAAGGTGTCTCCCATGATGGGAGTAATGTAGTTTGGGAAGAATGGGAAGCTTAGTCCCCGGTATGTTATTTCTTATGCAATTTTGAGAAGGTTGGTAATGTTGCATATGAATTAGAGTTTACTTTTACTTTGAGCTCCATTTATCCGATGTTCCACGTATCTATGTTGAGAAAATATGTAGCTGATCCTTCATCAATTTTTTCTTAGGAAGTATTAGGTATCTCGAATTCCTTATCTTACGGAGAGGTCCTGATTGAAATATTAGATCGATAGGTTTGTCAGTTACAGACCAAAGATATAGCTTCGGTTAAGGTTCTATAGAGGAACCAAAAGGTAGAAGAGGCTACTTATAAAGCAAAAGAGGCCATGAACTCCTAATATCCATTCCTGTTTTCTACTTTAGGAATTTATGCGGATGGTGTATGTTCTTCAATATTCTTTTATTTTCAAACTTTGTTAAAGAAAAGATTTATTCCTTGCATATTTGTTCTCTAACTTAGTTTAAGGTTAGGAAGGAAGAGTTGGGGTGTAAATCCTGCTTGGGGTGAATGATCCATGGGGGGGGGGGGGGAATTGAAATGCACTGGGTTTTGACCCTTAGAAAATTTCTAAGTTTTTGACTTCTGGACATTATATGACTTGGGGTACTTCTCATATAATGTGGTAGAATTTGGTTGGCCTTGGTCATATGGTAATCAATATGGCTTAGGTGGTTTATATCCAAGGTATGATTGGGTCATACTAGTCGTATCTTAGGGTACTAGTAGTATGTTGCCTTATGTTTAACCTAGAGGATTCTATTCTGCCTAAGGTACGGTTTTTTGGTACTGGTCGTATGGTTAGGTATGGTTTAGCTATGGTTTTCCTATGTTTGACAATGTTGGGGCCTCAAAAGAGGCCTAGGGTATGATATAAGGGTACCACAAGTATCCTAGGGTATGATTTGGGGGAGGGTGGTCGTACCTTCCCACAAGAATTTTATTCAATTTAAGTTGGGGGTAATTTGGACATTTCCCCTCTTAACCTCTCAAGGCCGCATGACCTATAACACTATTGGGGGTCATTTTACCTATTATTCTAATCCTAAACACTTAGAACACTCTCTTAAATTCTCTCAAGGTTGTTGGTTCAAAGAAGGCTAGGGTTTCATCAATAGGATAAATTTTAGTCTAGCAAAGGGTGGTTTCTCTCCATCATCTTTGAAATCTAAGTCATTCTACTCCTCCCTCATTGTCAGTTCCAACTAAAGGAACGTTTAATGTATGGTTTCCATGGAATGATTGTGGTATGGTTTTGCTTTTGGAATATATGCTTGGGGTTTTGATTGTAAATGGTTTAGTTATAGTTTTCCCATGGTTTTACTTATGGTTTTCATATTATAATAGTGTTTTGAACGTTTAGATGCGTGGGAATGGTTAATTGGTACTTTGTTTTGTCTTTGGAAACACTACGCCCACAATATGTTCGATAAAATGCCTATAAGAATTCTTTGTTACATAATTGGATTTTTAATGAAACTATTGCGTGGTGTAATTTTGAATGGAACCCTAATTGGTTTAATTTGAATGGTTTTAAATGGATAAATTCTATGTTCTTGGTGGTTATGGTTATGGTTTAATTGAAAGCCTTATGGGGTATAAGGAAATCCCCCAAGCAAACTAAATAATTAACACTCATGGGAATTCCCCAAGAAAATTTAATAATGTAATCTATGGGTACATGTGAACCCATTCTTTAAAAAGGTTGGCTAAGGACATTGTTTGCAAGGTATAGTCGATATGAAAATACCCTTACTTATAGCCTTGGTTAATGATAAGTGGAATGGTTATTTGGTTTTGTGCTAATGGTTTTAATTAGGCAATAAAGGCAGGTTTTAATAGTTAACCGTGAAGGTGTGAGTCCAAAGGACAGACACTGGAAAATCATGTTTTTCAACATGAGGATTGGTCATGATGAATATATACATACGGGGGTACACGAGAATCCCCAAGGTTACACTTTTATATATGTAGCATAGAGAGCAAAAGGTACATAGGAATCCCCTACTCCTATGGTATCTCTGTTTCGTGCAGTTACACGCATCAGGGCATGTTCAGGGGGTAACAGTGGACCCACGTAGCCCATGGCTGGTTCTACTATGGTTAAGCTTCATATACCCAGGCTAACAGTTTTAAAGGAATGCTAAACCCTATTCCCTTACCCAACATGGATTATATATCTATAAATGTATGGATGTGTACGCATATTGTTTTTACTTGGGTTTAAAGGTTTGCATTATTTTATCCTGATCTTTAGTGCATGCAAGAGTTCATCCGCTAACCTGTCTTCGGGCACTGTATCCCCATGTAATATAGGAATTTGCGCTTCTACTCATCGTGCTCAGTTATCGAATTCGGGTTAAACTTGTATTGGATTAAAGTGGTGAGCTTCTATACTCTGGAAGACTCTATTTCATGCTATGATTTTCTTTACACACTTTGGTCATTTCATAGACTTTGGTTTTCGCTAAGATCGGTGTTTGTCCTGATTGGGTATTGTTTTACTTTTGGATAGAGGCTTTGTAGGACTACTATGGGCTGGTATGGACAGTGTTGGTATTGGTGTCAGCCTTGGCATTTTTATTAGTATTATGGCTGATACCAATTGATTGTATTTGATTTGTGATTGTTCCATCTTATTATGTTATGGTTATTGGTTCAATATTGGTTGTTTTTACTTTCTTGGGTTATTCATGTTCATGGACCTATCCTAGAGTGTTGGGTGGTACATAACTCTATCTTGTTATAATGTTCGGAATTTATTCGCTTTAAGGTATGTGTTTGGAGGTTGGGCTGGGTATTGGGGGTGGTCCTTAGTCCTTGTTCGACTTGGGATGCCTATTACAACAAGGCCCTAGTTCGAGTCATGTTAGATTGCTTATCCTCAAGCAACTTAACACAATATTATTGTCATATCTAGATCAACAAATTACAAGCATTTGTTGGAAATAGCATGGACCCAAACTTATATTGACTATATACACAAGTTATTCACACCTAACTATTAGGGATCTACGGTTGGCATTACACCCTATTTAAGTCACATACATACAAATGAGACGCCTAATCTAAAAATCAGCAACCACAAGTATCATTCACATGCTGTCGTCATAAAAGAAGTCCTTTGCACAAAAATTTATTTAATTCAAGGTCATTCGTTCAAATCTCTTACTCTTACAAGAAATGTCAAACAATGCATACAAAAAATGATAAATTGGCCCTTACTATCCAAGATGTACAGCTGGTTGACAAGGATCCCTGCAAAAATTTATTTGTCTTGTAATGAATGTTGGGTGTAGGTGAGGTATAATTTTGGAATACTAACTCAACCCTTATTGCCATCTTTACCACTTATTCAACTTAATTTACAACTCAAACCTTCTTCCCCTTATCTACTAACCAATTTATTCTAGATGAGTGTACTATAATCATTTATGAAAAAATGCAACTATTTTGTAGACAATATATTTGGGCACACTAGTAATGTTTTTGATTCAACTTATTACACTTATTAAACCTTTCTATAGTATCCCCCTTCAACTTAGGAAATTTGCCTGAGTTGAAGTGCAATATGTCCAAAGAAGGACCAGGGAAAGATAGAGGTTTAAAACTAAAGATTCTCTTGATACCTTTATTAATTTATTAAATCTATCTATAGTTTCCACCCTCAACTTATTAAATTTGCCTAGGTTGAGGTGCAGATGTTCAAGGAGGTATCAAGGACAAAATAGTGATTTAACCTTAGAGAAGGGAAGTTTAATAGTTACTGAATAAAAAGGCCATTAGTTCAAAAAAGGAACAAGGAAATCTCTACATATAAAGACATTGTGTGGTTAGTTTTTTTTTGTAAGTTTAAGTGTTGAAACACGGCCTGTGATCCTATCCTATACAACCAAGTATCACATAACAAAATAGATAAGGCAAATTCTAGCTTCGTAGACAACGTAATAATCTAACCAGTTCCTTACACACAGATTGCATTTAAATGATTCATATGCTACTAATTATTAGATTCGTACTTAATCTTAAGCATGCTTTACCTTATTAAGATATTACTAATGCCAAGCACAAGTCCACAGCAGTTAATTATCGACATAAAGTATGCATGATAAAGTTTCACAATATTCCAACTAACAACTATTCATGGATTCGTTTTCTTTCCACAAGAACCATATGTAAAAAACACTATACAATAACAAGAGAAAAATAGAAAAATATAGGAAATAACGCAGAATCATGCAAGTTCTCCTAGATAGAACATAAGGGAAAAGAACACAGGAAATAAAAAATCTATGGAGCCTAACTCTTAATCACATCAAAAGTACAATTATCCCACCTTACTAAAATAAAAATGCTTTGTACTTAATACATTCACAATAAAGTATAGGTGGAATACTTGGAAAGACTTTAGGCTTGGGAGTATAAAAAAATACTGGGAGGCCCAACTGCTCTTAGTATCAATAATATTGACCCTAGCGGTAGTCGGGGTGACTAAAACTCAAACCTCTTCACTAACTGAGATGGGAATCAGTAACATTAGTGGTTTAGGCGTACCTTCATGTGTCTAAATGGTGGAAAAAGTAGCTTCCTAAGCCTCATTCTCTCCTTCCTTTCATCTTTATCATTCTTCCACTATTTTTTTGCTTTTCTCATCACTATTTCCTTATTAGTCTTATTTTGTTATTTCTTCTTTCTTTTGACTTTCCTTTTTCATCACCCTCTCTCGTAGACTTAGATTTGTTCAATGGTTGGAATTTCAAATCAACTAAATCATTCTCTTCTTCTATCTCCATAATTCTCACATCAAATGCACCTAGAATGGGTTGGCTCTCTAACTCAACTATATCTTTCTACGCTTACTTTAACTTAATTGTGAACTTTTCTAGGTATGAAATTGAGAGATCCCTCACTTGGTAATATACCTTTTATTTTTTGTCATACATTCTAGCATGATGATTTTGATATGACTTCAAAGCGTCTACCATAATCCTATCCGTAAATGGCTTAAACTTTTTTGCCTATACATTTAGTTATTGTTTGAATTTCTTCTGATCTTTCACTACCTTCACAAAATTTACTTGTATCAGCTTGTGCTCTAAGTAGACTGGTGGCATGCATATTGTCTCAGCCATAACGATAATGAATAGTAAAGGTCTATACTCGAATTCTATAGAAGTACCCTATAGATCAATCATGCCAAGAGGAAAAGACATACCTAAAAAGATCTATAATGCTTCTGGAGTAGCTTAATATTAAGGGTCAAAAGGTAGTGGATTGAGCAGTGTCATCTTAAATTTTTTCTCATCCCTTGTTCTCTAAATATCTTGCCTTTTAAAAGCCTTATCCTATTTATCCATAACTCTTATGATTGGCTTCACCTTCTTACACAATTCCAAGATAATACCCGACAAAGGTAAAGCACAATAAATCTTGTATGCTCAAATAAATATTTTGTCCATAATAATAAGCACAAAATTTATCTTCAGCACTTCAATAAACCTACCCACCAAGACTACTTTCTATGGATCAAGATTTACATCACCCCTTAACAGTATAAGTCTAAGTCAAACCACAACCCACCATAATTTTTCCTTGAAACTCAATGAGGATTTGGTAATCCTTTTCTATTTTTCAACCAAGATGGTTCACAATTATCAGTCAACACACGTGCTAGCCATGGTTGTTGGTTGTGTGCGGTGGTCATCCTATGCTAAATCTCCATAGTAATGGTAGGATCGATGCACACTAAGCAAAAATAATTTGATTGATAGTATGATCTAAAATATCCACAGTCACGGACCTAACTGGGATTCTTATCCGATTACAAGTGTCTGCTACCTTCATCCCCATTAAACAATCCTTTTCCAGTATCCCTAAGAATTTAGTGAAGAACCCCTTGACAATTGGGGGATAGTAAGATCTAGAAGGATTTCACAAATAACCAAGTTCGTGCTCATTGAACTGCCTCTCGAGATCTAGATATTCTTGCAGCTCTGTTGTGATGATCTGATATTTTATGCGATAGGAATTTTTATGCTCCTATTTTATGTAGGCTGGAGACCATCATATTAGTGCTGCTTTGGCACGTCAACCTTCCACCTAATTTACTCTCAAAATTTTGGGTCTTTACTATAGATAACATTACCTTTTACTTGTTAAGGTCTTTTTTTAGGACAACAGTATCCCCTTTTACACTTTCCATATTAATTATAAAGTTAGAACTTCCATTGCTCTCCCCGTCACTATTGAATTCAACACTTGATGAATCCTTTTCCTCTTTAGACTAGGAGGCTGGTTTACTCTTCTTCTTGCTCTGCCTGGTATGATTAGTTCGAGCTTACATGTCACCGTTAGGTTAATCCCGGAGTCTTGATATCGTGGTTTCCTAATTGATTTTATTCTACCACCACCTCTTCTTAAAGTTAAATTTTGCATAATTTTACCTGAAATATAAAGTAGGCCAATACACTATAAGAATTAAGGAAAAAATAATATGAGATTTTGGAAAATATTTCAGTAGCGATGGCTTGGGTGATGATTCGTCATTTCATCAATGGGTCATTACTCCAACTGTTAGGCTTAAGTAGTTTGTAAATATCTTTAGAGGATATTATACACTTTCATTGATGGGTATTTGAAAGCCTGAGGGTCTATTAGACATACCTTCAACCTTAACCAGAGTGTAAAAAGAGATTTTAGATATGGGTGACTTATGAAGCGATAGTCCATTACCTAATAGATGGTTTTTAAGCTAATCCTCCACCCTTAACAAGTGTTAAATGTTTGGGTTGTTGGGAAATAGATGAGACTATAGTCCATCCCTTATGTGATGGTTCGTCTTGCCTTCCGTCACTACTATAAGTTTGAAAAATTGCTTTGTGGCATTTTATCAAACACGTAGAGGGAAAATGTTTTGGTTCTTGAATACAGAATAAAATGAACTTAAAACCCGTAAAGTCTAACTCTATAGTGGGTTTACTCAGTATTTACCCCTATGTTTTCTCCACCACAGTGGATTTAACACCAATTTAGCCAAAACTAAGAAAATAAAAGCAACAAAAACGATGAAAGCAAGTTTTTTACCAGTCAAACTAGTTAACAACTTATGCTAAACTTATAAGATGTAGGAAACTACCTAAATAAGAATACACTTATTGAACTATCCTTATGTGAAGAATAAATATAACCAAACAATGATATTAATAAAAAAATGAAAGCATAGGAGATGGAATGAATTGAGGTGTGAGAAATGATTTAAATATGCATGGAAGATGAAAAATATATTCTCGCATTTTTCTTAGTAGCTCATTTTTAGCCATATGGACACCATATTTTTTCTTTATTATCTACCAATGCCACTGCTTCTACCCATTTGGACACATAGTCCACAATGACAAAAATATACTTATGGCCATAAGAACTCACAAAGCGTCCCATAAAATCAATGTCCCACACATCAAACAATTCTGCATCTAGCATAGTTCGAATAGGCATCTCTTAATGCCTAGAAATTGATCTTTTCCATTGTCACTGATCATAAGTTCTGAAAAAAATATAAGCACCTTTGTGAATAGTAGGACAGTAGTACCAACTTTGTAAAATCTTTTGGGTTTTATGTTCACCTAACGGATGTCCTCCAAAAGGACAATAATTATAAGCCTGTAATGTATTTAACATCTCCACCTCTATCAAACGTCTTCAGATAATACTATCCACATACTATATTAATAAAAAGAACTCATCCTCAACGTACCTATTCATATTATGGAGGAACCTTTTTCATTGATAGAAATTTATATGTTCTAGAATAATATCACTTACAAGGTAATTTACAAAGTCCGCATACTAAGGAACAAGGTCAAAAGTAGCTACAAGAATCCAATCATCCAAAAATGAATCATCAATCTCCAACTCATCGATTTTGCTCCCTTCATTCTCCAAACTAGATAGGTGGTCAGCTACTTGATTCTCATAACCATTCCTATCCTTGACTTTGAAATCATATTCCTATAGAAATAACACCTACCTGATTAACCAGTGTTTGGCATCTTTCTTTTCTAACAAGTACCATAATGTTGAGTCATCTATGTGGACCATAACCTAAGTTCCCTACATTTCACAAAGGCATACACAAAAACAAGAAGCTCTTGGATAGTGAAAATATAATTCTTTAGATCTCCATTTAACGCCTTACTTTCTTAGTATATTAGTTGAAAATATTTCTCTTTCTTTTGCTCAAGAAAAGCCCCAAGTGCCACTGCACTTACATTATACATCAATTCAAAGTGTTTGGACCTATTTACAATAATCATGATAACCGATGCTATTAATTTATACCTAATGCATTGGAAAGTCTTCTAACACTCATCATTCCACTTTATGTTTTCCTCTTTCCCTAATAGTTTTCACAATGGGTTGGCAGTTTATAACACCTTGATTTTCTAGAATCAGATTGCCACATGGTGCTCATAATCTTGAAGGACCACAAGCTAATCCTTATCTGGTATCTACTACAATAATTTTATAAAAATACTGAATAATGCAGAAAACTGGCGAAAAACTTTCCATAAGGTTCAAAATATCTAAAATAATCAATATGAAAAACTGAATACTAATACATCTGTTCAAAGAGCCTCTAAACTTTCTGAACAGTGGAGTTTATGGGACATGTACCCAACTAACTCCGTCTACTAAAAATAACTAAATCTGATGGGATAATAAAATAAGGATCATCCTCGAATAAAGAGGACTCACTGCTACGTCTACTACTACTGACCAAGACTAAGCTACTAAGGGTACTCTGTATTTTGTACCTTTGAACCTATGGTGTAAAATAAAACACCATAGCATAAATGCGTTAGTCCTATAACTCAATGAGTTCTGAGAATCATGGCTTAACTGAGATTATCGAGGAAACTGACACGGGCGCTATACTGTAGCTAATTTGTCAGGTATAAATACCCCTATGACTCGATAATATAAAAGTAAAACATAATTATTCTCGAGTAAACAAGACCATGGACATTTATTCACCATCACAATCACTAAAGCATCTCTTCAAGCATTTAGGAATCATAAACATGTAATTGTATAAGGAGACATGCTATTGGCTCATACTCCATTCAACATTGTCTTACATCAAACACTTAGAATGTATTAAAGTCTTAGTATGTATTGAAAAGTACATAATTTGGGGAATTTCATGCTATCATGTCACAATTCATTCACTAAGGCTTTTTAACAAACACTTCGCATGCATGAACTTGCACACAATTTCGGATTTCTAGTCAACATGCTATAATGACTTTAATTCGTTCACATACGCATTTTATCAAATATATGGGGAGAATTATTTGTTTAGTCAACAATTTCTTAACGTAATTGACATGAACACATCACTTAACAAGAAACTTGAAGATGGTTTATCATGAACATCACATGAATATCACATACTAGGGTCAAATTTTGAAACCTCATAAACAAAACATTAATTAAAAGCTCAATAATAGCATGAACTCCAATTTCAATTCACATAAATCATGAAAACTTATAAACATAAGACCTTTGAAATTTAGAAAAGGGTTCTTGAGCTTCTTGGATTAAAGGGATCCAAGAATCAACATCTACATACCTTGCTATGTAATTCTTTAAAGATTCATGCTAAAACCTTGATGATTTGGGTTTTGGATTAGAAACCCTAGGTTTTGTTCTAGAAAAAAATTGAGATAAACCAATAATATTTGGGTGTAAATGTGTTGAATCTCGTGTTCTAAAGTATATATAGGGGTTGGGTGTAAATGTGCTGATCCCTTGGAATTAAAATTCAGAAATGGAAAAAAATTCTGATTTTACGTGCTAGCAAGATGCACCATAATCGCTCCAGCTTACTGGAAATTAGACAATTGGAAAACTGAGCCTTGGCGCGATGTAGTGGAAATCACGTTGCCACCTTTGTTGCGAACTGGAAAGACACCATGACGTGGTGGAATTGCAAAGGCTCACTGGAATTTGACAATTAGTATTTTGGCTAGCTCTGCGATGTGCTAAAGTGCCAGGTGGCACACTGTCTCACTATAATAGCTCTAATTCTTTGCCTGAGTGTCGGATTTGGGTGAATTTATTATCAGTAGTTTAAAATATTTCCCATGGTTTAAAATATTTTCCACTTTGGAAATCACTTCTCGATCTTTTAAGGATAAAATTACACTTCACTTGACATGCTCTAAGGGTCAGACTACGAGAGAACTATGTGGGGCCTTACACAATTCTGGAGAAGACTTTGGTAAACCTCTAGTAGAATCCCACATAGCTAATAAAATTGTGCACCCTTCATCGATATTGGTGAAGGATGCTTTACAATGAACTTAATTTTGGCTTGGTACACTTTGATCGCCTTTGTAGAGATCTTATTGCCCAATATATGCCTTTTCTCACCATGAACTGGAACTTTTCCCAATTTAGTACAAGATTTAACTATTCACAATGTTGTAATGAATTGTTCAAGGTCTTCAAAAGGTAATCAAATAAATCCCCCACCATCGAGAAGTAATCCATGAAAGTGTCAAAGGTTTTCTCATCTATATCATAAAAAATTGACATCATACCACCTTAAAAGGTAGCTAGTGCATTGCATAACCCAAACAACATTCTCTTGAATGTGAAAGACCGATAGAGACATGTTAATGTAGTCTTTTCTTGGTATTCAAGTGACATAAAATTTTGGTTGTATTTGGAATAGCCATCCGAAAAGTAATACCAGCCCAGTCCAGCTATCCAATCCAATATTCAATCTATGAATGGCATTGGAAAGTGACCCTAGATTGTCCATGCATTCAACTTCCTGAAACCCATACACATTCCCTACCTCAAGAGTATCCTAAGAGGAATTAAATCATTTTTGTCTTTGGCCACCATAGTCATACCTCCTTTATTTGACACATATTAGACATGGCTTACCCACTTGATAATTGAGGTTGGATACACCGCTCCTTTATCAAGCCACTTTATTATCTGCTTCTTCATCACCTCTTGCATAAGTGGGTTACGCCTCAGCTGATTTTCAATAGTAGGTGTATAATCTTGCTCCAATTGAATCTTGTGAGTGCATATACCTGGTTGAACACCAATAATATTCGTAATCATCTACCCTATGGCTCTCTTATACCTTTTCAATGCTAAAAAAATGCTTCAACCTACTGATCTATTAAATTAGCTACAATGATTACTAGTAAGGTATTACTCTCTTCCAAAAACACATATCTAAGATTACCAGGCTATTCTCTAAACTCCAACATAGGTGAAATTTCAAGGATGGATTTTTGGGGAGTGTTGGTTTATTTTCAAGACCAAATCCAATTTCTTTAGGGTATATAAGTATTAACCCAGTTTGGTCAATGCACATGTTGTTTTTTCACATTCGTCAATTCCATCACTATTAAAGTTCACCAATATTGTTGCCAAAGTCTCAACAGTAAGTTTTTCTTCAATAGGAACCATTATAATATTCTTCTAAATGACATTAATAACTAACACCACATCCATTTCCTTTGATTTTTTCATTGACTGATGGAAAACAAGGTTAATTTTTCATTATTAAGCCTAGATTTTAGCTCATTTATCTCAACATCCATCAATACTCTCCTAGTGAACAGAAATGGTCGATCCATGTTTATGGACACCTAAAAATTGACTTCAGAAAAAAGAATTATAAAGTCATTAGAAAATATAAAATTTACCTACTTCACAACACATCATAAAGTATAACCATTGGCCTCTTTACCGAATGGCTCTCCATTAACAAATGCATAAATGTTGGTTTTGGGGTTTTCTAAACTTAACTATTGATCAATAGCTATCAGCATCAGATTAATACACTCTCCAAGATCACAAAGTGCTTCAGCAAAAAATATCAATTATAAATAGTATATTGAATGCTCACACTTAGATGTTTTCAAACCTATGATCTAATCGCAATGGCACTGTAGTGGTGAAGTTTATCTACTGGATCATAGATTATTGTTGTCTTCATAGTAACCAGGTATTTCAAAAACTTCATGTATCGAAGAATTTTCTCTAAAGCCTCGATCAACAAATTATTTGTCAACAGTAGCTTCAAAATTGGCTTGAAATTTTACATTTTCCTTTATCCTATGTGGAAATAGAGGAGAAGGACTAGGAATTTTTGTTAGAGGTGTCTCCACCTCCTTTCCATTTTTCTAAATCAACTCCTTATCATTATTTACACTAGATGGTTGTTCCATAATGTATTTCTTCTTGCCCAATTCTTCCAAATTCTCATACTAAACTCATTTACTTTCCATCTCACATCATTAACCATAACCTCATCATCGAATACAACATCATCTACCTATTAATGAACCACTGAATATGGCCTAGGTAATATTTTACCATTCCTTATGGTGATAGCTAGGAACATACCATTATTCCTCGGGTTCTACACTATATTATTCAACAAATTTCCATTTTTTTTGATTGAAAGCAATGGACAAATGATCATTTGGTGGTCTAACTACTTAATTAAAATGGAATGGTAATCCACCAGCTAGATCATAGTTGATAGGTCACTTCTCATCTCTTTGACACCTACATTAGTCTACTCCGCCCCTTCTAGTAATTTAGACATCACAACTTCCAAAGACATCTTTCTTGAATCACTACTTGCATTTTCATGGCCCCCAAGTGTCACTTACAACCCACTATCGTTTCCTTTACTCTTTTAATTCCCTTGTTCCCAGTCTTTATAACCAACCGTGTCATAATAGTTCTCTCCTTCATAGTTTTGACCCTGATTTTCTTGGCCATTATCCTAGAAAACCCGTAGGTATTAAAATAGTTAGCATTTTGTTCTGAGTCTGGTTCAAATCCTTTATTCTGCGACCTAACTATCTTGACCTTCTCAACATTTCTTGACAAAAACTGTTTGGTGAGCAAGTCCATTTTCATCTTGATATGAGCCATGCCCTTGTCACGTTTTTCTTCTCTTTGGTGTTGCTCCGTCGGCATGCCAACAAAATAAGAATTTCTTCCTACTCAAAATTTCTACTATGACAAGCTATACTTGCTTTTGTCAACCTATCCAAGATCTATGTCCCTCAATAATAGTACAATCCATGAAATCAACACCCATTGTATTGTCTATTATAGGCTTTATGTTTTAATTTAGTTCTCTATAAAAGGTTTCCATCAACTGATCATCAATTATCTTATAATTCAAATTCTGTATCAATGTTTTTTAAACCTCAACAAAGTTTCATAATAAGCCTCATTAGGAAGTTGCCTAAAATTAGTAATTTCATCCCCTAAGTAAAACATCCTAGAAGCCAAAAAAAACCTTTCTAAGAAAGCTCTACTCAATTTCCTCTAGTTTTTTATAGAATGGGGTGCCAGCTCAGTAAACCATAAAGTTGCCTCCCCAAATAAAGACATTGGGAACAACCTTAATCAAATAAAATTCTGTCCAACTCCAAGATAGTCAAAAGACTTGCAAATGTTGACAAAGTTCACCAAGTGTATATTCGGATCATCACTGGGTAGTCAATCAAATAACCTTTTTATATTGAGAAATTATATCATTGTGCTTGTTATATTAAACTTCATCCCCATATCCAATGGGGGTAGCTCAATTGCTCTTGTAGCACTATCTCCATCCAAATCAACATCATTATGATCCAAGAAAAATTTAGTCATAGGCTATTATTGTCCTTTGCTTCGTGCTTGCTGATTCTTGTTGGCTTGTGTGACATTATTTTCACGTCACATATTTAATAGTTGAACCATATCCTTATCTCCTAGGTCCTTGCCATTATCATTTTGCGCATGACCTGATGCATCAATATTATGTTGCTTTAACCAGGTAGAGGCTAGTGCAACCAATCTTTCTACCTCTTGTTGTGCTTCTTTGTTCCTCCTCAGAATTCTAGGGAGTTCAGGATCAAAAGATAAAGAGTCTTGCTTGAATGATGAGTTTAAGGCATGCACTATCGATAGGCTGCAAATAGAAAATAATAAATAAAATTAAAATTTGGAAACCAGACTAAAAGTCAATTAACAAAGAAAAAATTAATTAAAAGTCGTATTCCTGGGCGACAGCTTAACATTTTGATATGCCAAACTAAAACTCCCTTTAAAGAGTGCAAGCAATCGTTCTCAAATATACAACATAAAAAATGTTGGGGTCAAATTCCACCAGGAATAGGGTGCTAATGAAGTTGTATGTAAATTAATTGACCGTTTATCATTTGTTTCCACAAAATAGAGATATTTGTTACAATATTGTATTAGTAATTGTGGTAAGTTTAAATGGTGATATATTCTCTATAACGTATTATCAATCAAAAGAGAGCATATGAGGATTATGTTCACCTTGCTATTTTATCATTTCCAGACTCTATGTAAGTAAGCTTATACCAATATATTAAATTATAGGGAAATTGAGATCAATTTTTTTATCCAAGTGCTTCCCAATATTCAAAGAGGATTTTCACTTTAATTCTTTCAACCATAAAGTGATGAAATAACAATCCAACATAATCCCCAAAATACTAATCTAGTTAAAGCATTAATCTTTATTTAGAGGTTGAAACCACTAAATTATTTTTTACTGATGTCTTTTCCAAATATTAACTTCGTTACTCAAGTAAGCTAAATTTTAGGGAATGTTCAAAAGCTTGCAAGCAATAGAACCCATTAAAATGAAGAGAAAATAAAGTAATCACAACCATAATACAAATTCAATGACCTATAATCCTTGAAGTGAAATTCTACGAAGGATCCCATAACCCTAGTTATGGAGTTTTAGTCACCCATGATAAGAAAATAGATGAAAAAGATTGACTTCATAAATTAAAGATTAGAAATTAAAATATAGAAATTCAGGATTTTGAATCGATGTTCAAATCAAGAATATTATGCTTTAAACTCTTCAAACTAGTTTCTGAGTTATAGAATATGTTACCAAAGTAGACTACCTATAAAACATACCTATTCCTAAATCGAAGATAGGTATTTGTAGTCTCCAACAAAGTGGGAATTTGAATTTCAAAGTTGGGTTGGCACGTGTAATATTTGTCCAGGTTATTTCATGTATTTTTGCTTATTTTTGCCATTTATAGATTTTCTATAGCTACCTCAATTCATTAATAACTTGTTGGAACTAATAGTTTGATTATCAGGCATCTTAATTATGATTGTTCCGACAGCTCTAGAACATCAATTTTAGGTTTGGTGGCCCCCTGGTTCAAGTCTAGAGGTTACCAGACTCATTTTGGCCTAGGAAGTTAAGAAAATAGAAAATGGGTATGGGACTCAATTTATATCAAAACAACCTTGGATGGGAAATTTTATAGTGTCATTGAGTTTGGAACGTATAATTTTCTAGGACAGCACAATTTGTTTACGAATATGGGATTCAAAATGAATACCGAGGGGTTGGTAGAGACTAGGAAATTCTCAAAGTTCAAGCTGGGGCCTGATATCTTGTTCGACCCTAAAAGCGATACTTTGGGATCATTAGCGGAGGAAACTCTAGCAGCCCTAACACAGCCAACAGGTACCGCTTTAGTGTCACCTGGGTGCTTTAGCGGCCAGCACTAAAGTAGCCCATGGTCTGCTTTAGCACCTTCCTGTAGGGTCAAAAACTGCTTTAGCATTACCAGATGCTTTAGTGGTGACCACTAAAGTAGTAAAGTGTCTGTTTTAGCAGTACCTGTGTGCCTGAGTAGGGTATAAATACCCACTAAGCCAGACTTTTCACCATTTTTCATCCATTCTCTAGATTCTTACGCCCTAAATAATAGGATTTATCTTTGGAGATATAGTTTTGGATGATTTCGGAGCTTCAGCATCATCAATTTATGTTATATCCATCAAATTTACAATAAGATTTCCATTATTTTCATCATTGGTTTCTCCATTCTTATCTAAAATCCTTAAAAGCTGGTGGCTTGATTTTAGCACAATTATTGCTTGGAATTCACCCATTTTAGGGTAAATGTTCCTTAAGAATAGTGGGACGTTGAGTTGGTTTAAAGAATGTAATTTTCACAAAAGAGCCCCAAATGGGATTTTTACTGAACTTTTAACCCAAAGCACAATAGGCTATGTTTGCCACAGGATATCATTGTTATCATTATGATGAGTAGATTATGATTTTTATAGTATGTCACCTTGTGGAACCTTCTTAGAATGGGAAATCGGTGATTTATTAAGTTCTTTGAGCTATTCTTTGGCGCCCAAGTAGGATAGGTTTACCTTCTTCATATATTAAGCTATTTCATTGTATAATTTTAATATTATGCTATAAATGTGGGGGGGGGGGGGGGGAATTTAGGTGTTGGATGTATAAATGAGAAAAATAATATAGTAAGACTGTTTAGGCTACCTTAAGTCCATAAACTTGGAGTAATTAGCATAGTTATTCTTGCCTGAGGTGAACTAGGTTTCATTATTCATTTTTAGAATGGAAATGGCTTAATTACTCAGGCTAGGTGATGTTTTCTTAGTCATTAGCATTTAGGGTCCAATTGTACTTATTCCTAAGTTAAGGAAAGATTGCCTTGTTATGGTTTTAGGTTGGATTGTCTTAGTTGTTCATGTTTGGGAAGGATTACTATCTTAGCGCTATTTATTGCTTATTTGACATCTAGAAATGAACTTAGGTGCCTTATCCTAGTCCAAGGTAGAAGTTTCCTAACTATAGATCTTAGGTATTTGAGTGGGCCCCTCTGGAACACCTTAGGTTTAGATTTGTGATAGCCTTATAGGCTTATTTATGTATGATATACTAATAATAAAGGTGGGTTTGACACTTGAGAAGGTTAAAAACATTTATTAAGTATGTTAGTTGGATATGGGAGGATTGGTGAAAATTTAGGGTATCCCTAAGGATATTTTTCATAAGCACGATTTAGGATATATTTTATATATATGGATTTTGGATATAATCAATAATATGGCCTATTGACATTCTTAATGATATATATACTGAGATGACTAAAAGATATAGCTTACCGATATCGAATGGCTTATAGACATGATAGATGGCTCATAAAGATACTGTGACTTATAGATACGATTTATGGCTCATAGATATGATTGGTGGATTACAGATACATTTTTTGAAGTAACTTATGAATATGACTATTGACTTAGATTATAGGCTTGTTTATTGGCATGACTTAATAGATGTTGAATTGGTATAATGTTGGTTATGATCTTAATAATATGAGTTCTAGTTCAAGTCCTGTAATAGGAATTATGACTAAGATAATTCAGTTTGGATAGACTCGTGGCTATGGCATAATAATTTGGTGATTTAAGGATTTTTAGTTGCTTAGTTTCTTGGATTATATCCTCTAGGCTAATTAGGGCCTGCGCTGGGTTCTTCGTTTTTCCATACTTATTGGCTTATGGGGGCCAATCATGTAGTTGTAATGGTATGATCTTCATGTTATTATCTTAGATGCATTTATTTCTTTATGCATATCAGTGTCGAAGCTTATTTCCAGGTTTTCCAATTTTTCTAAATTAGCTTAATTTATTTTGTATCTTATCATATTTATGTCATGATATAGCTCAGTTGGCTGAAAATGCCTACTGAGTACCCGTGGTTTTGTACTTTTGGTACTCATACTACACTGCTGTACCTTTTTGGTATAGATTTGAGTACTAGTTGCCGTCGTTGATTTGACTTTCGTTCTTGGTTGATTTCTAAGATTGGGTGCGCTCTTGTAGTTGGGGTTACCTTTTTCCATTCTATTTATCTATGTCTAGTCTTTTGTATTCGAGACTGACTGTATTTGACTATTAAGTACTATAGTTTATGTAGTAGATTTTGTACCGATATTACCGAGTCTTTGGATGCTTGTTGGTTTTCTGTCTATCTAATAGCACTATATGACAATATTATTGCTACTGAAGCCTTTAATTGTTAAGTTATAACTCTTCGGCCATTTTTCACCATGTTATCCTATTGCAGTTATCTCCGAGCTAATTTTTAGCTTACCTACTTTGAAGACCCGAGCCAGGGTTTTGTCGTAATGGGAATCCCAAGTCCGACCAGGACTGAGGACCACCCTCGTTACCCAACCCAACCTCCAAACATGTTCCTGAGTTGAATGAATTCCAAACATATAACAAGATAACGCCTATACAAGTCTTGACTTTGGGATAGGTCCATAACCTTGACCTGCCAAAGAAATTCCAACCAACCAATATCTAACCAATAACCAAAACAAAACAAAAACAATAACCAAATATGAATACATAACATAATAGGATAGAACAATCATAAATATAGTCAAAAAGTATCATCTCCAATACCAATTCCACTAAAAAGGCTAACATCAATACCGACTCGCCCATTCTAACCCAAAGTAGTTCCATAAAGCCTCTAACCAAAAGTAAAACAATATCCAGTTGGGACATGCCCCCAATCATATCAACAAATAATATCCATGAAATAGCAAAAGTATGTAAAAATATCTACGATATAAAATAGAGTCTTTCGGAATATGGAAGCTCACCACTTCAATACAATCGAGATGATCCCAAATTCGAGCTCTAAGCCAGAGAAGTAGAATAGTTGGTTCCTGCATCGCTTGGGGATATAGCTGCTCGAAGATAGATTAGCAGGTGAATGCTAGCAATTACTCAGGATAAGGATAAAATAATGCCAGCCTTTAAAACAAAGTAAATGAACCATGTGCATTCACAACCATACACATATATATATCCATGTTGGGAAAGGGAACCGAGTTTATCATTCCTTTAAAACCATTAACCTAGATATGTGTATCTTAACCATGCTAGAATTACCTATGGGCTATATGTGTCAAGTGTAACCCACTAACAGGCCCCAATGTGTGTAATACCATGAACCAGAGATACCATAAGAGTAGGGGATTCCTGAGTACCCTTATCTCTCCATGATATGTATGTATAAGCGTACTTACGAGATTTCCGTGTACCCCATAAATACATATATGGTCACCATGACCAATCCTTATGTCGGTGAACATGAGTTTTCTGTGTCCGTCTATTAGATTCACACCTTCATGGTTAGCTATCACACCCATACTTTATTGTCTAATTATAAACATTACCACACAATGAAACCACCATTCCATTTATTATTATCCAAGGATATAAGTAGTGTTATCGCCATACTAACTATAGCTTGCAAGCAATGTCATTAGCCATCCTTTTTAAGAAGAAGGGATTCCCATGTACCCATAGATTATATTATTAAGTTGATTTGGTGGAATCCCATGTACCACATAAGTGATTATTATTATGTTTTCTTGGGAGACTCCTTTGTACCCAACAAGACTTTTTATTAGACCAACCATAACCACCAAAACTTTACCATTTAACCATTTTAAACCATATAAACCATTCATACCATTTAGGGTTCCATTACTAAGTTATACCATGCAAAAGTTCCCTTAAAAGTTCAACAATGTAGTAAAAGCATTCGTATAGGCATTTTATCAAAAACATTAGGGGCACAGGGTTTCCAAAACCAAAACCAAGTACCAATTAACCATTCCCATGAAACTAAATGTCCATAACCATTAAAATATGTAAATCCATAATTCAAACATAGGAAAACCATAACCAAACATTTATCAGCAAAACCCCCAATATTTATTTGAAAACCCAAAACTACACAACATTTATGCCATGAAAAAAATTAAAAAAACATGCCTTTAGTTGGAACTAACAATGAGAGAAGAGTAACATACCTCAGATTGAGAAGAAGATCAGAAGAAATCACCCCTATGATCCTCAACGGACCACCTTGAAGGAAACCATATCTTTTGCTTATCCTAAGAGCCTTAAAGATTTTGAGAGAGTTTAGAGTGTTTGATTGATTGAAAATAGGTTAATGAAGACCTAAAAAGGTGTTTAAAGTCATGGGGTCCCAAGGAGTTATAAGGGGAAATATCCAAAATACCCCAACTTACGCTGTATTAATTTCCCTGCAGGAGGGTACAACTCCACCATACCACCCGTACCCTATCATACGAGTGGTACTCACCACTTATACCATAGGAATCCCTTAGATCCTATACACTGTCCAATATACAACCACCTAGCCCCAATCATACCCAAGCATATGACACGTACCATTAACCCGCACCTTAGGCAAAATCTAGAAGGGGTTGTCACTGTCCAATATACAAGTTAGACTATACCACTTGTACTCTATATCATGACTAATGGTGAGCCACTTATACTTAGATCCAAGTTAAGTGACTAAGTTTCAAATTAAGCGAAGGAAAACCCAATCCAACGACCAGTCAACAACTATTTGACTTGAACACACATAGTCTTATCCATCCCAGATACTCAACCACCCAACACTGGTCACCATACAACAAATACCAATAAAACTGTAGCACATTAAATGACTAGTACCGCAAGTCGTATGATTTTTAGAAGACAAAAGAAGATAAATTTTCTATGCATCAAAATCTAGGGTGTTTTAGTCTCCCCTACTAGGATCATTTATCCCCGAATAACAGACATGGTAGAACAAGCATGAATTGCACCCCAATATAACCATTAAAACCTTTAACTAAGTTAGAAAACACTGATTTAGCAAAATAAACCTTCCTTAAACCAAGTTAGAAAACAAATATGTGATTCAGAACACATACCTTCCCAACGAATATCCAGAGTAGAAAACAAATATAGATACTTGGACTTTATTTCCTCTTCCACTTCCAAGTAGCTTCCTCCACCTTGTGGCTCCACCATAGTACCTTTAACAAAGATATATCCTTGGTCCGCAACTGATGAACCTGCTGATCCAAGATCTCAATCGGGACCTCTTCATAAGATAGACAATCCGAGATACCTAATTCTTCCAAAGTAACTACCGATAAAGGATCAACTATAGACTTTCTCAACATAGATACATGGAACACTGGATGAATGGATCTCAAACTAGAAGGAAACCCCAATTCATATGCCATATTAGAAACCCTTCTCAAAACTACATAATGTACAATATACCAGGGATTGATCCTCAACTTTTTCCTAAACTGAATTACTCCCTTCATGGGAGCCATCTTTAGGAACACCCTATCCCTGACCTCAAATACCAAGTTCATACTTTTTACATTCATATAGGACTTTTGGCGACTTTGGGAAGCCTTAAGACTATCCTGAATCACTTTTACCTTCTCCATAGCATGACAAACCAAATCCAAGCCAAACATATCCAGGTCACCAAGTTTGAAGCACCCAATAGAAGATCTATATCTCCTACCATACAATGCCTCAAAAGGGGGCATACCAATACTAGAATTATATATATTATTGTAAGACAGCTATATCAGAGGTTGATTCTCAACCCAATTACATTCATAATCAATCATATATGCATGAAACATATCCTCCAATATATGAATAGTCTTTTCTGCTTGTCCATCCATCTGCTAGTCAAAAGCAGTACTTAGACTAAACTTAGTACCCAACCCATTAAAAAATGACATCCAAAAGTGAGATCTACACTATATACCATGATCAAAGATAATAAAAATAGGTACCCCATCTAGCTTCACAATCTCATAAAGATATAACCAAACACAATCCTTATTCTAAAAGTTAGTCCTTACTAAAAAAAGATGAGCAAACTTTGTCATCCTATCCTCGAGACTGAGGAGGACAAGTAACAAAATCCATGATGATTGATGTGGAATCGAAACATGACGCTTTCACAGCTTAAAACCATAAATTTATGCATGAAATTATGGTATTTAGTTGGATATGATGAACTTTTGTGTGAATTGTATGTAAAGTAGGTCTACAATAGTACATGAATAAAAAGTAAAGAAAAAGATTTGCAAAATGCCAACTTCAAATATTATCTGAGTTACCAGCTGAATCGTAACTAATCGATATGACACATTTACTGAATCGTATGAGTAACATAACCAAAATCCAAATTGAAGAGCCAAGTATAAGAAAGATATAAGTCAAGTACCCCAGTTTTAATCCAGGGTATGAGTCATATTTGGAAGTCGTGAGCATAAAAAACCTTAGCTACTATCCAGTAGTTAAAGTGTCAAAGGTATACAAGTTTAAAGTCTAAGTGTGACTTTTATAGGATGTCATATATAAACCAGTATTCAAGACATGAAAAGAATGAAGTCCTAGGTGGAAACAGATGAAAGACACGAGTCATACAATAAGGTATAACTCATAAAAAGAAATCATATGCTGAATAAAAAGTTGAAGCCTTAGGCAGATCTGACAATAGAATGGATATGATAAGGCGAGTTATGACTCCTGACCTTAGTATACGACTGAAGAGAGAGTCATATTAAAATCTTACTTAACTTTACCTTTCCTACTTTTAATAAGATTTTTATGTTATTTTGAGATACTATAAATACCTTAGGATTTATCTTTTATTAGGATGTGCATTGTGACGTTGTTTTATGTAATATTACGCATTATTACATACTTTTACAATGGTTCTTGAGATTTTAAGGCTTATTTAGTTAATGAATTTGGATTTTATTCATCTTATTCTTGTGTAATTGGTTTTATGTGTTCTTCATTTATAATCATGCTTACATGCACAAACATGAGAGGCTAATCACCTTAGCTAGGGTTGTGGGAAACATAGAAGATTAGCTACATAGAGGAAGTGTGAGACTTAATTGTTCTAGGGTTTTTGCATATATCTTAATTCTTCTTCATAATAATTAGCCTCAAGTAGTTACAGTATCTAGAGATTTCCTGTATTTAAATCCATTTAATAACCTAGAAACTTGCGATTGGGAAAAAAAGCTTAAGAAAGTGATACAATAACCAAGTATACCTGAGGTTGCAGCAAGGGGCCACAAGGTGACCCCTTGAGATGATAACTAAGTCAAAGGGTTAAATTTATCTTCAAAGTAGTAGATTATACCTATCTTATAGTCTTTGTATGAAGAACAACTAAAAAATTAGGTTGATCAAGAGAAAATTATGTAGTTGAGAAGCCAGGGGGAACACAGACCTAACATTAGTCTCATATTAACTTCAACTAAAAATCTCTCAAGAATTGGTCACTATTTGCAATTGATAAAAAAATCCACCAATTTACTTTCTTGTACGGCTCGTTAATTACATCAAGGAAAGTAACTATTCATGTTTTTCCTATGGGATCGATCCTAACCTTGTTAGGTTACTATATTTTCATTTTGGCTCTGGGCATATGAAAGTTCAGAACTCTACAAGGAAAAGATGAAGTTGTACCATGATCGGAATATTGAGAAGAGGGTTTTTAAAAAGGTGAAAAATTACTACTGTATAATTCAAAGCTTCATTTGTTCCAGGTTTGCTAAAGTAAAGATGGCATGGTCCTTTTAGAGTGACAAAGGCTTACCTGTATGGTGCTTTAGAAATAAAGAAGGTTGGTGCACACCTATTCAAGGTAAAAAGGCACAAAGTAATGTACTATATGGAAAATATAGAAGAGGTGAAAGAATTAGCTAACATTGACCAGGGTAAACTCTGAGAAATTAGGGCAATTGAATCATTTCATGATGTTAAATCAAGGGCTTCATGGGAGGCATCCCATGAGGCTAGTTGGTGAAATATGAGTATCCAACTTAGCTAAGTCATGCAGGGACTTTAAAACAAGCACTGCATGGGAGCCAACCCATGATTTTACACTTATTGCAATTATAGGGTAATGTGTTTATTAAATGTACAGGGCTAAAGAATAAAGAGAAAATCCACAGAAGTTTAAAAGGTATTGTACTGAATCTTTATAAGTCGTATCAACACAGTACAACACATGAGTAGTAGTCCTATTGGATCGGGAGAACAATCAGATTCAGAAAGTAGTTTTTGAAATAAATACAACTCTTAATATGAGTTACACCCTTCGGGTACAGTTCATGACCAAGAGTCGTACCCTTTCAAAAACCCAGCTAAGATCCCAGGACCATATGAGTCAAAGAAATGACTCATAAGTCTGGGTACGAGTCGAATAGGCAACTCTTACCTCGACTTAATAGGTCAGCTCTTGGGTAGACCCGGCCCAAATAATTAAATATAAGATAAAATTGAGACCCAACAGAGCATTCGTCATTTGTAACTCGTATCCATATAAGTTTTTCCCTAATTATGAATTTAAATACTAGAAAACAATTTTTTTCAACTCGAGCCACTTACCTCCACTTCAAATCTATCAATTAGTGTGCTTTTAACTTGAATTTAAGGCCTCTAAAGTCCCAACATCGTAATAATCTACTCTACACTTACCAAGCAAGTTTCCCAATTTATTTTGCAATATTGTAAGTTGAAATGAGTAGTATATGATATTGTCAACATGGTTAAAGTAGAATTTCATCATTTCATGGATTGTTGATACATTATTTATGCTATTTGAGTGGAAAATAGAGAATAGGGGTAGAACAATGGTTTGGAAATAGTTTTGGCTTATGATTTTGTGTTTAAATTGTTGGAAATAGCTACTAGTACAAGTGGGTACTTTGAGAATTTCCATCGGAGTCAAACTTTGAAGTTTGACTTCTATGTTGTAATAGAGACATGACTCCTTACGACTCATACCCACCAGTACGGGAGTCATAATGGGACTTGTAACCACTAACAACATGGAAATATAACAAATTCAAGGTGCTGGAATGGATATGACTCAGCCATACAAGTTATATCCAAACCATACAACTTGTACACACCAATCGTACCCATTTGGGAAGAATGATAATTGCATAAAAGTTTCTAACCAGCTTATGACTATTGGTCACGAGTCGCACGACTTGTAAGGAGGATGCATAAGCTGACCAGTAAATAAAGTTCATGTACTATCTATGATACGACTCAGGGATACAATTCGAACCTAGTGGGTACGACTAGTTCATACCACTCATACCCATCTTAAACCAAGCACATTTAATTTTAATTTTTAATGTTTTTCCTTGTGTTTTCTTTTCTTACTTATTAATATTAGTGTAATTACTGGAAAATTCCTGCAAAGAACACTTTGTCTTTAAAAATAATTACAAAAAAGGAGAACAAACAAGCACCAGTTGATAGTGAGGAAACCAGTATTTCCTAGTTTGACTCCACATCTAACAGCATTGGAGAAGAAAATGATGGAACCTTATTAAAGAAAGCTACAAACAAAGAAAAGGTACCTACTAAGTTGAATGGAAAGAAAGTAGTGCCACAAGAATCTAAATCACCACTACCAATAGGGCCTAGAAGAAAGAATGCAACTATCTCTCCTCTAGTTGTTAAAGATAATGATTAGGCTGAGTCTAGTTTAGCTAAGGAGAGTTCAGGTGATGGTCAGGGTCTCGAGATAGATTTGATCCCTATAAACAGACAGGGCCACGCACTAGCATTGCCCACTGCTCCAATGCCCATCATTGAATGATGGAGGTACCCGACATGCAAGAGATGCTTAACTTGGGATTGTCTCATATTTGATTGGTTGATAAGAGCAACGGGTAGATCCAGTGAGGTACTTATTTATATGTTCTATACTGCATACAAAGGAGAACTTTAGTGACAATATCCATATGGTATGTTGTGGAAGCGAGGTGACCCTATTAACTCTCTCATAATTTGATGTGTGCATGTTGATATATCTCCCCAAACCATTGGGAAATTTCTATATGGGCTTGAATATCAGGCCACCACAAACACAAAAGTGATGGACTATAGAATGGCCAAGATGAGAAAGATCATAAATCGAATATTGGGTACTGATGAGAAAATAACGATGTTTAGGTGGATAGCTAAGTGGATAGCTACACATGGTAAGCATGTCACTTTGGTTGCTTTTGGTTTTAGAGATTCATAATAAATCAAGAAGGGTACCCTCAACTTTAAGGATAAAGCATGGTGGATACTAGCTCGAGATA
The DNA here is from genome assembly GCF_002878395.1 of Capsicum annuum. Classification (NCBI taxonomy): domain Eukaryota; kingdom Viridiplantae; phylum Streptophyta; class Magnoliopsida; order Solanales; family Solanaceae; genus Capsicum; species Capsicum annuum. The sequence goes on from NC_061117.1 coordinate 164,790,339, forward strand.
GGCTATGTGCGACTACTTGAGATGATGTCTTGAGATCGGTCCGGGCATCTATGATAGATAGTTTTGCAGCCTTTTATGTGTTCAATGTTAGAGAGTTCCTATCTTAAGAGATAAGAGATAGGGTTGTTGAGGGTCAAAAGGCATTTCTATCCTACCCTAGAATAATCACTTAGATATGCTTAGTTGTAGGAGTCTTAGTGATATTCAACATTGATGAGATGATTAGGGCCCAGAGGACCACCAATATTGGGCTGATTTGAGATATGGACAACCATCTGGCCCAACTTATGCATTATGTTGTGGATTCTATGGCGGGCTTATTACCTCAAGATGATTAGAAAGATGCCCCTCCTCCAGCTAAGATGACGGATGCAGTTGCATATACTAAGGCTGTACCCACAGATATAGCGGGTACTTTTAGTGCTCCACTGCTTGTCCCTTATGTGCCACCAAAGGCATAGGGTATGCCTCTTAGTGTTACAAAGATCTCCGAGTCTTATTAGATAGAAGTCGTGACCCAGTTAGCTACTATCATTGTGAAGGTAGGTCACATAGAGGGAGGAGTAGGATCTTGGATGGGCATGTAGTTTGAGGCCCAGGATGGTCGAGTCCAAGAGTTCCTAGATTCATTTAAGTCAAGGATTACTCAATAGTTAGGTAACGAGAAAGCACCCAATGTTGTTGATATCCGGGCAGAGATTGCAGAGATACATAAGATAGTCACTAACTTGTATGAGAGGCAAATTATTGCTGAGCTAGTAGTGGAGACTATGATTCCTACAATTGATGTTCCTAAAATTTGGGTAGTCTCGATAAATATGAAGGCTGAGGAGACCTAGTATGAAAGAAGAGAGAAGAAGAAAAAGAACAAAATAGCTAAAACAGCTAGGAAGAAAGTCAGACTTGATAGTATATAGGATTAGAAGACCCAGCTAACACGGGTCCTAGAGATATCTAGGGAACCTGGTGGGCCAAGAGCTCCAGTTTCTATTACTGGGTTGGTTACTGTTATGGCCCCGACTATTATTGAGTCAATCTCAGTTGACGGGATAGTTTCTGATTAGAGTAGGATCCGACCTAAGGGCCCATGTACTAATGTTGATGCTATGGTGCATTGAACACCTTGGTATGTCTCTGATACTTTATCTTATTATTCTTGCACAGAGGATAGTGCAACATTCTTAAGTTGGGAGTGGGGGTACTCAAAAAATTTTGGGAGCAGTTTGAAATTTTTTAGATATAGCTACAACTGAAAGTCTATTATAACTTCTAGGTTTGATATGGGCAGCTGAGATAGGGAGTAGGTCAGTGCACATATGGCTGTAGAGAATTTTTATATTTTAATTATGATTGATGGATTTTTATTAAATTTTTGGTTTTTGATGTATTGAAAGATTTTTGATTCTATTTTGAGTTTTACTTTATGATATACGAAACAACACTACAAACTTTTTGAAAAGTCATTATGAAAAGTGGAGTTTACGTTGTGCTGAAAAGAATAAAAAATGATTGACAATGTTGAACCCCTCGAAAATTTTGTTTAAGAATTTGCATTATTTAAATATTTGTGTGAGACTATTGAGTATCTTATAAGGGTATTAGAATTAAAGATAGTATAGTTTGGGACAAAATAATTGCATAGGTTGATAACTATTACTTAGTAGTGTAGCCCTATGCAAGTGTGCGAGTAAGGATTACTGAGTTTCGGATTGTGCGGGAATTGAAAACTTACCTAGTTACTTTTACCTAGTTCTTGAATGGTTAGGTTGGAAGTGATCACAGGACCTTTTTGTATGTGTCCACTTATGCCTAAAATGCCCTAAGCATAGGATTAAATTCCCATGATCAAAATATTTGAGCCTTTAAAGACAAATTTTTCTGGTTACACTTATCGCATTCCCGTTTAACTTACAATGAACATCTTTTGGACCTGGTCCTCTTGTGGACACTATGAATCTCAACTCAGGCAAATCACCTAAGTAGAGAGTGGCTATTATAGGGGTGTGTAAGAGAAAATCTTGAATAAAGAAAAGTGTGTACAAAGGAAATAGTTGAAACATGGGTAGGTGTGATTAAAATAAAAGAATGAAATGTACAAGGCATGAAAAAAAGAATAAAAAAAATAAGTGCTAGAAAGTAACACCTGACCTAAGTGGAATGTGCTTAAAAGAAAAAGGGAGACATAAGGGTGGAAATTAATGAAGTCAAAAGTAGTGGACCTAGAGAAGAGCGTAGCATCCAGGAGGATTATTCTCTTTGAATATCCATACGTATCATACCATCCCCAAGCCTACAATACAAGCCAAATAATGTCATATAGTGATCCTACTATGACTGTTTTACAAGTAAGGAAAATATCAAAAGGGCAAGCTTATGGTATTTTTTGGACTCTGTTGATACTTATTTGTGTTAGAGGGAGCCATTTCTATATCCCTGAATAGAGTAGTCTATCCATGATGGGTGAATGGGAATTTTTTGATTGTGGTTGACATGGTTTATATTACCCGGTTTCTAGATTGTTTGATGAATGTAAAGCATGTATATGCCCAAGTTCCTATTTCTAATGTAATGCCATCATCGGATTCCTTCGTGTTTCTATTTCTATTAAACTGTTATACACAATTTTGAGTTGAAAAGATGAAATAATTAAGAGGGGAACAATAATATTAAAATTTAACTAAAAACTAGTGTCATGGGTTTGCTTGAGATCTTCCTATTTAAGCATTGGCTCTATACGAGAAATTAGTAATTTGGTTTTGTTTGCCTGATGATGTTGATGTGGCGATGAATTTATGTGTGAAATTAGGGTATTTAGTTGGAAATGATGAACTTGGTTGTGAATTGAAGGTAAAACAAGTCTACAATAGTACTTGAACAAAATGAGAAGAAAAAGATCTGAAAAAGACCAAGTTCAATCTATATACAAGTCAGCACCTGAGTTGTAACTAATCAATACGACTCGTATACAAAATAATATGAATAACAGAACTAAGAGCAAAACTAACAAGACAATAATAGAAATATAGGACTCAAGTACCCCAGTCGTAAACAAGGGTATTACCTGTATGCAAATGTCGTGAGCATAACAAAACCTAAGCTACTATTAAGAAGTTCAAGTGTCAAAGGTATACAATCTGGAAGTCTGAGTATGACTTATATAGGAATGTCGTATACAAACCAATATTTTAGACCTGGAAATATTGAAGTTCAAGGTGGATACAGATGAAGAACACGAGTCTTACACTAATGTACGAATCATAAGAAGAAATTGTATGCTGAATAGAGAGTTGAAGCCTTGGGTAGATCAGACACTAGAATGGATACAACAAGGAAAGGTATGACTTATAAGCTGAGGATACAAGTTAAGACCGAGCCCTACCGACTATCGACTTAACTTTACCTTTCCCATTTTTAATAGGATTTTTATGTTATTATGAGGTACTATAAATACCCTAGGGTTTATCTTTTTTTTTTGGTTGCGCATTGTGATGTTCTTTTATGCATTATTACACATTATTACATGCTTTTACAATTGTTTTTGAGATTTTATGGTTTATTCAATTAAAGACTTTGGAGTTTATTCATCTTATACTGGTACAATTCATTTTATATTTTCTTCAGTTATAATCATAGTTTCTTGAATAAACATGAGCGACTAATCTCCTTAGATAGGGTTGTGGGAACCCCGGCAGATTAGCTACGTAGAGGAAGTGTGAGACTTAATTATTCTAGGGTTTCAAAATGTATCTTAATTCTTATTCATAATAATTATCCTCAAATAGGAACAGTATCTAGAGACTATTCGCATGTGTAGATATCCAAGAAGCTTGATAGTGGGAAAAAAGATTAAGAGAGTGATATGATAACCAAGTATACCTGAGGTATAAGTAAGAGGAAACAAGGCAACTCCCTGAGAAGATAACCAAGTTAAAGGGTGAAATTTATCTTCTAAGAAGTAGATAATACTGATCTTATAGGCTTTTCGTATATATAAATGAAATAATTGGGTTGATCATGAGAAATTTACGTAATTAAGAAGCCGGGGGGAACACAGACCTAGCATTCATCCCATATTAATTTCAACTCATAAGCACTAAAGAATTGGTTACTATTTGGAATTGATAATAACATCCCCTCATTTACTTTCTTTTACTGGTCGTTGATTGCATCAAGTCAAACAACTATTCACGTTTTCCCGGTGGGATCGACCCCAACCTTGTTGGGTTACTATATTTGCATTTGACTGCATTATTCTTTTAGTTGAGGTGTAGTTTTGGGTGACTTCAAATTTTGGCGCCGTTGCCGGAGAAGACGCTTGAGTAGTAAATTAAACTAATAAAGTTCACTGGGTTTTAATTTTTCTATTTTTTCTTTTTCATACGCCGGTGTATGCCAAGTACTAGGAGTATGGGTAGTTTTTAACTCTCCTTTGATCTAGAGACATAAAGAATCTTTCAAAAACCTAGAAGAATGTTAGTATAAGTTCGTGATGGAGTGCAAGATCCCTTACCTTTGGACCCAAATGCAACACTCTCTCATGATCCATTAGATCCATAGAATATTATAGACTTATAGATACAACAACTGTTGGAGCAAGAACGTAGTGAAGCAGAAGAAGCCCAACTTATAGAAGAGGCTGTAGTAACTCAACAAGGAGGACTGGTATGGCTGAGACAGGCTGTTGATCTTTGAGTTTGGTGAGTGAAGGCCCTATTTAATCCATCATATCAACATTTAGAACCATACAAGCAAGATGACGAAGATCTAGGTTATTTTGAACCTATCGAGTCTGGAGCCATTATTTCTCCTCCTTTAGCCCCTAATGTGAAGTTTGGTATTACTTGTGCTATGATCCAATTTTTGAATCTGAAGGGTGTGTTTGCTGGAGCTCCTAATGAACAAAAAATTCACCTTACAAATTTTCTTGGGATTTGAACAAATTACAATATCCAGGGGTTAATCAAGAAACATTAAGATTAAGGTAGTTCTAATTTTATTTTATTAGAGAAACATCTTTATGGTTGGGCTAACTTCCATGAGGATCTATGACTACTTTGCATAATTTAAAAACATAGTTTACGTGTAGATTCTTCCCTCTTGCATGAATTTTACATTTGAAGGATGAAATTTAAACTTTCAGACAACTACCTGCAGAGTTTATTTATAAGGCATGGCTTTGATTTATGAAGAAGATGAGCATGGTACTAAATCATAGAATCAAAGGGTCTAACTTGATTCAGATCTTCTATCGGTCTCTAAATGATAGCTCAACAGCTATGATAGATATTATTTTAGGAAGAGAATTTATGTGTCTTCTCTGGAAAGCTGCTCAGGAAATGCTAGATGCTATTGCAGTTACTAATAGAGGATAGGATACTCGAGATTCAGAATATGGTAGTTATACATATGTTATTTGACAAATAAATAAGTATAGAGAACCAAATGGTATGGTAGCATAAGAGGTTGTAAAGCTTCGTATAGATATTTGGTTTTCTATGAAACAATTTGCATCAATGAATGATAAGAAGGTTAATGCAATAGTGGAAGAATGAGTTATATCCAAACCATTCAAGATCGAATTTGAAGAAGAGAAAAAGTATCTTGTCATAGATTGGCAGATTTCTGAGCTTAAAGGCAAGGAAATCAAGGTCGAACTTATTATAATGATAGGAACTGAGGTAGAATCAGAGATTGAGATGGTGATTGGTAGAGTAAAGATGACTACAAGGAGAAGAGTGACAAGTATATTCCACAAGGTAGCTAAGACACAGAGTCCAGAATGGAAAAACTTTTGGCCAAGCTGGTTAAAGGGAAAGAAAGTCAAGAGAATGGCTTGAAGGATATCAAAGATGATCTCTATGGATTAAACCAAAAAGTTGGCTCATATGATACAACAATCAAACAATTAGAGCATCAATTTGGTCAGAGGTCAGCCACTATAAATTAGAAACAAGCTGGCACTCTTCCAAGCAATACAGTTGTAAATCCTACAAACGATAGTCAATGCTATGCCATTATCACTTGGAGTGGTAAGGTTACTATAGATCAACCTATACCCACACCTGATGAACAAATTATTAAGGATGAACCAACTAATGTTGGGAGAAGCAACAAGTATAATGAATGAAAAAAAAGGCTACAGAGGTTGTGCTGAAGCCATTCTAAGACCACTTCCTCCCTATCTACAAAGACTAAAAAAGAAATAAGAAGAAGGTAAATTTTAGAAATTTTTGTCTATGTTAAAAGAATTAACTATCAACATAGAGCATATAGAGGCATTGGATAAGATGCTAGGATATGCAAAATTCATGAATGCTTTAATTACCAAGAAAATGTTAGTCAGTTATGAACCCGTTGACAATATCCATCATTGCAATGCTACAATCACTAGATCTTTGGTTGATAAAAAGGAGGACCTTGGCACTTTGACAATACTTTGCACTATTCGGTCTTTCAACTTCACTTGAGCATTATGTGATTTAGGGGATATCATCAAAATCATTCCCTTTGTTGTATTCAAACAATTAGGGTTGGAAGCTCTCAAACCAACTACCATGAGACAAGTAATAACGGAAAAGACAGTGAAGAAGCCTGTTGGTATCCTTTACGATGTTTTGGTAAAAGTATTTTCTTTTATATTTCCTGCTGATTTTGTTATATTAGATTGTGGAGTAGACTTTCAAGTCCCAATTATGTTAGGAAGATCATTTTTGGCTACAGGTAGGATGTTGATAGATTTGGAAAAAGGACATCTGATGCTGCAACTTAATTATAAACAGGTGACATTGAACATATGCAAATCTATAAAGTCACATGACGAATTAAGAGTGGTGTGATTGATGTAGATGATGAGTAGACAAATTCATTCCATGATGTTAATGTACTTACTTTGCATGATGATGGTTCTGATGCGAAGGTACCTATGGAAGACAGGCTAGGTGTCTAAGCTCTTGTGGCTGTGATTTTGAATTTTCACTCTAAAGGTATCGAGGATTATGAGGAGTTGGTGAGTATATTATATGGTGATGGTTATAATTATGCCAAAAAAAATCTTGAGCTGGATTTAATGAATTGAACTACTCCACCAGCCTTTCCATCTATTGAGGAACCACCAGTGTTAGAGTTGAAGACCCTCCCATCTCACTTGCAATATGCATTTTTGGGTGCCAACAATACTTTGCAGGTTATTATTGCAGCTGTCTCATGCAGTCATAGGTAGAGGAATTGTTTCCCATGTTGTAAAATTTCAAGAGGGCCATTGGATGGTGTATTGCAGATATTATTGGTATTCTACCTGGTTTGTGTAGTAACAAAATTCATCTTGAGACGAATTATGTTCCATCTATTAAACATTAGTGTCGACTTAATCCTCCTATGTAGGAGATGGTTAAGAAGGAGATTATCAAGTAGTTAGATGTTGGTGTAGTATTCCCATTACAGATAGAAAGTAGGTTAGTCCAGTTTAATGAGTTCCAAAGAAGGGTGGATAACTGTTGTGCCTAATGATAAGAATGGGATAGTGCCAATAAGGCCAGTTACTAGATTGAGAGTGTGCATGGATTAAAGGAAGATTAATGTTTGGACTCTGCAGGACAATTTTATGATGTTTTTCATGGATCAGATGTTGCATAGTTTAGTAGGCAGAGGACGATACTATTTTCTTGAGATACTGAGGCGATGCACAGGGCATCAACAGACTGATTCATGACTCAATACTTAGGGTTCAAAACTAAGTCATGACACCAAAATTGATCTTAATTCACAATCACTAGTATGTATTACCTTGAACCAATCTTATTTACAAAACATAGGATAGTATGACTAAATGGAAAGTTGGAAAACAAGCCATAGGAATTTGATTGTCTAACTTCTAAACAAAATTGGCAGTTTTACTGACTATTCCAAAATGAGAGCAAAAGGTATAACAATACATATCCTGAGTATGAAGGACCTATAATGTACCTGAATCTATGCTGTGAGAATTTCCTTGATCATGGCTAGTCTGAAGAGCATAAAACCTGTTCTGACGCTGACCAGTAGGGGTATAGGAAGTGACGCCATGTTGGCACAAATTTTTTCCCCTCTGAGCCCTTACTCTATATTTCTGTAGCCTGTGTCCTGGCTTACCGTATCTACAACTGACCTCACTACCTGCTCTACATCTACCTAGGTAATTTTTACCATACTCTTTTCATAGAGGATAGGTCAGATTCTTGTTCTCACTACCATGGGCCTCGAAGCCTGGCGACCCATCACGACTGTCATTACTGAACTTGGGTAATGGTGCACTAGCTAAAGATCAGAATGGGATTGAAAAATTATGACTATACTGAGAAAGGCTATCACCTATGACTTAGGCTGAGGAAAGATGAAACTACCTATCCTTGCCCTTTTATTCTGCATTTCCTTTATCTTAATCGTTTACTCTTCTATCTTTTGCGCATGGATTATAAGTTTGGCTAAAATCATGTCACTATTTAGCATGGTGGATCTACACTCATTTACTACGCTATCATTCACCCCTGAAACAAAGTTACTCATATTGGCCTTACTATCTGCAACCACATGAGGGGCATATCTAGCTAATTGAGTAAACTCAAGAGAATACTCTTTCTCCATCATGTTTCCCTTCCTGAGATTGATGAATTCTAACACTTTAGCTTCTCTAAGATCTAGGTAAAGGTAGCTCTCTAAGAATGCAATGAAAAATTCATCCTATTCTATAGGCCCTGCATCATCTCCTCTTTCGGACTTTCACTGCTTGAACAAAGTATGAGCCACATCCTGCAATTGATATGCTTCTAGCTCAGCACCCTTAACAATAGCCACCCCCATGATATCAGTCACCTTATGAACCTAATCTAGGAATTCCTGAGGGCCCTCATCTAACTTATACCCAAGAAAGGATGGAGGGTTCATTCGGTTGAAGTCCTAAATCCTGGATACAACTGAATTGGCTACTGGGTTGGTTAGAATGATAGCTGTTCATTTATTCTAAGCAGCAACTGACTGAACAAGAGTAGTGAATGCAACCCTGAACTCTACATGAGAAATATGTTCGCCCAAAGGTTCTTTGGGCTGAGGGGCTAGCTCATTCCCATTTCTTATTTTAGGAGGCATGTTCTGTAGAAGAAAGGGAGAAACATATTAGACTGAGAGTTTAACTTTGATCCTATGCTCACTGGCACGACATGAATACTGAAAGAAGGGAAACTATTTCTAAAACATCTCATAGCCTCCTACACATAAGTGTGGTGCACAACACATCCATGTACAAGACTCTACTAGATGTGGCTTTAATACTTCTTAGGACATTGTTTAACCTGGCACTTTGATACCATATTTGTATTGCCCCGAATCTGCTAGCCGGAATACTACATGGTGCTCATGACCCCAAAGGACCACAAGCTAACCCATGGTTGATATCTATAACCGAGCACTAAATAATATACTATAAATATGAAGAATATAAGGTGTAAGGACATAAGGTTCACAAATTAACTAATACGGACAATAATACAATGTCTGTAATAGGGTACAAAAATACCCAAAACTGAGATAAATAGTCTGAAAATATGTCTGGTCAGAAAGCCTCTAAACTGTCTAAAAACTGTGGAGTTGATGAGACTTGTCCCCTACTAAATTTAAACTATTGAAATAAATCGAAAACTAAAATAATAATGTAATCGACATGTCCTTGAAGGATGAGAACTCACATCTAACTCTGATTGCTGAACCAAGATGCTACGATACTCTGGCGCTCGTGCTCTTATACCTATGATATAAGACACCATAGTACGAATGCGTCAGTACTTTGAATGTACTTTTATGCAAGTGAGGTAGGCTGAATGCAAGCAGTTTCATATGTATGAACAATACTAACTGACTAACTAATATGAATATGTGTATACATTCATGCATATGTAATTGTATCTGACATCGTGATAGGACTGAATATTGTGTTCTGACTATTTAGTTTACTAATAACATGGATTTACTGACATCTAAGTTGACAAATACTAAGATACTAAGAAATTAGGGGACTAATACTATGTTACTGATATATGAATAAATTTGTCTGACGGTTCTGATTACGAAGAACTGGTCTGGTTTACTCTACTTGACAGTCTTGAAGATGAACATTGATAATAAGTTTTGATAACTGAGATTGAGAATGAGACTGAAAACTAAGCCTGTGGGAAGTAGTCATCTAACAGACATGCCCCAAATGTGCCATAATAGCTGAGCCGGGGTCCAATCTGTGCCCTAATTTGAAGGGTATCAATACCGTACCACTGGTAAGGACAAACTGTGAGTGACCCTAATATAATAGGCAACCCTAATGAGAACATAGGAACCCTTATAAAGCAGGTCAAGCCACCTCATCTAACCTTAAATAGCAGGCTATGATGTCTCAATATATGCTGGCTACATAGTTTTGGAATGCAAGGATTGCTTCTAAGAATGATACCCTCATATAACAGAGTTCCCATCCTTGGGTTCACTCGGTGCTAATTTCTATTCCTACCTAAACAGACACTGAAAATGATCTACTGAACTGAACATGGACTGGGTTACTGAATTTTGTTGACTGATAGAATACTAATGATATCTGAAAACATACTGAGCTTATGAGATCATGGAGATTTCTTGAGTCATAAGACTTTCTAAAGTCTAACGATCATAGCTTGACTGAGAGTATCATGAAAATATTACATGCCCCTTGGCATATAGCTAATGTTTTGGGTACGAGTACCCTCAGGACTCAATGGAAGAAAACTGACCAAGCATAACTTACTTGAACATATAACTAACATCGTAATCCATTATGTATTTATAGAAGCATTTCATCAAAACATGTGATAGTCATAACATGTACATACATAGTGATTTCATGGTATCATGCTGGTTAGGAACTTTTCCTTTATCTAGGCATTTAATCAAACATATTGTAGGCATGGTACATGTAAACATCATTGTACAGTAATTAAACATCGTGGTTCAATTCTAATTTCATCATTCAAGGGTTTAGTCATAGGTTTGCATGAATCTATATCTATAATAATTTAACACACATAGAATTTATCACCTAATATGGAGTAGAATTCAATTTCTCATCATACAAATGAACAAGAGCAGCCAAATCATGAAATTCATAAGAAAATCCATAAACTTTAATTTAGAAAAGGGATTCTTGGGTTTCATGGACGAAAAGAGTTCATGAATGAACACTATGGATACTTTGGTTTATAAATACTTGAAGATTGGTGTAAGAAATTCTTGAAATTGAATCCTCTATGAAAAACCCGAATGTGTTCTTGGGAGGATTTTGAGAGAATAGAGTATATTTTGGTGTAATAGAAGCTCAAATACGTATTTTTGATCTTATATAGGGTATGGAAATTGACCTTTTTAACCCTAGGACACGTATTTTAGTTATTGTGAAAATTTTCCTATTTCCATCACTGGAGCGACGCGCAACTATCGCTCCAAGTCACTGGAACTGGACCATTGGGAATCTGCATGGTGGCGCGATGCAGAGCTTTCACGTTGCCACTTTGATTAAAGCCTGGAAGTTTGGCGCAATGAGCCATAATAACGGACAAATACTAGAAATTGACAGTTGACATTTAAGCTGGCTCTGCGATGCGCTGATTGTTCAGGTGATATATTGTCTCACAAAAAAGGCTCTAACTCTTCGCTCGAGTGCCAGATTATGGTGAATTTGGTATCGATGGAAAACTTATTGAATTTCCCACCAAATTCAATATGTATAAAAGTGGATTCATCTTTCAAACAACTCTTTGACATTCTTGGGATGGATTTAATCTTGTAGAAGTACGGGGTATTATAATATCTCTCTCTTGGGAACATTCGTCTTAGAATGAGAATGATTGAGATGGGAGAAATGATAAGCTAGAGTACATACTAAATATGAACAACTGAAACATGACTACCTAACTGATATTACTGAGATTCAAACTAAGCTAGCATATTTGATGCATGATTTTATGACTGCGGTGATGTATGACTGCATGACGGAGAGTACTGATAAGCTGATCATGCATATCTGATGCATGAATACATGAATGACCTAACTCATGAACATGCGACTAAACATGTAAGGGAATAGATACCATGTTTGAAATGAAAACTGAGTATGGAACTGAATACCACATTTGTAAATGAAATTTGAACATCAAACTGGATAAGATAAAGAACAAATACTTCCGTGGGCTGATTCTGAGCTTAATTACTAAATATGCATGAGCGGAAACATAAGAGTGTAATTGGGTCTGGAACATGATATATGAGATGAATATTATGATCTGAACTGAATACCTTGAATACATGTCTTTCTACTGAGACCGGAGTCTAGGTGTCAACCAATAGGAACTCACTTCTCCAAACTAAATTCATTATACGAAGAGAAAATGAATTTAAAACATGAGAGCGTTAAGGAATAATGGGGAATCTCCCACTTAGGACTCTACGTCCCTCTAAGAATGCTTACCTTACTGAGATACTGGGGTGATGCATAGGGCACCAACCGACTGATTCATGACTGAATACCTGGGGTTCAAAACTGAGACATAACACTAGAATTAAGCTAAATTCACAATCACCAGGATGTATTACCTTGAACTGATCTTATTTACGAAACTTTGGATAGTATGACTAAATGTAAAGTTAAAAAACAAACCATAGGAATTTGACTATCTACTGCTAAACGAAATTGCTACTTTTATTGACTATGCCAAAATGAGAGCAAGAGGTCTAACAATGCATATGTTGAGTATGAAGGACCTATAACGTAACCAAATCTATGCTGGGGTAATTTCCTTGATCATGGCAAGTCAGAAAAGAATAAAACATTTTCTGACTCTGACTACTAGTGGTACTTGAAGTGACGCACTGTTGGCGAAAATCTTTTCCCCTCTAAGCCCTTACTCTACATTTTCGCAGCCTATGGCCTGGCTTACCACATCTATAACTGACCTCACTACCTGCTCTAAATACACCTAGGTGATTCTCACCACAAGCTTTGCAAAGCCAATAGGTAAGACTCTTATTGTCACTACCCTAGGCCTCGGAGCCTAGTGACCCATCACGACTGTTTTTCCAAAACTTGGTACTGGTACACTAGATGAAGATAGGGCTAGGACTTAAAATTTATGACTATACTGAGAAAGACTATCACACTGTAACGCCCCGAAATCAGGTCCCGAGATGTCACACGGTGCTTAGGATCACAAGTGACCCCAAGCTAACCCTTCTACTGGCATAACTCATAAGAAACTGAACAAAAAATATAAATCTATACAAATCTACAGAAAATAACTCTTTTCTGAATATGATAGATACAAAACTAAATTTATAAGATTACAACTTGGCTTTTACAACCCAAACTAAAATGGAATAAATCAACTTCTATTGACTGTCTATGAAGCCTTAACTAGTATTGACTATAGGTAGCTAGTTCATGACTCCCGACTATTCCAACTCAATACAGCTGGATAAACAAAATACAATACCTCTTGAGCTGTATAACTAACTCAAACCTTTGAATTAAAAGGACTCATCACCTGCTGACTGGAACCCGCAAACTGACTGGATCTGAAGATGTACACTATACCTTGTACCTACATTCCGAGAAAATGTAGCCCACATACGAATATATGGGTCAGCACCATGGAAAAATACTGAGCATATGGGGGTGCAATGCAGATAAAAAATAATATCTTAATATCATCAAAGTTTATAAAATTATGTATGTTGATATAAATGACTCACTTAGCTCGAATTAAAATCATCATAATCATAATAGAGTAAAATACATAGAGTGAAACATGTGAGTCATCATAATAAATCTCAATTCACTTCCATCTGGATTCCAAATCATCAAACCAATCAAGTCTCATAACAGTTCTTTTTGGCATATATGTTCATTAAATCTTTCGAAAACTATGAATTTCTCAAACTCAGTCTTTCAAACAAATATGATTTCATCTCAAATAGAAGAATAAGACTTTTTATATTAGATAGGAGAATACACACACACACACATTTTGGGAGTCTCTTTCAACCGACATAAACCATGTGAGCTAAATGGAGTCCAACGTTTTACCTACGTTGGGGAGAGGCGCCCTATTCCTTGTCATCGGAGTAGGACCTTAAATCATCAATCCAAACACTAGTGATCACTATATAAATTAGCCTCAGGCTCACATCCTATGGGGGCACATAGTTCTAGGGCACATGAGAGGTTTATGACATGAAAACTTGGGGTATTACAACATCCCCCTTTTGGGACAATTTGTCCCTAATGATAATAATTTGATGAAAATACTTGGAAGAGACTGTGATACTACACAGGATACTTACAAACTGAATCATGACTTAATATATGAAATTGAAACTGATGCATGAACTGAGATGAATTCATAATTTAATTGGACACAAACACATTGCCTCTTGAAATGTACATACGTATAAGACAGCGGATAGTAAGACTAGCTGGAAAATTAAGAATCTATAGGAGCTTATCTCCTTGCTTGCTAAATTAGATTACAGGCTATATGGGCTTGATCATACTGACTACCCATACTCAAATGGAGTATTTCTTTAGAACTTTTCTACGAAATTCTATTGACATTAGGGAGCAAAGAATTTTTGGCATGCTCTGAACAAGAAATTTGACTAAGGAATTACAACATTGATATAACTCTATAGCATGGAATATAATTATATAACTCATAAACTAAGATAGGATTGCTAGGCCGTAGACTACACAACTTCTTACTTTCAATCTTAGCATCATTTCTCAAATGCTCTCTCAACTATACTATTCCCCTTAAATACCATACTCATTTGATTCAACTTATAATTCTCATATTGGCACTGCAAAATCTTTCTACTAAGGTTTAAACTAAACTAAGTTCTCTCACCATGATCAAGTCTAACACTAAATCACAAGATACAATATTCCAAACCACAATACTAGTCTAAACCACAAAGTTCAATATTCTATATCTTCTTAAAGCTCACACCCTAAGCATAACATGCCTTACCACTTCAATGACTAATTTAAAACTCTTGATATGGATTCACTAGTGCATATTGCATTCATCATCTTACAACCACCATGACATTCAAGACTATCATTAGAAATCACATATAACTTTAAGGAAAATACCCCTAAATGCATACTTTGCATATTCTCAAAACCTTTATCAACAATATTTTTATTGCACTATTCTTAAAAACATACACACAATTTCTAACTAACCATGACATGTATCAAAGACTTGACCTCAATCTTACTTCACACTTTAGCCTTAGATAGAAAAGCATAAATAATATTTCTTAATGAGGGTCATCACCACTCTCACATCTAAACCATTGCTTGTCCACTATCATCACCACTATCTTAACATAGGAAGAGGTCACCGAAGGGCTAAACATATGAACCAGAAGCACGAAAACTACAATACATAATATGAACACTTATCTTTGTCTTGGGGAATAAAATATCAAAGGCATGGATTCTTTAATGAAATCAAAGCTGAGGACATGCATGATATAATTCGAACATCACTAGTAACATGATTTTAAAAAAACTAGTCATACTCTGAAACCTGAGTTTATACTTATCATGAGCTATTCAACATAAGAATGGTCTTCATAGATTCATAAGAGATAATTCGAATCATAGAGTGAAGCGGTTACATGCTTGCTAGAAGTTGAGAATGGGCTTGAGCACACATGATAGGTATAAGCATAGGCCTGTGGCATGGATTCATCAAGCAAGTGATGGATTTTGTGTTATAATGACTAAAATCCAAGGAATACTCTAGAGTAAGAAAGGATCACTATCTCATCATATCTCATTATGGACATGTATCACAATCTAATTCTCGAAACTTGGTTTGGTTCTTCTCTAACCATCTTTCCCTTAGGTCAAAGATGGTATTCTAAGCATGATGGTCAACTTCATATCCTCAAGAGTAAGCCGTAATTTCATCATTCTAATATCTACAAATAAATGCTAAACTCACAAGAATAAACTAATTTCAACCTTACTAACTTCATTCTTGAACAACCCATCCATATGTCATCCATAATCCCTAGCTTCAATAATCATCATCAAAGACTTATACTCTCATTTGCAATCATACTTACATCTCTAATCAAATAATCATAGCCTACCAAGATCACACTTCTATACTTATATTTTTTCAAACCATGAGAATAATAATCATACTTAAAAGGCTCAACATCTTCAATCATCACTCCTTAACTTAGCTATCAAGAATATCATAAATTATCTAACTAGCCTTTCTCCACCTAGCAACTCCACATTACTACTAACCCACGCTATGTAATAATCCTCGAAAAATAATGCAGCCCTATAGCACCTTAGGCACACCTCTACATCATACTTAATTATGAATACATGATCTTACACTCTTGCATACACTGATCAGGCCTACTAGATCACCTCCATATAACTAGAATCAACAACTGAACCCTCAACTGGTCAAACTTAATGCTAGTGCTAAACATGATTTACAACCCATTACAACCCAATCTAACACATAATTCTCACTTCAAAACTATAAAACACAACATTAAGAAAAACTAGTACACAATGACAATCGATCATAATCATATGGCCTATCTTATTCATAATCTGTTAACACATCCTCCTTCTTCACATCATTACTATTAACCTATCTTCACTCCTAAATTACTTTTATAGCTCTATAAATTTCAACTAAACTTCTTCTTGCAATCTTAGGAAAGCCTAAATTAACAATACTCAACCACTAAGTACTTCCATCAAAACCTATACTTTCGTAGCACAACAAATACCATCAATAACTCTTTGCATACTTCAAGCAAACAACAATCCACCTTAACTAATAATCTCCTTCTCTAACTTCACTAAACTAACAAACAAGGGTATATCAATTCATTACTAATTCAATCATAAGCAAAAATTCAGCTATACATATTCAATAAATTGCCCTTACCACCATTTTTGCCACTACACTTCTAAACCCACAAGTTTAACTAACATAAGACTTTCAAATAAACATTATACTTCTGTCACTATATAGAAAACCACACTTTCAACTAACACCAAAGCAATAATATAAACAAAGTTGCTAGTGAATCAAAATAGGCCACACACGACTTTACTGGACTTTGATTTTTCACAAACACAATGATAACAAGATTACATAATATGAGAGATAGAAACTTAACACACAACATTCAACGATCTAAGAATACACCTTACTCTTTCTTAACTAAATAACTCATAAGAACGAGGGCATAACTTTAAATGTGAGGGACTTATAATATACTAGAAGACTCCTCTCAAGCCAATTTATGAAACTTCTAAAACTCCTGCCAACAAATATAAGAGCATTGTCTGGGGAGGAAACTAGAACTTGCCGAACATGTTACTTCAAGAACATAGATAGAGAAGTATAGATTATCATTATGAATTATGAGGAGAAATTCAAAAGCACATCTGACTCGGGCTTTGTGCATGATTTTTACAGGCCTAATAAAGCACTTCAGTTTTTAGAACTCAAAATTACTGACAGGATACGTTCTAGCTCTCTTACAGTCCCATAACTATCTATGGAGAATGAAACTCAACTATTTCTGATACATTAGAAATGAGGCAGAGTTGGCCAAAATAGAGTAAGATAAGAATTTATACAATTTTCTAGGAGAACCTTTTGATGGCACGATCCTAGAGTTGAAAGAAGGGAAATATTTCCTAAATTCCCTGTAGCTTCTCGAAGAAAAGTACAGACGTCACCGTACCATTCCACAAGACTCTACTAGACATGGCTTCATATACACTCTAGGACACTTGAATACTCTGTCTCTCTGATACCAAGTTTGTAATGCCCAAAATTGTATCCCGAAACGTCCCACAGTGCTTAAGATCATAAGTGACCCCAAGCTAACCCTTCTACTGGCATAACTCATAAGCAACTGAACAAAAAGTATAAATCTATACAAATTTGTGGAAAATAAGATTTTTCTGAATATGATAGATACAAAACTAAATTTACAAGATTACAACTCTGCTTTTACAACCAAAACTAAAATGGAATACATCAACTTCTATTGACTATCAATGAAGCCTCTACTAGTACATACTATAGGAGAATAGGTCATGACTCCCGACTATCCCAACTCAATACGGCTGGATAAAAAAAATTCAATACTTCCCAAACTGTATAACTAACTCAAGCCCTTGATCAAAAGGACTAATCACCTGCTTACCGGATGTTGCAAACTAAATGGATCTGAAGATGTACACTATACCTTGTACCTATATTTTGAGAAAATGGAGCCCATATATGAATACGTGGGTTTGTACTATAGAAACGTACCGAGCATATAGGGATGCAATGCATATATAAAATAATATCTTAATATTATCACAGTTTATAAAATTATGCATGCTGATATAAATGACTCACTTAGCTCAAACTAAAAACATAATGATCATAAGAGAGTAAACTATATCGGGTGAAACATGTGAGTCATCATAATAAATATCAATTCACTTCCATCTCGAATCCAAATAATCAAAGGAATCAAATCTCATAACAATTCTCTATGGAATATATGTTCATTAAATCTTTCAAAAATAATGACTTTCTCAAACTCAGTCTTTCAAACAAATATGTTTTCATCTCAGAAAGAAGAAAAAGAATTTTCATATTAGATAGGAGAATACACACACACATTGGGAGTCTCTTACAACCAACATAAACCATGTGATCTACATGGAGTCCAATGTTCTACCCTCGTTGGGGAGAGTCTCCCTATTCCTTGCCATCGGAGTAGGACCTTAAACCATCAATCCAAACACTAGTGATCACTATATAAATTAGCCTCAGGCTCACATCCTACGGTGGCACGTAGTTCTAGGGAAGTACCAAAATAGCTATACCTCCCGCTCGATGCTAATGACTATTTCCGGAAATAGCTTAGATCTTTTCAAAAGAAAATCAACTAATAAATAGTTCTACAATTCACAATGGTAGCCATCATGCTACCCTTTTTATGATAATCAATAAAAGTAGATTTATTTTCTCATTTCCGGTTCAAAAACACCCTTTTTTAAGACCGAAAGTCAAAGCTTCTTCATCATGTCAAATCATTCAAACTCAAGCTATTTATAACACATGATTTCTCAAAAACAATAATCTCAAATAGAGTTCAAAACTCATGTCTCAATATCACATTAAAACTTATCAAGATTCAAGCTTTACATCATAAACATATATAAGTCTGTTCAAAATCTGGAAAATACAGTTATAAGGCACAAAATATTATCATTCTCATATAATTCTGCTTGTAAAATATCAAAAAATATTATAATCTCGTGATAATAAATATAGGATATAAGTTCATGCTTCAAAATCATAGTAAAACATATGAAATCCATAAATTTGTAAAAGAAAGTATTTTTGAGCACAAGAACAAAAGATTGTTCTTCTTGAAAAACCCCACATACCTTAAACTTGAAGCTTTGAATGACTTTCCGAATGACGTAATGTTATTCACGAACTTTTAGGTGTCCCTTGTAGCCTTCGTAACGGGGATTCCAAATATGTAAAAATTATAGAATTCTCACAGTTGAATCTCTAGCTATTGGGGTTTTTATGTTGAAACCCTAAAGGTTGTTCTTCGTGATTTTGAGAGAAAGTAAACTTATTTTGATGTTGGGGAAGTTTAATCCCGTGTTATAGACATCTATAGGGGTGTTTTTGGCACTTCGAAGTAAGGTATGCGGCGCAGAACCCATGACAGACATTTAAGTATGCCTCACACTCCCAATCGCACACATTTGATTGGGCGGCACATTTTCCATCACACACCCATACTGCCTCTCACAAAAATGAGCATAACTCTTCGCTTGGGTATCCAATTTTTGTGAAATTTGTATCGTTAGAAAGCTAATGGAATTATATACTATTTGATGGGTCTTGGGATGAAAAATTCCATGTATATTAAGAGATATTCACGTTTAAATTTGAAATTTGTAGAATCGAATGTCAAACTTTGGATGAATCAATTGGTCTTAGCTCAACCTTGTTCTAGGTCATTGCTATAAACATTTTCCACCTCTATACTACTCCATAGACAAGGATAATGATCATGAAACTTTTATTCATGTGAGAATCACTTTGATTAGAGCTTAGACGCACAGGAACGACGGTTAGAATTCTAGCACAAAAAAATGGGGTATTACATTATCTCCCCCTTGGGAACATTAGTCCTCGAATGAGGATAATTAAGTTGAAACATAGAGGAATATTCGTCTTCAAGATATGATGTGTAACTGATAGAACTGAATCACTGGATCCTAATAATAATGAGCTACCAAACTGGTCTACAAGTGCATGAATCCTAGCACAAAAATATGAGGTATTACACACCCTCTAATTTAGGCGGAGCAAAGCTGAAACTACCTATCCTTTCCCTCTTATTTTGCTATTCCTTTACCTTAATCTTTTGCTCTTCTATCTGCAGAGCATGGGTCATAAGTCTGGCAAAAGTCATGTCACTATTCAGCATTGTGGATCTACACTTATTTACCACGCTATCATTCACCCCTGAAACAAAGTTACTCATCTTGTCCCTATTGTCTACAACCACATGAGGGGCATATCTTGCTAATTGAGTAAAATTAAGAGAATACTCTTTCACTATCATATTGCCTTGCCTAAGCTTGATGAATTCTAACACTTTAGCCTCTCTAAGCTCTAGGGGAAGGAACCTCTCAAATAATTCAGTGACAAATTCATCCAATTTTATTGGCCCTACATCATCTTACCTTTCTGAGTTCCACTGCTTGAACCAAGTATGAGCCACATCCTACAACTGATATATAGCTAGCTCAGCACCATCAACAGTAGTCACCGCCATGATATGAGTCACCTTTTAAACCTGATCTAGGAATTCCTTAGGGTCCTGATCTAACTTAGACCCAAGAAAGGATAGAGGGTTCATTGGAGTAAAGTCTCGAATGCTGGCTGCAGCAGAATTAGCCACTGGGTTGGTCAAAACAATATATGGTCATTCATTCTGAGCAGCGACTGATTGAGCAAGAGTAGTAAATGCAACCCTAAACTCTGCATGAGAAACATGTTTTCCCAAAGGTTCTTCGGGCTGAGGGGATGACTTATTCCCGTTTCATCTTTGAGGAAGCATATTCTGTAGAAAAAAGGGTGAAATAGATTACACTGAGCATTTAACTTTGAGCTTATGCTCACTGGCATGACATGAATACTAAAAAAAGGGAAAATATTCCTAAAACATCTCATAGCCTCCTGAAAATAAGTGTGGTGCACAACACACCCCTATACAAGACTCTACTAGATGCGACTTTTAAACTTTCTAGGACATTGTTGAACCTGGAGCATTGATACCATATTTGTAATGCCCCAAATATAGTACCCAGAATGCTACACGATGCTTATGACCCTGAAGGACCACAAGCTAACCCATGATTGATATTTGTAATCGAGAAGTAAATAATACATTATAAATATGTGTAATATAAGCTGTAAGGCCATAAGGTTCAAAACTAAACTAATACAGACTATAATACAATGTTTGCAATAGGGTATGAAAATACCTAAAAATGAGATAACTGTGTATAAATATGTCTAGTCTGAACGCCTCTAAACTATCTGAAAACTGTGGAGTTGATGGGACATGTCCCCAACTAACTCTGAACTATTGAAATAAACTAAAATCTAAAATAATAATGTAATTAACATGTCCTCAAAGGATGAGGACTCATATCTGACTCTGACTGCTGAACCGAGATGCTACGATGCTCTGGCGCTCATGCTTCTACACCTATGGTTTAAGACACCATAGTGTAAATACGTCAGTTCTTTGAATATACTAGTATGTAAGTGAGGTAGGACGAATGCAAGGGGTTTCATATGCATGAACAATACTAGCTGACTGACTAACATGAATGTGAGAATACATGCATGCATACATAATTGTATCTGACATCATGATAGGACTGCATATTGTGTCTTGACTACTGAGTTTACTAATAACATAGATTTACTAACATCCGAGTTGAAGAATACTTAGATAGTTAATAATTATGGAAATAATACTATGTTATTGATACATGAATAAATGTGTCTAACAGTTCTGATTATGAAGAACTTGTCTGGTTAACTGTATTTGACAGTCTTGAAGCTGAATATTTATATGATGAGCTTTGATAACTGAGACTGAGACTGTAGAAAGTGGACATCTAATCGACATGCCCCAAATATGCCATAATAGTTGAGTTAGGGTCCAATCTACACCCTAATTGAAAGGGTGTCAATACCGCGCCACTAGTAAGGACAAACTATGAGTGACCCTAATATAATAGGTAACTCTAATGAAAATGGTGGCAACCCTCATTTAGTAGGTTAAGCCACATCATCTACCCTCATATATCAGGGTATGAAGTCCCAACCTATGCTAGCTACATAGTTATGGAATGCAAGGATTGCTTCTAAGATTCACACCCTTATATAATAGGTAAGTTCCCATCCTTGAGTTCACTCGGTGCTAATTTCTACTCCTATATGAATAGACACTGAACTTAAATTAGTGAACTGAACATGGACTGAGTTACTGAATTTCGTTAACAGATGAAATACTACTGATATCTAACAACTCACTGAGTTCATGGAGATTTCATGAGTCATAAGACTGTCTGAAGTCTAAGGATCATAGCTTGACTTAGAGTATTCTGAAAACATGATATGGCTCTTGGCACATAGCTAATGTTTTGGGTACGAGTACCCCGAAGACTCGATGTAAGAAAACTGGCCAACAATAACTAACTTGAACATATAACTAACATCATAATCCATTATAAATTTATAGAAGCATTTCATCAAAACATGTGATAGTCATAACTTGTACATACATGAGAATTTCATGGTATCATGATAGTTAGGCTATTTTCCTTTATCTACACATTTAATCAAACATATTGTAGGCATGGTACATGTAAACATCATTGTACAATAATTAAACATCATGGTTCAATTCTAATTTCATCATTCAAGGGTTTAGTCATAGGTTTGCATGAATCTATATCTATAATAATTTAAGCCACATAGAATTTATCACCCAATATGGAGTAGAATTCAATTTCTCACTATCCATATGAAAAAGAGCAGCCTAATCATGAAATTCATAAGAAAATCCATAAACTTGAATTTAGAAAAGGGATTCTTGGGATTCATGGAAAAAAAGAGTCAATGAATGAACACTATGCATACCTTGGTTCGCAAATACATGAAGATTGACAGAGGAAATTCTTGAACTTGAATCTTCTATAAAAAAAACCCTTATGTGTTCTTGAGAGGATTTTAAGAGAATAGAGTATATTTTGGTGTAATAGAACTCAAATTCGTGTTTTTGATCTTATATAGGGTAGAGAAATTGATCCTTTTAATCCTAGGACACGTATTTTAATTCTTGTTAAAATTTCCCAATTTCCATCACTGGCACGACACGCCAAATCACTAGAATTAAACAATTGGGAATCTGCATGGTAGCGCAATGCAGAGATATCATGTTACCACCTTGTTTGAGAGCTGGAAGTTTGGCACGACATGGCACTATTACGGAGAAACACTAGAAATTGATAATAGCCATTTAAGCTGGCTCTGCGATGCGATGATGGCTCATGTGATACACTGTCTCGCTAAAAAGCCTCTAACTCTTCCTCCGGGTGTCGGATTTGGGTAAATTTGGTATCGATGGAAGTCTTACTGAAATTACCATATGAAAAAAGTGAATATCTTGAAAATACCATATGTATAAAAGTGGATTCATCTTTTAAACAAGTCTTTAACATTCTTTGGATGGATTCAATCTGGTAGAAGTATGGGGTATTATAATATCTCCCCCTTGGAAACATTAATCCTCAAATGAGACTAATTGAGATGTTAGAAATTATAAGCTAGATTACATACTAATTATGAACAATTGAAACATGACTACCTGATTGATATTACTGAGATTCATCCAAAGCATGCATATCTGATGCATGATTTTAGGACTGAGCTGACGTATGACCACATAACCGAGAGTGTTGATAAGATGATCACACATATCTGATGGGTGAATGAGCGGAAAAATAAGAGCATAAATGGGTTTGGAACATGAGAAATAAGTTGAATATTGTGACCTGAACTGAATACCTTGAATACGGGGCTTACTACTGAGATCGGAGTTTAGTGGTCTACCTATGGGTACCCTACTCCAAATTGGATTTGTTATGCAAAAAGAAGTTTAATTTAAGACATGAGAGAATTGAGGAATAATGTTGTATCTCTCCCTTGGGACACTACGTCCCTCTAAGAAAGCTCACCTTACTGAGATACTGGGGCGATGAACAAGGCATCAATCGACTGATTCATTACTGAATACCTGGGTTTCAAAACTAAGACATGACACCAGAATTGAGCTAAATGCACAATTACCAGGATATATTACCCTAAACCGATCATATTCACAAAACTTAGAACAGTATGACTTAATGGAAAGTTGGAAAACAAACCATAGGAATTTGACTGTCTGACTGCGAAACAAAATTACTAGTTTTACTGACTATGCCAAAATAAGAGAAAGAGGTCTAACAATTCATATCATGAGTATGAAGGACCTATAACGTACTCGAATCAAAGCTCGAGAAATTTCCTTGATCATTGCGAGTCTAAAGAGTATAAAACCTATTCTGATACTGTCCACTAGTGATACTGGAAGTGACGCCCTGCTGGCACAAATCTTTTATCCTCTGAGGGATCTTTGTGTATTTATACGCCTAAGCGCCATAACTTATCCATATTTTTTCTAAGTTTAGAGAACCATGTGCTTATGTTTTTCTCTACTTCTATATAATTTAGCTAACCGATCTGATTTGCATGATTTCAGGTATTAATGAAGTAGATGAAGACATAATGGGACTATGGAATATGGATGGCATATGACACAAGAGAGAGTAGCAGTCTACACCAAAGGTGCGTCCTAGAAACTATGTCTAAGACTAGTTGGTCATTTATAATTAGTTCAGGGACTTAGAAGGTAATTACAAGGAAAAATATTATTAAAAGGCTTAATGCTGAATTTTTATTCATTATTCATTATTCTGTATTATTTTGAGAGAGGTGATATGCGACTTACACTAAGCGAAAACCGCTATTCATCTTCTCTAACAAGATCGTTTTCTAGTTTTTGCTATGATGAATATTTCTATTATGATTTCCATTTTACCCATGAGTAGCTAAGTTTATTAGTGAAGGTTATGGAAGCCTTGTAGCATACAATATATCACTTTGGGCTTTGAATTCATTGTGCATTGATTTGTTTACATCATACTCTCTTATCTTATCTTGAATTCTCGTGGTTTCAAACATTGAATATATGCCTTAAAACACAACTTGTTCAAAACAAAGGTAGATGTTCGAAAAAGAGAGTAGTGACAAGAAAATAGGATTTTCAACCCTATTTCACCCATTAATGCCTTAACAGGATTAACTACTTGGAGATTTTATAATGTTTTTGGTAAACGCTTTTGATCAAGAGAACTAAAGTGAATTAGTCCTTTATGGTTGAGAAACACTAGGTAATGTTATTAAATACAATACGTTTCTCTCTAAACACGATGCATGTATGAACTCATAAAGCCCATAATTAGAAAGTATTGAAAACTACAAGGTAGATATAACCCTTGCTTGCTATTTCTTTGAATTTGAATATTACAAAATGTATTTCATCTTGTTAAAGTAAAACCATTAATTTGTGAACTGAATCAAATCCCCCTATTTATTTTAACTAATCTGTATACAACTTAATTAGTACCATATTCCCTATGGGATTCAACCCCTACCTAGTTGGGTTATATATTTGACAACGACTTCTTACTTTCTCGTAAGAGAGGTGTAATTTGGGCATTTCAAATTTTGGTGCCGTTGTTGAGGAATATGGTTGTCGATTGAGTTTATGTGTGTTAATTGACTTTTACTCAAGTTTATTTATTTTACATTTATTTGTTGTTTTTGTTTATTACAGGCTAATTGTTGTTTATGTCATGAATCGGAATTTCATGAGAACTATTATTACCCTTCAACCTTGAACCTCATCTTATTGAAAGAATGACTAACCAACACAAAGCTGAAAGATTAGTTGCTTTGGCTAATGCTCAATTAAATCAACAAAATAGAGATAACCCAGGTCGAGTACCTAATCTAGATGAAGAGGAACTAAGATATTATGCTTTTATTAACCAAGATAATAGGAGGCGTGCATCAGGGGTAGTTACACTTGTAAATTAAAATCATCCATTCAGAGAAAGGCTAGACCACCAAGCTGCACAGTTTGATATTGAAAATGATGAGGATGATTTAGATGGAAATGGATATATAGGGGCACTTATTCTACCACCACTAGCTCCTAGGGTAAAATTAAACATCACCAGCACTATGATCCAACTACTGAATCTGAAAGGACTCTTTGGTGGATTGCCCGCTGATGATCCAAATATACATTTGGTGAATTTTAACGGTATTTGAAAGTCATTTTATAATCCTGGATTGGGACGAAATGCTATTCATTTAAGATTGTTCCTATTGTCTCTATCTGGAGACGTGACTATGTGGTTGAATGAGCTAACTCCTGATTCTATAAGAAACTAGAGGCAATTGAAATAAGCTTTCCTAGAAAGGTTCTTTTCACCCTCCAGAATGTTACAGTTGAGGGATGAGATCACCAACTGTAGGCAATTGGCTAATGAAGCTTTGCCTGAGACTTAGGCAAGATTTAAAAAGAGTTTACTCGATGCCCAAACCATAAGATGACAGATGAACACTTGATGGAAATATTTTACAGAGCTTTAAACTCACTTACAAAGCCAAAAGTATATAATGCTGTAGGAGGAGATTTTATGGAGCTCACCTTTACTGAGGCTGTGGATATGTTAGAAAGAATGACTAAGAAAAGTAGAGTTTTGTATACCAGAGATTCTGTGGTAGTAAGAAATACTGGGTCTAATGTAATATTAGAAGAGCAGCATAGAAGAGAAGAGGAGTGTGATCAGGATATAGCTTACATAAAAACATAGATGGATCTGCTCGTGAAATATTTATTGTCAGGGAATATAGAAAAGGTAAAAGCTGTGGGGTCCTACGATATAGGAGCTAAATCAAACACTGAGAAAGAGGCTAACTATTTTCATAACTAGGGGGTTATCAGACCGATGGTCAAGGAAACTTACGTTGGAACCATCAAGGAGATTGAAAGAATAAAAGTGAAAGGACTGGACTG
The DNA here is from genome assembly GCF_002878395.1 of Capsicum annuum. NCBI lineage: Eukaryota > Viridiplantae > Streptophyta > Magnoliopsida > Solanales > Solanaceae > Capsicum > Capsicum annuum. The sequence continues at coordinate 164,817,741 of NC_061117.1, forward strand.
TACGTACCTCCTGGAAGCCGTGATATTGCTGCCACCTGTTCAGGAAAAATATCCATAAAAGACATGATGGAGAAACTATTAAGGGGAGTTGAGGCAACCAATTCTGGGGTGACTACTATAAAGAGTGACATATCTTCCATGAGTCAACTACTAAACTCGCACTCAATTTCTATTAAAAAACTCGAGAAGCAGATGAGCCAATTATCCTCCGCATTCAGCCAAAGATAGAATAGGACTCTACCAAGTTATACAATTCGAAATCCAAGGAATGATGTATCGTGTATGTCCATTACCACTAGGAGCGGTAAGATGTTGTCTAGTCCAACATTGGGAGCATCTACTTATACTAATGCAGTTGAAATAGATTAGGAGATGGTTGATGTATCTTCATTGGTGCCTGTAGAGTTGGGAAGTTAAAAAAGAAGAGTGCGAAAGTGGAACAACCACCTAAGCCGAAGCATGTTAGTGATGTGAAGGAAGGCATAAGAAAGGAGGTAAAAGTTACTCCAACTAAAATCCCAGGGCCACCACCCCCATTTCTATAACGATTAAAGAAAAAAGACGATGATGGAAAGTTTAGCAAATTCATGGCCATGTTAAAGCAGTTGACAGTGAATGTTCCCTTAGTTGAAGCATTAGAACAAATGTTTGGATATGCTAAGCTTATGAAAGACCTGTTGACAAAGAAAAGAACTGTGAGCTATGCAATGGTAGACAATCTTCATCATTATAGTGCTATTGCTACAAGATCTATTGTCCAGAAGAAAGCTGATTCGGGAGCATTTACTGTTCCATGTATGATTGGATTGCTAAAATTTTAAAAGGCTCTTTGTGATCTTGGGGAAAGTATAAATATTATACCATTGACATTTTTCAAGAAACTAGGTTTAGGAGATCCTACGACCACCAATATGCGGCTTTTAATGGCGGATAGATCAGTAAAAAGGCCGATTGGGATTCTACATGATGTACTTGTAAATGTAGATTTTATATTTCCTGCCAACTTTGTAATTCTTGATTGTGAAGTGGACTTTGAAGTACCCATAATTTTAGGTAGGCCGTTCTTAGCAACTGGGAAAGTGTTAGTTGACATGGAGCTGAATGAGCTAAAAGTCAGGCTCAATGAGAAAGAAGATGTTTTGAAGTATGTCGACCCACGAAACAACAAAAGAGATGAGTGTCTTCTTGATTATTTATTTATCCTACGAAGATGAGCGAGATGTACAAGTTAAGGATAGGTATGTTGTGGAGACCATAGCTGGTTTAGTTGAACTTGCAAGCAATGATGTAAGTGAGTTCAAAGTGATTGGACTAGGAATAAAGTATTTTCTTTATCCCGCAAATAAGGTACAAATGGTATCATAGATGTATCTTGAAAAAGTCGGAGTAGTCAAGATAATCGAGTCGTGCTGCAACATTAAATTAGGCACGGCATGGGAGGCAACCCATGATTTTAGTTTTATTTTATCATGTTAAATAAAAATAAAAAAATAAGAGTCGAGCCACAATCGAAACTACGACTCTTAGTGGGAGAAAACCGATCCTTCTAATCATTTTTGGTATTTTTGATTAAGTCTAGATGCATGAAGTACTAAGGAGGAGATAAGTACCAAATTTAGTTTGGAATTGAGCCATGTCAATAGTGGTAAGTTTAGGAGTGATGAAAATATTGAAGGTAAGTTAGAGTTGTCAAATATGTAAGGATTAAGTATGATTCATGTTAGAGTCGTGCCCCGATTTATGTTAGTCCAACCCAAAAAGATTTGTAGTGCGACTTTATTTTGTGACTTTCAATAAGGTCTGGGGTGGTAGCATAGGGATCGGACCGACAGGCCTGATCCCGAAGCCATCATTGACCTCGATAGGTGTGCAGAGGCAAAGTCCCCATGGTACAGACATTTATCAATTCTTTATATCAAGAATAGGGTGCATGACATCCATGTTTAAGTGTACTATAGGGTGTGTGGTGCCCAAGATTACATAGTCCATGGGAAAGGCGTCACCTAAAACATAGCATAAGATCACCCTCACGAATGTTATAACTTATACGTCGCACACCTTAACTTTGGTGATGGCTTGTGCATCATACACCTAACCGCACACCCTCACTGTTTTACTTGTGTGATAACCAATGCGGTGCACAACCTACTCTGTGTGATACCTTATGTGACGCACATTTACCCATGTGTGATAACATGTGCGATGCATACTTAAACGCATATGCCCACTATCTCACCTATGCGATGCCTAATACGCCGCACACCTTAATATGTGTGATACCTTGTGTGGTGTATAATTAAACATTTTCCTTCCCCTGAGCATTGCATACCCTTCATAATTTAGCTTAGTACCCGACTTCTGATTGGGTCAATCTGATCTGGATTTCACCCTTTAATAGAATCTACACCCTAAATGCCAAAATTCATTCTTATTTCACCTTTAATCCATAAAATATTGAGCTCCCACCATTCTCTTTGTCCTTCACTAATCTTCCATCTTCAAGGTAAGTTTTACTTTCTCAATCCTTATTTATTGTGACTCTATATTATAGCTAATTGATTTCTTAAGGATTACGAATTAAATTCTTATCATGAAGATGTTGTGAAAGTGATGGTGTTTTGTATATTTTGATATGGTTGAAAGTGTAGAGCATAATTCTATTCAAAAAGTTCTTTACTGAAATAGAATTGGGGGAATCGAAGTGAGTGAATTGTATTGTGACTAATGTTGATTCACCATGTCAAAGTGTATGTCGGCAAAGTCTGAGTACCCAACAACAAAACTTAATTGGTTAATACTAGCAAATTAAGTATGGGATGGTGACTTTACCACCCTAATCTTAATTATAGTTAGTTTCACTATGTGTGGCTGACGTGGATGATATGACGAACACAGGAAATATGGCTCTATAATGATCTCAACGCTGGTGGAATGACTCCTAATGTGGATGAGGAGTAGTACTAGCTAGGTTCTTTATCTTGTTATTTGCACTAGGGACAGTGCTTAACCTAAGTGTCGGGTCGCTGGTCACTTAGCTACTTGTTTTTTAAGAAAATATTACCTTCTCCTTAGCATTCTTCGGTGATAGGATTAGTTATTTTGTTTATTTTGTTTTTTTTTAGATATTTATTCTATTTAGTCATAATTAGGTATTTTTCTCGATGATGGATTGATGACGACCGTCTTAAGAGAAAATTAGTCATTTAATTACATGTAACTATTCTTGTGGATCAGATAACATAATAACATAACTATGTGATGGATCATTACGTTTGAAACACCTAGGTTCTAGTTGTGACTCTTGTAGCGATTGTTGGTTTTATTTGAATTCATGTAATTATTGGTCAAGAATCTATGATGCTCCTAATTGAGTTGATCATGTGCAATGAGTGTATATTACTGTTGTATATTCCTTATTGCAATTGATGATAGAACTTGCCTGGTGTGTGTACAAAGTGAAATAAGGATTGTGAGTTTAGGAGATGAGTTAGGCATTTCTTTGATAGCCATTGTTCATACCTTTTTTTGACCTACCTTTGTACATTATCTTAGCTAGCCCCATTGAGCCTTTGGCTTCTTCTTTTGTTAGCCTCATATGTAAACTAATCCATTCTTTAATAGACCTAATTTGTTCCAAAAGCTCCTAAGTGCTTTAATGAAAAATCAATGTGAGTTAGGAGTTTGACAGTAAGAGAAAAAAAGTGAAATTGATGCCCCAAAGACTAGTTATTGTCGTTAGCAATTGATGTGGTTGGGAGTAGCAAAAATTGTTGAAAAAGTTCAAAATTTTGTCCCGAACATGTTAAAATGAACCTGTTTTGGCCTTGGTCCTTCTTGGATATTGTGCACCTCAACTAAGGCAAATCGCTTAACTTGAGGGTGGTTATCATAGGGGTGCGTAACATGAAATGGGTGCAATAAAATAAAAATATATATATATTTGAAAGAATTGCATACTCCCACCATAATGTTATTAATTGAGCTTAACGAGTTGGGGTGAAAAGCAAATATTTGAAGATAGTAGAAGTGGAAATTAGTTGTTAGAGATTGGTCTTAATTGCATAATGTAGTGTATTAAATCCCTTAGGGAAGATAGTCACTATTTCAGGCCAAAATAGTTCCTACCCATCCTTTAGCCTGCATTACAACCCGTAAAAGACCTATTTGATCATAATTTTTGCATTCTAATATTAGTGGAGTACTACACTAAGGGCGAGTATATGGTCATCAGTTATAATTTGAGAATTCTTTGTGAGAGTGAATACAACTTGATTCTTATACCCATTTTATTAGAAATAGCATGATTGTGAGTAATTATGGGTAACTTTCTTGTTTTGAGGGAACATGGTTGATCAAGGTTAGGTAATTTACATGATTTCTTTTCTTAAATGGTAAGCATGGATTTTCCATCTTAATGAGTCTATTCTTGAGGGAAGGTTGTCTCTAGTAATGATTTCTGAATCTACTTCTTGTTCATAATAGTTGTGTGAGCTTATTTGAGCATCTTGTTTTCCTTTGTGGGTGCTAAGGTTTGAGTAGTATGCATAGATGGATATGTTGTTCGACAAGGAACAAATCTTTAAGTGTGGGGTGGTGATCTTGGGTGTATTTATATGCCTAAGCACCATAACTTATCCATATTTTAGCTAAGTTTAGAGAACAAAGTTCCTAGTTTCTTATGTTTTGCTCTACTTTTATGTAATTGAGCTAACCAATGTGATTAGCATGATTTCAGGTATTAATGAAGTAGACGAATACATAATGGGACTATGAAATGTGGATGGCATATGACACAAGAGAGAGTAGCAGTATGGACCAAATGTGGCACCTAGAAACTATGTCCAAGACTAGTTAGTCATTTATAATTAGTTCAAGGACTTAGAAGGCAATTATGAGAGAAAAGATTATTAAAAGGCTTAATGCTGAATTTTTATTCATTATTCATTATTCTGTATTATTTTGAGAAAGGAGAGAGGCCGCTTACACTAAGGGAGAAACACTATTCAACTTCTCCACCAAGATCGTCTTCTAGGTTTTGGTATGACGAATATTTCTATTGTGATTTCCATTTTACCCATGAGTAGCTAAGTTTATTAGTTAGGGTTATGGAAGCCTTGTAGTGTACAATATATCACTTTGGGTTTTGAATTCATTATTCATTAATTGGTTTACATTATACTCTCTTCGCTTATCTTGAATTCTCATGGTTGCAAACATAGAGGATATGCCTTAAAATACATCTTATTTGAAAGAAAGGTTGATTTTCGGAAAAGAGAGTAGTGAGAAGAAAGTACGATTTCCAACCCCTATTTAATATGCTAATGCCTTAACATGATTAACTACTTTGAGATTTCATATTGTTTTTGGTAAAAGCTTTTGATTCGAGAGAACTAAAATGAATTAGCCCTTGATGGTTGAGAAACACTAGGATTAGGTTATTAAATTCAATACATTTCTCTGTAAGCATGATGCATGTATGAATTTGTAAAGCCCATAGTTAGAAAGTATTTAAAACTACAAGGTTGACATAACCCTAGCTTGCTATTTCTTTAAATTTTAATACTACTACACGTATTTCATTTTGTTAAACTGAAACTATTAATTTGCAAACTGAATCAAATCCCCCCTATTTATTTTACAAAACCAAATGATTAAAAGTCAAATAATCTTTAGACAACTTAATTATCACCATATTCCCTATGGGATTCGATCCCAACCTTGTTGGGTTATATATTTGACAATGACTGGTTACTCTCTCATAAGAGAGGTGTAATTTGGGCATATCACTCAGCCCTTACTCTACATTCTTGCAGCCTATGGCCTCGCTTACCACATGCATAACCGACCTTAGTACCTACTCTACATATATCTAGAAGGTAAGAAAACTATTCTTACTAACCTGGGCCTCGGAGCCTGGCAACCTATCACAAATGTCATTCCTGAACTTGGGTACTGGTGCACTAGCTGAAGCTGGGGCTGGGACTGAAAACTTATGACTATACTGAGAACGGCAACCACCCTTTAAGTTAAGCGGAGCAAAGCTGAAACTACCTATCCTTGCCAACTTATTCTGCTTTTCCTTTACCTTAATATTTTGCTCTTTTAGCTGCTGAGCATGGGTCATAAGTTCGGCTAAAGACATATCACTATTCAGTATGGTGGATCTTCACTTATTTACCACACTATCATTCACCCCTAAAAAAATGTTAATCATCTTGGCCCTACTGTCTGCAACCACATGAGGGGCATATCTGGTTAATTAAGTAAACTTAAGAGAATACTTTTTCACTGTCATATTCCCTTTCCTGAGGTTGATGAATTCTAACACTTTACCTTCTCTATACTCTAGGGGAAAGAACCTTTCTAAGAATATAGTGACAAATTCATCCAATTCTATAGGACGTGCATCATCTCCCATTTGTTACTTCTACTGCTTGAATAAAGAACGACCCACATCCTACAACTGATATACAGCTAGCTCAGCACCCTCAACACTAGTCACCCCCATGATATCAGTCACCTTCTGAACCTAATATAGGAATTCCTGAGGGTCCTAATCTGACTTAGACCTAAGAAAGGATGGAGGGTTTATTCGGGTGAAGTCCCAAATCGTAGATACAGCTGAATTGGCCACTCAATTGGCTGGGATGACAACTGGTCATTCATTCTTAGCAGCAACTGACAATGCAAGAGTAGTGAATGCAACTCTGAATTCTACATGAGAAACATGTTCGCCCAAAGGTTCTTCGGTCTGAGGGGCTAACTGATTCCTGTTTCTTCTTTAAGTAGGCATGTTCTGTAGAAGAAATGGAGAAACGAATTAGACTGAGAATTTAACTTTAAGCCTATACTCATTGGCTTGACATGATTACTAAAAGAAGGGAAATTGTTCCTAAAACATCTCATAGCCTACTGTACATAAGTGTGGTGCACAATACACCCAGGTACAAGACTCTAATAGATGTGGCTTTTTGACTTACTAGGACACTATTGAACCTGTCTCTATGATACCATATTTGTAATGCCCCAAATCTGGTACTCGAAATGCTACATGGTATTTATGACCTCGAAGGACCACAAGCTAACCCAAGACTGATATCTATAATTGAGCACTAAATAATGTATTATAAATCTGTGGAAAATAATCTGTAAGACCATAGGTTCAAAAATGACCTATTATTGACAATAATATAATATCTGTAATGGGGTATGACAATACCTAAAACTAAGATAAACTATCTGAAAACATGCTCTAGTCTGAAAGCCTCTAAACTGTGTTAAAACTGTGGAGTTGATAGGACATGTCCCCAACTAACTCTGAACTATTGAAATGAATAGAAAACTAAAATAATAATATAATCGACATGTCCTTGAAGGATGAGGACTCACAGTTGACTCTGACTGTTGAACTGGGATTCTACTGATCCTCTGGCGCTCGTGCTTCTAAACCTATGGAATAAGACACCATAGCACAAATGTGTTAGTACTTTGAATGTACCGGCATTCAAGTGAGGTAGGCTGAATGGAATGGGTTTCATATGCATCAATAATACTAACTGAGTGACTAACATGAATGTGAGAATACATGCATACATATGTAATTATATCTGACATCATTATAGGACTGAATATTGAGTTCTGACTATTAAATTTACTAACAACACGGATTTACTAACTGCTAAGTTGATAAATACTGATATACTGAATAATTGGGGAACAGATAATATGTTACAGATACATGAATAATTCTGTTTGATAGTTCTGACTATGAAAAACTGGTTTGGTTGACTGTATCTGATAGTCCTAAAGCTAAATATTAATAACATAAGTTCTGATAACTGATATAACTGATAACATGAGTGATTGTATCTCACAGTCCTGAATCTGATGGAACTAGCTAAATTCGTATTGAATCTGAGTGACTATATCTGATAGTCTTTAAATCTGTTGAACTATCTAAGTTTTATTACTAAGATTTAGGCTGTGGGAAGTAGTTATCTAACCGACATACCCCAAATATGCCATAATAGATAAGCTGGGGTCCAATCTGCGCCTGATTGGAAGGGAGTCAATGCCGTGCCACTTGTAAGGACAAACTATGATTGACCCTAATATAATAGGTAACTCTAATAAGAACGGTGGGAACCCTCACATATAAGGTTAAGCCACCTCATCTGCCCTTATATATTTGGCTATGATGTCTCAACCTATGCTGACTACATAGTTCTGAAATGCATGGATTACTTCTAAGAATCACACCCTCATATAACAGGTGAGTTCCCATCCTTGGATTCACTCGGTGGAAATCTCTACTCCCATATGAATAGATGCTGAACATTATTTACTGAACTGAACATGGACTGAGTTACTGAATTTCGTTGACTAGTGAAATGCTACTGATATCTTACAACTAACTAAGTTCATGAGATCATGGAGATTTCTTGAGACATAAGACTGTCTTATATGGCCCTAGGCATACAACTAATGTTTTGGGTACGAGTACCCCCAGGACTCTATGGAAGGAAATTGACCAAGCATAACTTACTTGAACATATAACAAACATCATAATCCATAATACATTTATAGAAGCATTTCAGCAAAACATCTGATAGGCATAACTTCTACATACATGCAGATTTCATGGTATCACGCTAGTGAGGCACTTTTTCTTCATCTAGGTATTTAATCAAACATATTCTAGGCATGGTACATGTAAACATCATTGTACAATAATTAAACATCATGGTTCAATTCTAATTTCATCAGTCAAGGGTTTAGTTATAGGTTTGCATGAATCTATATTTATAATAATTTAACCCATATAGAATTTATCACCCAAGATAGAGTAAAATTCAATTTATCATTATCCATATGAACAAGAGCAGCACAATCATTAAATTCATAAGAAAATCCATAAACTTGAATTTAGAAAAGAGATTTTCGGGCTTCATGGAAGAAATAATTCCATGAATGAACACTATGCGTACCTTGGTTTGTAAATGCAAAAACATTGATGGAGGAAATTCTTGAACTTGAATATTCTATAAAAACCCTAACGTGTTCTTTAGAGGATTTTGAGAGAATAGAGTATATTTTGGTGTAATAGAGGCTTAAATCTGTGTTTTTGAGCTTTATAGGGTAGGGAAATTGACCCTTTTAATCCTAGGACTCGTATTTTTATTCTTGTGAAAATTTATCGATTTCCATCCCTGGCGCGATGCGCCACTATTGCCCCAAGTCACTGGAACTGGATAATTGGGAATCTGCATGGTGGCGCGACGTGGAGCTATCGTGGTTCCACCTTGTTTGAGACTTAGAAGTTTGGCGCGACGTGCCACTATCATGGAGAAATACTAAAAATTGAAAATTGCCAATTAAGCTGGCTCTGCGACGTGCTGATGGCTCAGGTGATACACTGTCTCACTAAAAAGGCTCTCACTCTTCGCCCAGGTGTCGAATTTGGGAGAATTTGGTATCGATGGAAAGCTTATTGATTTTTTCACCTGAAATAATTGAATATCTTTAAAATACCACATGTATAAAAGTGGATTCATCTTTCAAATAAGTCTTAGAAATTCTTGGGGTAGATTTAAGCTGGTAGAAGTACAGGGTATTACAATATCTCCCCCTTGGTAACATTCATCCTCAATTGAGACTGATCGAGATAGGAGAAATGATAAGCTGGAGTATATACTGAATATGAACAACTGAAACCTAACTACCTAACTGATATTACTAAGATTCATAATGAGCATGCATATCTGATGCATAATTTTATATATGAATGGAAACATAAGAGCATAACTATGTCTTGAACGTGATACATTAGCCGAATATCATGTTCTAAACTGAATACCTTGAATACGTGGCTTGCTTCTATGATCAGAGTCTGGGATCAACCTATGGGTACCCACTACTCTAAACTGGATTTGTTATGCAAATAGAAATTGAATTTAAGGCATAAGAGCTTTGAGGATTATTGGGGTATCTCCCCCTAGACACTACGTCCCTCTAAGAATGCTCACCTTACTGAGATATAGGGGTGATGCACAGGGCATCAACTGACTTATTCATGACTTAATACCTACGGTTCAAAACTGTGGCATAACACTAAAATTGAGCTAAATTTACAATCACCAGGATGTATTACCTTGTACCTATCTTATTCACGAAACTTAGGATAATATGACTAAATGGAAAGTTGGAAAATGAACTATAGGAATTTGACTGTCTAACTGCTAAATGAAATTATTAGTTTTATTGACTATGCCAAAATTAGAGCAAGCGGTCTAACAATGCATATCATGAGCATGAAGGACCTATAACATACTCGAATCTATGCTGGGGGAATTTCATTGGTCATGGTGAGTATGAAGAGCATAAAACCTATTTTGATGCTGACCACTAGTGGTACTGGATGTGATGCCTTTCTAGTACAAATTTTTTCCCCTATTAGCCCTTAATCTACATTCCCATAGCCTATGACTTGGCTTACCACATCCATAACTGATCTAACTACCTACTCTAGATACACCTAGGTAATTCTTACCATACTCTTCGCAAAGCTGTTAAGTAATACTCCTATTCTCACTACCCTGGGTCTCGGAGATTGGCGACCCATCACTATTGTTATTCCTGAACTTGGGTACTGGTTCACTAGCTAAAAATAGGGTTGGGACTAAAAACTAATAACTATACTGAGAACGGCTACCACCCACTGACTTAGGCTAACCAAAGCTGAAACTACCAGTCCTTGCCCTCTTATTCTGCTTTTTTTTTACCTTAATCTTTTGCTCTTATATCTAACGAGCATGGGTCATAAGTCTTGCTAAAGTCATGTCACTATTCATCATGGTTGATCTGCACTCATTTACCATGCAATCATTCACCCCTGAACTTACTTATATTGGCCCTATTGTCTGCAACTACATAAGGGGCATATCAGGCTAATTGAGTAAAGTTAAGAGAATACTCTTTCACCTTCATGTTGCCCTGCCTGAGGTTGATGAATTCTGACATTTTATCTTTTCTAATCTTTAGGGGAAAGAACCTCTCTAAGAATACAGTTAAAAATTCAACAAATTCTATAGGCCCTGTATCATCTCCCCTTTCTAACTTTCACTGCTTGAACAAAGTATGATCCATATCCTGCAACTTATATGTATGTAGCTCAGCACCCTCAATAGTAGTCACCCCCATGATATTAGTCACCTTCTAAAACTGATTTAGGAATTCCTGAGGGTCCTTATCTGACTTAGACCAAAGAAAGGATGGAGGGTTCATTCTGGTAAAGTCCTGAATCCTAGCTGCAGCTGAATTGGCCACCTGGTTGGCCGGAATGACAGATGGTCATTCATTCTGAGCAAAAAATGACTGAGTAAGAGTAGTAAATGAAAAACTGAACTCTGCATAAGAAACATGTTCGCCTAAAGGTTCTTCGGGCTGAGGGGCTAACTGATTCTCAGTTTTTTTAGGAGGCATGTTATATAGAAGAAAGGGTGAAATAGATTGTTTGGAGAGTTTAACTTTGAGCCTATGCTCACTGGCATGACATAAATAATGAAAGAAAAGAAATTGTTCCTAAAATATCTCATATCCTCTTGTACATAAGTGTGGTGCACAATATACCAATGTACAAGACTCTACTAGATGCGACTTTCAGACTTCCTAGGATACTGTTGAACCTGGAGATTTGAAACAAAGTTATAACGCCTCAATTTCGGTACCCAAAATGCTACACGGTGTTCATGACCCTAAAGGACCACAAGCTAACCCATGACTAATGTCTATAATTAAGAACTAATTAATACAATATAAATATGTAGAATATAATATGTAAGGCCATAAGGTTCAAAACTAAGCTAATACTGACTATAATACAATGTCTATAATGGGGTACGACAATACCTAAAACTGAGATAAACTATCTAAAACCTGCTCTAGTATGAAAGCCTCTAAACTATTTAAAAATAGTGGAGTTGATGGGACATTTCCCCAACTAAATTCAAACTATTGAAATAAAATGATAATGTAATTGACATATCCTCTAAGGATGAGGACTCAAAGCTGACTCCGATTGCTGAATTGGGATGCTACTGATGCAATAGCACTCATGCTTCTAATCCTATGGTATAAGACACCATAGTGCAAATGTGTCAGTACTTTGAATATACTGGTATGCAAGTGAGGTAGGCTGAATACAAGGGGTTTTAAATGCATGACCAATACTAACTAACTGAGTAACATGAATGTGAAAATACATGCATGCATACAAAATTGTATCTGGCATCGTGATAGGACTGAATTAAGATTTTTTACAACTAAGTTTGCTAATAACATGGATTTACTTGCATTTGAGGTGATGACTACTAATATACTGTATAATTGGGGGACAGATACTATGTTACTGATACTTGAATAACTGTGTCTGACAGTTCTGATTATGAAGAACTGGTCTAGTTGAATGTATCTGACAGTCCTGAAGTTGAATATTGGTAACATGAGTTTTGATAAATCTTATATCTGATAACATGAGTGACTGTATCTGACAGTCCTAAATCTGATAGAACTAGCTGAGTTCCATAATTTATCTGAGTGACTGTATCTGACAGTCCTAAAATTAGTAGAACTCTCTGAGTTCTATTACTGATACTAAAAAGTGAGATTGTGGTAAGTAGTCATCTTATTGACATGCCCCAAATGCGCCATTATAGGTGAGCTGGGGTCCAATCTGTGCCCTGATTTGAAAGGTGTCAATACTATGCCACTAGTAAGGACAAATTGTGAGTGACCCTAATATAATAGGTAACTCTAATGAGAATGCTGGGAACCCTCAAATGGCGGTTAATCTACCTCATCTACCCTCATTTAGTAGGCTCTGATGTCCCAACCGATGTTGGCTACATAGTTCTGGATTGCAAGGATTGCTTTTAAGAATCACACTCTCATATAACAGGTGAGTTCCCATCCTTGGGTTCACTCGGTGCTCATTTCTACTCCCATCTTAATAGACATTGAACATGATTTACTGAACTAAACATGGACTGAGTTATTCAATTCTATTGACTGATGAAATACTACTAATATCTAAAAACAGACTGAGTTCATGAGATCATAGAGATTTCCTGAGTCATAAGACTGTCTGAAGTCTAAGGATCATAGTTTGAGTGAGAGTATCGTGAACACATGACATGGCTCTAGGCACACAGCTAATGTTTTGGGTACGAGTACCCCCAGGACTAGATGGAAGGAAACTGACCAAGCGTAACTTACTTGAAAATATAAATAACATCATAATCCATAATACATTAATAGAAGCATTTCATCAAAACATGTGATAGGCATAACTTGTACATACATAGGGATTTCATGGTATCATGGTAGTTAGGCACTTTTCCTTCATCTAGGCATTTAATCAAACATATTGTAGGCATGGTACATGTAAACATCATTGTACAACAATTAAACATCATGGTTCAATTCTAATTTCATCATTCAAGGGTTTAGTCATAGGTTCACATGAATCTACATCTATAATAATTTAACCTACATAGAATTTATCACCAAACATGAAGTAGAATTCAATTTCTCATTATCCACATGAACAAGAGCAGCCCAATCATGAAATTTATAAGAAAATCCTTAAACTTGAATTTAGAAAAGAGATTCTTGGGCTTCATGGATGAAAGGAGTCCATGAATGAACACTATGCATACCTTGGTTCATAAATACACAACGATTGACACAGGAAATTCTTGAAATTGAATTTTCTATGAAAAACCCTCGAATGAGACTAATTGAGATGGGATAAATGATAATATGTAGTGCATACTGAACATGAACAACTGAAATATGACAACTTGACTGATATTGCTGAGATTCATACTAAGAATGCATATCTGATGCATGATTTTATGACTAAACTGATGTATGACTGCATGAATGAGAGTACTGATATGTTTATCACCTATATTCAATACGTGAATACTTAACTTAACTGACTCATAAACATGCAACTGAATATGTAAGGGTAAAGATACCAAGTTTTAAATGAAAACTTAGCATGGAACTGAATACCACATTTGTAACTAAAATCTAAACATGAAATGGATATGCTTAAGAACAAATACTACCTTGGGCTGTGTCTAAGCTTAATTACTAAATATGTATGAGCGGAACCATAAGAGCATAACTAGGTTTGGAATGTGATACATGAGAAAAAATATCATGATCTAAACTAAATACCTTAAAACATAATATGGTATCTCCCCCTTGGGACACTACGTCCCTCTAAGAACTCTACCTTACTGAGATACTGAGGCGATACACTGGGAATCAACCGACTGATTCATGACTGAATACCTTGGGTTCCAAACTAAAACATGACACTAGAACTGAGCTAAATTCATAATTACCAGGATGTATTACCTTGAACCGGTCTTATTCATGAAACATAGGATAGTATGACTAAATAGAAAGTTGGAAAACAAACCATAGGAATTTGACTATCTGACTGCTAAATGAAATTATGAGTTTTACTGACTAAGCTAAATGAGAGAAAGAGGTCTTACAATGCATATAATGAGTATGAAGGACCAATAATGTATCTGAATCTATGCTAGGATAATTTCCTTGATCATCGAGAGTCTGAAGAACATAAAACCTGTTCTGACACTGGCCACTAATGGTATTAGAAGTGACACCCTACTGGCGTAAATCCTTTCCACTCTGGGCCCTTAGTCTAAATTCCGTAGCCTTTGGCCTGGCTTACCACATCCATAATAGACCTCACTGCCTGGTCTACATACCCTTAGGTGATTCTTACCACACTCTTTGCAAAGCGGATAGCTAAGACTCATGTTTTCACCACCCTGGGCCTCGGAGCCTGGCAACATATCATGACTATCATTCCTTATCTTAGGTACTGGTGCACTATCTTAAGATGGGGCTGGGAATAAAAATTTTTGACTATACTAAGAATGGATACCACCCTCTAACTTAGGCTGAGCAAAGTTGAAACTACCTATCCTTGCCTTCTTATTCTGCTTTTCCTTCACTATAATATTTTGCTCTTCTATCTACTGAGAAAGGGTCATAAGTTTGGCTAAAGTTATGTCACTATTTAGCATGGTGGATCTATACTTATTTACCATGCTATCATTCACGCCTGAAACAAACTTACTCATCTAGACCCTACAGCTTGTAACCACATTAGGGGCATATCTGGCTAATTAAGTAAACTTAAGAGAATACTCTTTCATCGTCATGTTTCCCTGCCTGAGGTTGATGAATTCTAGCACTTTAGCCTCTCTAATATCTACGGGAAAGAACTACTCTAACAATCTAGTGAAAAATGCATACCATTCTATAGGCCCTGTATCATTTCCTCTTTCTGACTTCCATTATTTCAACCAAGTGTGAGCTACATCCTGCAACTGATATGGATTTAGTTTAGCACTCTTAATAGTAGTCACCCCCATGATATTAGTCATATTCTAAACATGATCTAGGATTCCTAAGGGTCCTCATCTAACTTAGACCGAAGAAAGGATGAAGGGTTCATTCGGGTAATGTCTAGAATCCTGGCTGTAGCTTAATTGGCCACTGGGTTAGCTGGAATGATAGCTAGTCATTTATTCTGAGCATCAACTGACTGAGCAAGAGTAGTGAATGCAACCCTAATCTCTGTATGAGAAACATGTTCGCCCAAAGGTTCTTCGGGCTGACGGGCTGACTGATTCCCATTTTATCTGTTAGGAAGCATGTTCTGTAGAAGAAAGGGAGAAACGAATAAGAATGAGAGTTTTACTTTGAGCCTATGCTCACTGGCATGAGATGAATATTTAAAGAAGGGAAACTATTCCAAAAACATCTCATAGCCTCCTGCACATAAGTGTGGTGCACAACACACCTATGTACAGGACTATATTACATGCGGCTTTCAGACTTCCTGCGACACTGTTGAACCTGGCACTTTGATAATAATTTTTTAATGCCACAAATCTGGTACCCAAAATGCTACACGGTGCTCATTACCCCAAAGGATCAAAAGCTAACCCATGACTGATATCTGTAACAACGCACTTAATAA
The DNA here is from genome assembly GCF_002878395.1 of Capsicum annuum. Classification (NCBI taxonomy): domain Eukaryota; kingdom Viridiplantae; phylum Streptophyta; class Magnoliopsida; order Solanales; family Solanaceae; genus Capsicum; species Capsicum annuum. The sequence continues at coordinate 164,833,832 of NC_061117.1, forward strand.
TATACTATAAATATGTTGAATATAAGCTGTAAGGCCATAACGTTCAAAACTGAACTAATACTGACTGTAATACAATGTCTATAATGGGGTATGACAATACCCAAAACTGAGATAAACTATCTAAAACATACTCTAGTCTGAAAGCCTCTAAACTGTCTAAAAACTATAGAGTTGATGAGACATGTCCCCAATTAACTCCTAACTACTGAAAACTAAAATAATAATCTAATCGACATATCCTCGAAGGATGATGACTCACAACTGACTTTGACTGCTTAACCAGGATACTACTAATGATCTTGCACTCGTTCTTCTAAACCTATGGTATAATACACCATAGCACAAATGCGTAAGTACTTTGAATGTACTGGTATGCAACCTAGGTAGGCTGAATATAAGGGGTTTCATATGCATGAACAATACTAACTGACTGACTAACATTAATGTGAGAATACATGCATGCGTAAGTAATAATATCTGACATTATGATAGGACTGAATATTGAGTTCTGATTATTGAGTGTACTAATAACATAGATTTACTAAAATCTGAGTAGACAAATATTGAGTTACTCAATAATTGGGGGACAAATATTATGTTACTGATACATGAATGACCATTTCTGACAGTTTTGATTATGAAGAACTTGTCTGGTTGACTGTACCTGACAGTCCTGAAGCTGAATACTTATAACTTGAGTTTTGATAACTGATATAACCGATAATATAAGTGACTGTATCTGACAATCCTGAATTTGATGAAACTAGCTGAGTTCGGTATGATATCTGAGTGACTGTATCTAACAGTCATAAAATATGTAGAACTATCTTAGTTGTATTACTGAGACTGAGACTAAGACTGAGACTGAAAACTAAGACTATGGGAAGTAGTCATCTAACTGACATGCCCCAAATGTGCCATAATAGCAGAGCTAGGGTCTAATCTGTACCCTGATTGGAAGGGTGTCAATACCGCATCACTGGTAAGGACAAACTGTGACTTACCTTAATATATTAGGTAACTCTAATTAGAACAGTGGGAACCCTCATATAAAAGGTTAAGCCACATAGTTCTGGAATACAAGGATCGAGGATTGCTTCTAAGAATCACACCCTCATATAACAGGTGAGTTCCCATCCTTGGGTTCACTCGGTGATAATTTCTACTACAATCTGAATAGACACTAAACATGATTTTCTGAACTAAACATTGAGTAAGTTACTGAATTTCGTTAACAGATGGAATACTACTGATATTTGACAACGGACTAAGTTCATAAGATCTTGGATATTTCTAGAGTCATAAGACTGTCTCAAGTCTAAGCATCATAGCTTGACTGAGAGTATCATGAAAACATGACATGGCTCTAGGCACACAACTAATGTTTCGGGTACGAGCACCCCAAGGACTATATGGAAGGAAACTGACCAACCATAACTTACTTCAACATATAACTAACATCATAATCCATAATACATTAATCGAAGCATTTCGTGAAAACATATGCTAGGCATAACTTGTACATACATAGGGATTTCATTGTAACATGCTAGTTAGGCACTTTTCCTTCATCTAGGCATTTAATCAAACATATTGTAGGCATGGTACATGTAAACATCATTGTACAATAATTAAATATCATGGTTCAATTCTAATTTCATCATTCAAGGGTTTATTCATAGGTTTGCATGAATCTATATCTATAATAATTAAACCCACATAGAATATATCGCCCAACATGGAGTAGAATTTAATTTCTCATTATACACTGGAACAAGAGCAACCCAATCATGAAATTCATAAGAAAATCCATAAACTTGAATTTAGAAAATGGATTCTTGGGCGTCATGGATGAAAGGAGTCCATGAATGAAAACCATTCATACCTTGGTTCATAAATACACAAAGATTGACGGAGAAAATTCTTGAACTTGAATCTTCTATGAAAAACCCTAATGTGTTCTTGAGCTGATTTTGAGAGAGTAGAGTATATTTTGGTCTTGTAGAGGCTCAAATTCATGTTTTTAAGCTTATATTGGGTAGGTAAATTGACCCTTTTAATGCTAGGAAACGTATTTTAATTCTTGTTAAAATTTCCCTTTTTCCATCCATAGCGCAACGCGCCACTATCGCGCCAAGTCAGTAGAACTGGACAATTGGGAATCTGCATGGTGGCGCGATGCGGACCTATCACATTGCCACTTTGTCTGAGACCTATAAGTTTTCCGTGATGCATAACTATCACAGATCAACAATGGATATTGACAATTTCAATTTAAGATGTTTTTGTGATGCGCTGATGGCTCAAGTGATACATTGTCTCACTAAAAAGGCTCTAACTCTTTGTCCGGGTATCGGATTTCGGTGAATTTTGTATCGATGGAAAGCTTATTAAATTTCCCACATGGAAAAAGGGAATATCATGAAAATACCACATGTATAAAAGTGGATCCGTCTTTGAATCTAGTCTTTAACATTCTTAGGATTAATTTAAGCTGGTAGAAGTATGGGGTATTACAATATCTCCCCCATGGGAACATTCATCAGAGAATGAGACTGATTAAGATGGGAGAAACAGTAAGATGTAGTGCATACTAAACATGAAAAACTAAAACATGACTACCTGACTGATATTACTGAGATTCATACTGAGCATGCATATTTGATGCATGATTTTATGACTACACTGACATATGACTGCATGACTGAGATTAATGATAAGCTGATCATGCATATCGGATGCATGAATATATGACTTAACCGACTCATAAATATACAGCTGAACATGTAAGGGTGAAGATACAAAGTTTGAAGTGAAAATTGAGCATGCATCATAAGTCTGGCTAAAGTCATGTCATTATTTAGCATGGTGGATCTGCACTCATTTACCATACTATCATTCACCCCTGAAACAAACTTACTCATCTTGGCCCTACTACCTACAACCATACTAGGGGTATATCTGGCTTATTGAGTAAACTTAAGAGAATAAACTGTCATCATCATGTTGACCTGCCTGAGGTTGATGAATTCTAAAACTTTAGCTTCTCTAAGCTATAGGGGAAAGAACCTCTCTAAGAATGCAGTGACAAATATATCCCATTCTATAGGCCCTGCATCATTTCCCCTTTCTGACTTATATTGCTTGAACCAAGTATGAGCCATATCTTGCAACTGATATGGATTTAGCTCAGCACTCTCAATAGTAGTCACCCCCATGATATCATTCACCTTTTGAACCTAATCTAGGAATTCCTGAGGGTCCTCAACTAACTTATAGACAAGATAGAATGGAGGGTTTATTTGGGTAAAGTCCCAAATCCTGGCTGCAACTTAATTGGCTAAAATAATAGCTGGTCATTCATTCTGAGCATCAACTAACTGAGCAAGAGTAGTTAATATATCCCTAATATCTACATGAGAAAGATATTTTCCTAAAGGTTTTTTGGGCTGAGGGGCTAACTGATTTCCATTTCATCTTTTAGGAGGCATGTTCTGTAGAAGAAAGGGAGAAACAGATTAGACAGAGCATTTAACTTTGACACTATGCTAACTGGCATGATATGAATACTGAAAAAAGGGAAACTATTCCTAAAACGTTTCATTGACTCTTGCACATAAGTGTGGTGCACAACACACCCATGTACAAGACTATATTAGATATGACTTTAAGACTTCTTAGGACACTATTGAACCTGGTTCTTTGATACTAAGTTTTTAACGCCCTTAATATGGTACCTGGAATGCTACATGGTGCTCATAACCCCAAACGATCATAAGATAACCCATGACTGATATCCGTAACTGAACACTAAATAATACATTATAAATATGATGAATATAAGTTGTAAGGCCATAAGTTTAAAACTTAACTAATACTGACTATAATACTATGTAATGGGGTATGATAATACCCAAAACTGAGATAAACTATCTGCAAACATGCTCTAGTATTAAAGCCTCTAAACTATATGAAAACTATAGAGTTGATGGGACATGTCCCCAACTAACTCCAAACTATTGAAATAAACTATAAACTAAAATAATAATGTAATCAACTTGTCTTTGAAGGATGAGGACTTATAACTGACTCTGACTTCTGAACTGGGATGCTACTGATGCTCTGGTGCTCGTGCCTCTAAACCTATGGTATAATACACCATAGCATAAATAGTTTAGTACTTTGAATGTACTGATATGAAAGTAAGATAGGTTGAATGCAAGAAGTATCATAAGCATGAACAATACTAACTGACTGACTAACATGAATGTGAGAATACAGGCATACATACATAACTGTATCTGACATTATAATAGCACTTAATATTGAGTTCTGACTACTGTGTTTACTAATAAAATATATTTACTGACGTCTGTATTGACGAATACTAAGATACTGAATAATTGTGGGACTAATACTATGTTACTGATACATGAATGACTGTGTTTGACAGTTTTGATTATGAAGAACTTGTCTGGTTGACTGTATCTGAGAGTTCTGAAGCTGAATACTTATATCATGAGTTCTGATAACTGATACAAACGATAACATAAGTGACTGTATCTGACAATCTTAAATCTGATAGAACTAGCTGAGTTCCATACTATATCTTAGTGACTGTATCTGATAGTCCTAAAATTTGTAAAACTATCTTAGTTCTATTACTGAGACTGAGACTGATACTAAAAACTAAGATAGTGGGAAGTAGTCATCTAACCGACATGCCCCAAATGTGCCATAATAGCTAAGTTGGGGTCTAATCTGCGCTCTAGTTGGAAAGGTGTCAATACCGCACCACCGGTAAGGACAAACTATGAGTTACCCTAATATAATAGGTAACTTTAATGAGAACGGTGGTAAACCTCATATAGCAAGTTAAGCCACCTCATATACCCTCATATAGAAGGCTATAATGTCTCAACCTATGTTGTCTACATAGTTCTATAACACATGGATTGCTTCTAAGAATCACACCCTCATATAACAGGTTAGTTCCAATCTTTGGGTTCACTCGGTGTAAATTTCTACTACAATCTGAATAGACACTAAACATGATTTATTAAACTGAACACAGACTGAGTTATCGAATTCTGTTGACAGATAGAATACTACTGATATCTAACAATGGGCTGAGTTCATGAGATCATGCATATTTCCTGAGTCATAAGACTGTCTGAAGTTTAAGGATCATAGCTTGACTGAAAATATCATGAAAACTTGACATGGCTCTAGGCACACAGCTAATGTTTCGAGTACGAGTACCCCTAGGACTCGATTAAAGAAAAACTGACAAAGCATAACCTACTTCAACATATAACTAATATCACAATCCATAATACATCAATAGAAGCATTTCATGAAAACATGTGATAGGCATAACTTGTACATACATGGAGATTTCATAGTAACATACTATTTAGGCACTTTTCCTTCATCTAGTCATTTAATCAAACATATTGTAGGGATAGTACATGTAAACATCATTGTACAATAATTAAACATCTTGGTTCAATTCTAATTTCATCATTCAAGGGTTTAGTGATAGGTTTCCATGAATCTATATCGATAATAATTAAACCCACATTCAATATATCACCTAACATGGAGTAGAATTTAATTTCTCATTATCCTCACGAACAAGAGTAGCCCAATCATGAAATTCATAACAAAATCCATAATTTTGAATTTAGAAGAGGGATTCTTGGGCTTTATGGATGAAAGTAGTCCATGATTGAAAACTATTCATACCTTGGTTCATAAATAGACAAAGATTGACGGAGAAAACTCTTGAACTTGAATCCTCTATGAAAACTGCTAATGTGTTCTTGAGCGGATTTTAAGAGAATAGAGTATATTTTGGTCTAATTGAGGCTCAAATCCTTTATTTTGAGCTTATATAGGGTAGGGAAATTGAGCCTTTTAAACCTAGGACACATTTTTTAATTCTTTTGAAAATTTCCCAATTCCCATCCCTGGCGCGATGCCCCACTATTGCGCCAAGTCACTGGAACTGGACCAATGGGAATCTGCATGGTAGCGCGACAAGGAGCTATAACATTGCCACCTTGTTTGAGAAGTGAAATTTTGGCGCGACATGCGACTATCGCAGAGCAACACTGGAAATTGACAATTGGCATTTAGTATAGTTTTGCAATGCGCTGATAGCTCAGGTGATACACTGTCTCACTAAAAAGGCTCTAACTTTTCGCCCGGGATATGTCACCAACTAACTCTGAATAATTGAAATAAACTGAAACTAAAATAATAATGTAATCGATATGTCCTCAAAGGATGAGGACTCATAATTGACTCTGACTGCTGAACCGAGATGCTACTAATGCTCTGGCGCTCATGCTTCTAAACCTATGGTATAATAAACCATAGCGCAAATTCGTCAGTACTTTGAATGCACTGGTATGCAAGTGAGGTCGGCTGAATGCAAGGGGTTTCATAGGCATGAACAATACTAACTGACTGACTAACATGAATGTGAGAATAAATGCATGCAACTGGAACCTATACTAACTGACTGACTAACATGAATGTGAGAATGTGAGAACCTTTCTAATAATGAAGTGAAAAATTCATCCCATTCTATAGCCCCTGCATTATCTCTCCTTTCTGATTTCCACTGCTTGAACCAAGTATAAGCCACATCCATCAACTAATATACAGCTAGCTCAGCACTCTTAATAGTAGTCACCCCCATGATATCAGTCACCTTCTGAAATTGATCTAGGATTTCCTGAGGGTTCTAATCTGACTTAGACCTAAAAAATGATAGAGGGTTCATTCGGGTAAAGTCTCAAATCCTGGCGGCAGCTTAATTGGCCATTGGGTTGGACAAAATGATAGCTAGTCATTCATACTAACTGACTGACTAACTTTAATATGATAATGTGAGAACCTCTCTAAGAATACAGTGACAAATTTATTCTATTCTATAGAAACTACATCATCTCCCCTTTCAGACTTCCACTGCTTGAACCAAGTATGAACCACATCCTGTAACTGATACACAGGTCGCTCAGCACTCTCAACAATAGTAACCCCCATGATATCAGTCACCTTTTGAACCTGATCTAGTAGTTCCTAAGGTTCCTTATCTGACTTAGACCCAAGAAAGGATGGAGGGCTCATTCGAGTAAAGTCACGAATCCTAGCTGCATCTTAATTGGCCATTGGGTTAGCCAGAATGGCAATTGGTCATTTAGTATGAGCATCAAATGACTGAGCAAGAGTAGTGAATACAGATGTAATCTCGGCATGAGAAATATGTTAGCCCAAATGTTCTTCGGGCTGAGGGGCTGACTGATTCTCGTTTCATCTTTTAAGAGGCATGTTTTGTAGAAGAAAGGGAGAAATAAATTAGACTAAGAGTTTAACTTTGAGCTTATGCTCAATGGCATGACATGAATACTGAAAGAAGGGAAAATGTTCCTAAAACATCTCATAGTGTCTTGCACATAAGTGTGGTGCACAACACACCCATGTACAAGACTCTATTAGATGTGTCTTTCAGACTTCCTAGAACACTGTTGAACCTGGCGCTTTGAAACTAAATTTCTAACACCCTGAATCTGGTACTCAGAATGCAACATGGTGCTCATGACCACTAAGGATCACAAGCTAACCCATGATTGATATCTATAACCGAGCACCAAATAATAAATTATAAATATGCAGAACATAAGCTGTAAGGCCATAAAGTTCAAAATAGAACTAATAGTAATGATAACACAATGTCTATAATGGGGTATGACAATACCCAAAACTGAAATAAACTATTTGAAATCCTAGTTCTAGGTTAATTGGCCACTGGATTGGCCGGAACTATAATTGGTCATTTATTCTGAGCATCAACTGACTGAAAAAGATTAGTGAATGTAGACCTAATCTTTGCATGAGAAAAATGTTCATCCAAAGGTCGTTTGGGCTGAGGGGCTGACTGATTTCCATGTCATCTTTACGGAGGCATATTCTGTAGAAAAATGGGAGAAATGAATTAGACGGAGAGTTTAACTTTGAGCCTATGCTCACTGGCACAACATGAATACTAAAAGAAGGGAAACTGTTCCTAAAATATCTCATAGACTCCTGAACATTAGTGTGGTGCACAACACACCCATGTACAAGACTATATTAGATGTGGCTTTGAAACTTTCTAAGACACTATTGAACCTGGTGCTTTGATACTAAGTTGTTAACGCCCTAAATCTGGTACCCAGAATACTACACGGTGCTTATGACCCTGAAGGACCACAAGCTAACCCATGACTGATATCAGTAATTGAGCACTAAATAATACATTGTAAATATACGGAATATAGGCTGTAAGGCTATAAGGTTTAAAAATGAACTAATACTCACTACAATACAATGTCTATAATGGGGTACGAAAATACCCAAAACTGAGTTAAACTATTTGAAAACATGCTCTAGTCTTAAAGTCTCTAAGTTGTCTGAAAAACTTTAGATTTGATGGGACATGTCCTCAACTAACTTCGAACTATTGAAATAATCTGAAACTAAAATAATAATGTAATCTACATATCTTTGAAGGATTAGGACTCACAAATGACTCTGACTGCTGAACCAGGATGCTACTGATGATCTGGTGCTCGTGCTTCTAAACCTATGGTATAATACACCATAGTGAAAATGCATCAGCACTTTGAATGTACTGGTACGTAAGTGAGGTAGGCTGAATGCAAGGGGTTTCATATGCTTGAAAAATAATAACTGACTAACTAACATGAACATAAGAATACATCCATGCATATGTAACTGTATCTAACATCATGATAGGACTGAATATTGAGTTCTGACTACGGAGTTTACTAATAACAAGGATTTACTGACATCTGAGTTGTGGAATACTTAGATACTGAATAATTGAAGGACTAATACTATGTTACTGATACATGAATAACTGTGTCTGACAATTCTGATTAGGAAGAACTTGTTTGATTGACTGTATCTGACAGTCCTTAAGCTTAATACTGATGTCATGAGTTCTGATAATTGATGTAATGTATATCATAAGTGTCTATACCTGACAGTACTGAATATGATGGAACAATAGGAGTTTTGTACTATATCTGAGTGACTATATCTGATATTCCTAAAATTTGTAGAACTATCTTAATTTTATTACTGAGGCAGACACTTAGACTGGAAACTGAGACTTTAGGAAGTAGTCACCGTACTGACATGAACTAAATGTGCCATAATAGCTGAGGTGGGGTCCAATCTGTGCCTTGATTGGAAGGGTGTCAATATCGCGCCACTGGTAAGGACAACTTGTGAGTGACCCTAATATAACATGTAACTTTAATGAGAACAGTGGGGACCCTCATATAACATGTTAATCTACCTTATCTAAACTCATATAATAGCCTATGACGTCCCAACTTATGTTGCCTACATAGTTCTGGAATGCAAGGATTTCTTCTAAGAATCACAACCTCATATAACAGGTGAGTTCCTATCCTTAGGTTCACTTGGTGCTAATTTCTACTCCCATCTGAATAGACACTGATCATGATTTACTGAACTGAACATAGAGTGAGTTACTAAATTCTATTGACAGATGGAATACTATTGATATTTGACAACAGACTAAGTTCATGAGATCATTAATATTTCCTGGGTCATAAGACTGTCTGAAGTCTATGGATAATAGCTTGACTGAGAGTATCATGAAAACATGACATGGCTCTAGGCACACAGCTAATGTTTCGGGTATCGTTCCCCTAGGACTTGATGAAATAAAACTAACCAAGGATAACTTACTTGAATATATAACTAACATCATAATCCATAATACATTTATTGGAGCATTTCATCAAAACATTTGATAGGCATAAATTTTACATCAATAGGGATCTCATGGTAAGATGCTAGTTAGGATTTTTTCCTTCATCTAGGCATTTAATCAAACATATTGTAGGCATGGTACATGTAAACATACAATAATCAAACCTCATGGTGCAATTCTAATTTCATCATTCGACGGTTTAGTCATAGGTTTGTATGAATCTATATCTATAAAAATTAAACTTACATAGAATTTATCATCCAACAAGGAGTAGAATTCAATTTCTAATTATCCAAACAAATAAAAGCAGCCCAATCCTGCAATTCATAAGAAAATCCATAAACTTGAATTTAGAAAAGGGATTTTTAGGCTTCATTGACAAAAGAAGTCCATAAATGAACACTATGCATACCTTGGCTCATATATACACGAAGATTGACAGAGGAAATTCTTGAACTTAATCTTCTGTGAAAAAACCTAATCTGTTCTTCAGTGGATTTTCAAAGAATATAGTATATTTTGGTGTAATAGAGGATCAAAATCATGTTTTTGAACTTATATAGGGTAGGGAAATTGACCCTTTTAACCCTAGAAATTGAATTCTGGACAATTAGGAATCTTCATGGTGGCACGATGTGGAGCTATCTCATTGCCACGTTATTTGAGACCTTGAAGTTTGGTGTGACGCAACTCTATCGCAGACCAACACTAGAAATTGACAATTGCAATTTAGGATGACTCCGCGATGCGTTGATGGCTCACGTGATACACTGTCTTATTAAAAAGGCTCTAACTCTTCGCCCGGCTGTCGAATTGGGGTGAGTTTGGCATCAATGGAAAGCTTATTAAATTTCCCACATTCGAAAAAGTAAAAATTTAAAATACCACATGTATAAAAGTGGATTCATCTTTGAAACTAGTCTTTCAAATTCTTAGGATGGATTTAAGCTGGTAGAAGTATGGGATATTACAATATCTCCCCATTGAGAACACTCATCCTAAAATGAGACTAATTGAGATGGGAAAAATGATCAGATGTAGTGCATACTAAACATGAACAACTAAAACATGACTACGTGATTGATATTACTGGGATTCATACTAAGCATTCATATCTAATGCATGATTTTGTGACTAAACTGACGTATGACTGCATGACTGAGAGTACTGATAAGCTGATCACATATATCTAATGCATGAATACATGACTTAACTAACTTATTAACATATAACAGAACATGTAAGGGTAAGAAAAGATACTACCTTAGGTTGAATCTGAGCTTAATTACTAAATTTGTATGAGTAGAAACATAAGCGTGTAACTGGGTATGGAATGTGATACATGAGCTGGATATCGCGATCTAAAATGAATACCTTGAATACGTGGCTTACTACTGATATCAAAGTCTGGGGGTCAACCTATGGGTACCCACTACTCCAAACTGGATCCATTATACGAAGTGAAAATTAATTTAAGACATGAGAGCGTTGAAAAGTATTGGGGTATCTCTCCCTTAGGACACTACGTCCCTCTAAGAATTGTTACCTTACTGAGATACTAGGGCGATGCATAAGGCATCAATTGACTGATTAATGATTTAATATCTAGGGTTCAAAACTGACACATGACACCGAAATTGAGTTAAATTCACAATCCCCAGGATATATTACCTTGAAAAAGTCCTATTCATGCAACTTAGGATAGCATAAATAAATGGAAAGTTAGAAAACAAACCATAGGAATTTGACTGTCTGACTGCTAAACCAAATTGCTAGTTTTACTCACTAAGCTTGAATAAGAGCAAGAGGTCTTACAATGCATATCATGAGTATGAAGGACCAATAACGTATCCAAATCTATATTGGGGGAATTTCCTTGATCATGGTGAGTCTGAAGAGTATAAAACCTATTCTAATGTTGGACACTAGTGGTACTGGAAGTGACGCTATGCTGGCATAAATCTTTTCCCCTCTGAGCCCTTACTCTATATTCTCGCAGCCTATGGGATGGCTTACCACATTCATAATAGACGTCACTGTCGCTCTACATATACATAGGTGATTTTTGCCACACTTTGCGCAAAGTGGAAGGTAAGATTCCTGTTCTCACTACCCAGGGACTCAGAGCCTGGCGACCCATCACGACTGTCATTCCTAATCTTCGGTATAGGTGCACTAGATGAAGATGGGGCTGGGACTGAAAAACTTATTACTATACTGAGAATGGCTACCACCCTCTGACTTAGGATGAGAAAAGTTAAAACTACCAGTCTTTGCCCTCTTATTCTTCTTTTCCTTTACCTCAATCTTTTTCTCTTCTATCTGCTAAGCATGGCTCATAAGTCTAGATAAATTCATATCACTATTTAGCATGGCAAATCTACACTCATTTACCCTTAAAAATACTTAATCATCTTTGCCCTACTGTCTGCAACCACATAAGGGGCATTTATGGCTAATTGAGTAAACTTAAAAGAAAACTCTTTCACCTTCATATTGCACTACCTGTGGTTGATGATTTCTAACACTTTAGCTTCTCTAAGCTCTAGGGGATAGAAACTTTCTAAGAAGGCAGTGACAAATTCATCCGATTCTATAGGCCTTGCATCACTCACCTTTCTGACTTCCATTGCTTGAACCAAGTATGAGCGCCAGCCTGCAATTGATATGCATCTAGCTCAGCACTCTCAAAAGTAGTCACCCCCATGATATCAGTCACCTTCTAAACTTGATCTAGGAAATCCTAAGGATCCTCAAAAGACATAAACACAAGAAAGGATGGAATGTTCATTCAGGTGAAGTCTCAAATCCTGGCTGTAGCTTAATTGGCCACTTGATTGGCCAGAATGATAGTCATTTATTCTGAGCATCAACTGACTGAGCCAGAGGAGTGAATCCAGCCCTAAAATTTATATATGAAACATGTTCGCCCAAAGGTTCTTCAGGTTGAGTGGCTGACTCATTCCCATTTCATCTTTTAAGAGGCAAGTTCTGTAGAAGAAAGGGAGAAATGGATTAGACTGAGAGTTTAACTTTGAGCCTATTCTCACTGGTATGAATATATCATAGCCTCCTACACATAAGTAGGGTGTACCCACGTATAAGACTCTATTAGATGCAGCTTTTAGACTTCTTAGGACACTGTTGAACCTAGAGCTTTGGCACTAAGTTTTTAACGTGCCGAATCTGGTACCAGGGAAGCTACATGGTGCTCATGACCCCGAAGGACCACAAGCTAACCCATGACTAATATCTATAACTGAGCACTAAATAATACATTATGAATATGCAGAATACAAGCTGTAACGCCATAAGGTTCAAAACAGAACTACTACTGACTATAATATAATGTATGTAATGGGGTATGACAATACCTAAAACTGTGATAAACTATTTGAAAACATCTTCTAGTCTGAAAGCCTCTAAACTATCTAAAAACTATAAAGTTGATAGGAAATGTCCCCGACTAACTCTTAACTATTGAAATAATAATGTAATCGATATGTCATCGAAGGATGAAAACTCACAACTAACTCTTCCTGCTAAACTGGGATGATACTGATGCTCTAGCACTCATGCTTTAAAACCTGTGGTGTAATACACTATAGCATAAATGTGTCAGTACTTTGAATGTACTGGTATACAAGTGTGATAGGCTGAATGCAAGGGGTTTCATATGCATGAAAAATACTAACTGACTGACTAACATAAATATGAGAATACATTCATGAATATGTAACTATATGTGACATCGTGATAGGACTGAATATTGAGTTCTGAATACTAATTTTACTAATAACATGGATTTACCGACATCTGAGTTGATGAATACTAAGATACTGAATAATTGAGGGACTGATACAATGTTACTGATATATGAATAACTATGTCTGATACTTTTGATTATGAAAAACTTGTATGGTCGACTGTATATGATAGTCCTGAAGCTGAATACTAATAAAATGAGTTTTCATAACTAAAATAACTGATAACATAAGTGACTGTATCTAATAGTCCTAAATCTGATGAAACTAGCTGAGTTTCGTATTGTATCTGAGTGACAGTATCTGACAGTCTTGAAATTTATAGAACTATATTAGTTCTATTATTGAGACTAAGACTGAGATTAAAAACTTAGACTGTGGGAAGTAGTAATCTAACTGACATACCCCAAATATTGTATAATAGCTGAGCTGGGGTTCAATCTGTGCCCTGATTGCAAGGGTATTATTACTGCGCCACTAGTAAGGACAAACTGTGAGTGACCCTATTATAACAGGTAACTTTAATGAGAATGGTAGGAAACCTCTAATAGCAGGTTAAGACACCTCATCTACCCTTATATACAGGCTATGATATCTCATTCTATATTGGATACTTAGTTTTGGAATAGAAGGATTGCTTTTACGAATCACCCCTCATATAATAGGTGAGTTCCCATCCTTTGGTTCACTCGGTACTAATTTCTACTCCAATCTAAATAGACACTGAACATGATTTACTGAACTAAACATAGTCCGAGTTACTAAATTTTGTTGACAAATGGAATACTACAAATATCTGATAATGGACTGAGTTCATAAGATTATGGAGATTTTCTGAGTCATAAGACTGTCTGAAGTCTAAGGATCATATCTTGACTGAGAGTATCATAAAACCATGACATGGCTCCAGGTACACAACTAATATTTTGGGTACGAGTACCCCTAGGACTCGATGGAAGGAAACTGACCAAGCATAACTTACTTGAACATATAACTAACATCATAATCCATGATAAATTAATAGAAGTATTTCAACAAAACATGTGATAGGCATAGCTTGCACATACATGGGGATTTCATCGTAACATTCTAGTTAGGCACTTTTCCTTCATATAGGCATTTAATTTAACAAATTATAGGCATCGTACATTTAAACATCATTGGACAATAATCAAATATCAAGATTCAGTTCCAAATTCATCATTAAAGGGTTTAGTCATAGGTTTCCATAAATCTATGTCTATAATAACTAAACTTATATATAATTTATCACCCAACATGGATTAGAAATAAATTTATCACCATCCACACAAACAAGAGTATCTCAATCATAAAATTCATAAGAAAATCCATAAACTTGAATTTCGAAAAGAGATTCTTGGGCTTCATGGACGAAAGGAGTACATGAATGAACACTGCTCATACCTTGTTTCATAAATACATGAAGATTAACGGAGGAAAATTTTGAACTTGAATCTTCTATGAAAAATCCTAATATGTTCTTGAGAGGATTTTGAGAGAATAGAGTATATTTTAGTGTAATGGAGGCTGAAATTAGTGATTTTGAGCTTGCATGTGGTAGGGAAATTGATCCTTTTAACCCTAGGACACATATTTTATTTTTCCTAAAAATTTCCCAATTTCCATCCTTGGCACGATGTGCTATTATCGTGCAAAGTCACTAGAACTAGATAATTAGGAATCTGCATGGTGGTGTGACGCGGAGATATCGCATTGCCTCCTTGTTTGAGACTGGGAAGTTTGGCGCGGCGTGCCCCTATCGTAGAACAACACTGGAAATTGACAATTTCTATTTAAGAAGGCTCCGTGATGTGCTGATGGCTCATGTGATACACTGTCTCACTAAAAAGGCTCTAACTCTTTGCCCGAGTGTCGAATTTGGGTAAATTTTGTATAAATGGAAATCTTATTGAATTTCCCACATGAAAAAAAGTGAAAAATATAAAAATATCACATTTATAAAAGTGGATTCATCTTCCAAACCAGTCTTTGATATTCTTAGGATGGATTTAAGCTGGTAGAAGTGTGGGGTATTACAATATCTCCCCCTAAGGAACATTCGTCCTAGACTAAGACATATTGAGATGGGAGAAATGATAAGATGTAGTGTATACTGAACATGAACAACTGAAACATGACTACCTGACTTATAATATTGAGATTCATATTGAGCATGCATATCTGTTGGATGATTTTATGGCTAAACTGACTTATGACTGGATGACTGAGAGTATTGATAAGCTTATGACGCATATCTGAGGCGTGAAAACATGACTTAACTAACTTATGAACATGAAACCTAACATATAAGGGTAAAGATACCAAGTTTGAAATAAAAATGAAGCATCGAACTGAATACTACATTTGTAACTGAAATCTGAACATGAAATTATATAAGCTTAAGAACAGATACTTCCTTGGGCTGAGTCTGAGCTTAATTACTAAATATGAATGAGTGGAAACATAAGAATGTAATAGGGTTTGGAATGTGATACATGAGCTGAATATCGCAATCTGAACTGAATAACTTAAATATGTAGCTTACTGCTGATATCAGAGTTTGGAAGTCAACCTATGGGTAACCACTACTCAAAACTAGATTTGTTATACAAAGAGAAACTAAATTTAAGACATGAGAGCATTGAAAAATAATAGGGTATCTCCCCCTTGGGATACTATGTCTCTCTAGGAATTCTCACCTTACTGAGATACTGGGGCAATACACAGGGCATCAACCGATTGATTCATGATTGAATACCTAGGGTTTGAAATTGAGACATGACACCAGAATTGAGCTAAATTCACAATCACCAGGATGTATTACCTTAAACCGGTCTTATTCAAGAAACTTAGGGATGTATGAAAAAATGGAAAGTTGGAAAAATAACCATAGGAATTTCACTGTCCGGCTGCTAAACCAAATTGCTAGTTTTACTGACTAAGCCTAAATGATAGCAAGAGTTCCTACAATGCATATCATGAGTATGAAGGACCTATAATGTACACGAATCTATGCTAGGGGAGTTTTCTTGATCATGGCAAGTCTGAAGAGCATAAAACCTATTCTGATGCTGGCCACTAGTGGTACTAGAAGTGACGCCCTGCTAGCCTAAATCTTTTCCCCTCTGAGCCCTTACTCTACATTCCCGTAGCCTGTGTCCTGGCTTACCACAACCATAACAGACCTCACTTCCTGCTCTACATACACCTAGGTGGTTCTTACCATACTCTTCTCAAAATGGATAGGTAAGACTCCTATTCTCACTACCCTGGGCTTCTGAGCCTGGCAACTCATCACGATTGTCATTCCTAAACATGGGTACTGGTGTGCAAGATAAAGATGGTGATAGGACTGAACACTTATTACTATAATGAGAACAAATACCAATCTCTGACTTAGGATAAGCAAAGATGAAACTTCTTATCCTTTCCCTCCTATTCTATTTTCCTTCACCTTAATCTTTTGCTCTTCTATCTACTGAGCATGGGTCATAAGTCTGGCTAAATTCATATCACTATTTAGCATGGTGGATCTACTCTCATTTACCATGCTATCATTCACCCCTAAAATAAACTTACTCATCTTGGCCCTACTATCTGCAACCACATGAGGGGCATATATAGCTAATTGAGTAAACTTAAGAGAAAAATATGTTACTGTTATGATTCCCTCTCCGAGGTTGATGAATTCTAACACTTTAGCTTCTCTAAGATCTAGGGGAAAGAACCTTTCTAAGAATGCAGTGACAAATTGATCCTATTCTATAGGCCTTGCTTCATCTCCCCTTTCTAACTTCTATTGCTTGAACCAAGTATGAGCCACATCCTGTAACTGATATGCATCTATCTTAACACTCTATAAATTAGTCACCCCCATGATATCAGTCACCTTCTAAACCTTATCTAGGAATTCTTGAGGGTTCTCATCTAACTTAGACCCAAGAAAGGATGAAGGGTTCATTCGGGTAAAGTCCTGAATCCTGGCTGCAGCTTAATTGGCCACTTGGTTGGCTAAAATGATAGTTGGTAATTCATTTTGAGCATCAACTGACTGAGCAAGAGTAGTGAATGTAGCCCTAAACTCTGTATGAGAAATATGTTCTCCCAAAGGTTCTTCGGGCTGAGTGGCTGACTGATTCCCACTTAATCTTTTAAAAGGCATATTCTGTAGAAGAAAGCGAGAAATGGATTTGATTGAGTGATTAAATTTTAGCCTATGCTCACTCGCACGACAAGAATACTGAAAGAAGGGAATCTACACCTAAAAAATCTCATAGCCTCCTATATATAAATGTGGTGCACAACACACCCATGTACAAGACTCTATTAGCTTTAGCCTATGCTCACTGGCATGACAAGAATACTGAAAGAAGGGAAAATACACCTAAAACATCTTATAGCCTCCTACATATAAGTGTGGTGCACAACACACCCATGTATAAGACTCTATTAGATGATGCTTTCAGACTTCCTAGGAAAGTGTTGAACTTGGCACTTTGATACCAAGTTATTAACTCCCCAAATTTGGTTCTTTGAATACTACACGATGCTCATGACCCAGAAGAACCACAAGCTAATGCATGACTAATATCTATAACTGAGAACTAAATAATACATTATAAATATAAAGAATATAAGTTGTAAGGCCATAAGGTTCAAACCTGAACTAATACTGACTATAATACAATATCTGTAATAGGGTATGACAATTACCAAAATTGAGATAAACTGTCTGAAAACATGCTCTAGTCTTAAATCTTCTAAACTGTTTGAAAACTATAGAGTTGATGGGACATATCCCCAACTAACTCCAAACTATTGAAATAAACTGAAAATAGAAATAATGATGTAATTGACATATCCTCGAAGAATGAGGACTTACAGCTGACTCTGACTGGTGAACCGTGATGCTACTGATGCTCTGGTGCTCGTGCTTCTAAACATATGGTATAATACACCATAGCACAACTACATCAGTACTTTGAATATATTAGTATGCAAGTGAGATAGGATGAATGCAAGGGGTTTCATATGCATGAACAATACTAAATGACTGACTAACATGAATGTGAGAATACATATATGCATATGTAACTAAATCTGACATCGTGAGAGGATTGAATATTGATTTTTGACTACTGAGTTTACTAATAAAATGGATTTATTGACATCTGATTTGACGAATACTGAGATACTGAATAATTGGGGAACTCATATTATGTTACTAATATATGAATAACTGTGTTTGACAGTTTTGATTATGAAGAACTTGTCTGGTTGACTCTATCTGACAGTCTTAAAAATGAATACTAATAAAATGAGTTCTCATAACTGATATAACTGATAACATAAGTGACTATATCTGACAGTCCTGAATCTGATAGAACTAGCTGAGTTCCGTACTATATCTGAGTCACTGTATCCAACAGTCCTAAAATTTGTCGAACTATCTTTGTTCTATTACTGAGACAGAGACAGAGTCTAAAAACAGAGACTATGGAAAGTAGTCATGTAACCGACATGCCCCAAATGTGCCATAATAGCTGAACTGGGGTCCAATATATGCCCTGATTAGAAGGGTGTCAATACCCCATCACTGTACGGACAAACTATGAATGACCCTAATATAACAGGTAACTTTAATAAGAATGGTGGGAACCCTCATAGAGAAGGTTAAGCCACCTCATCTACCCTCATATAGAAGGCTATGATGTCTCAACCTATGCTGGCTACATAGTTGTAGAATGCAAGGATTTCTTCTAAGAATAACCCCTCATATAATAGGTGAGTTCCCATCCTTAGGTTCACTCGGTGCTAATTTTAAATCCCATATGAAATAACAGGGAACAAAATTTACTGAATTGAACATGGACTGAGTTACTGAATTCTGTTGATAGATGAAATAATATTGATATCTGAGAAGGACTTAGTTAATGACATCATGGAGATTTCCATAGTCATAAGATTGTCTGAAGTCTAAGGATCATTTCTTGACTGAGAGTATAATGAAAATATGACATGGATCTAGGCACACAGCTAATATTTTATGTACGAGTACCCCTAGGATTCGATGGAAGAAAACTGACCAAGCATTACTTACTCGAACATATAACTAACATCATAATCCATAATATATTTATAGAAGCATTTCATCAAAACATATGATAGGCATTACTTGTACGTACATGGAGATTTTATGGTAACATACTAGTTAGGCACTTTTCCTTCATCTAGGCATTTAATCAAACATATTGTAGGCATGGTACATGTAAGCATCATTGTACAATAATTAAACATCATGGTTCAATTCTAATTTCATCATTTAAGGGTTTAGTCATAGGTTTGCATGAATCTATATCTATAATAATTAAAATTACATAGAATGTATCACCCAACATGGAGTAGAATTCAATTTCTCATTATCCACGTGAACAAGAGCAGCCCAATCATGAAATTCATAAAAAAATCCATAAACTTGAATTTAGAAAAGGGATTCTTTGGCTTCATGGATGAAACGAGTCCATGAATGAATAATAGTAATACCTTGATTTGTAAATACACAAATATTGATGGAGGAAATTCTTGAACTTGAATCTTCTATGAAAAACCCTAATGTGTTCTTGAGAGGATTTTGAGAGAATAAAGTATATTTTGGTGTAATGGATGCTCAAATCCATGTTTTTGAGCTTACATAGTGTAGGGAAATTGACCTTTTTAACCCAAGGACATGTATTTTATTTCTTGTGAAAATTTCCCAACTTCCATTCCTTGAGCGATGCGCCACTATCGTGCCAAGTCGCTTGAACTGGACAATTGGGAATCTGCACGGTGGTGCTACGCGGAGCTATCGCATTGCCACCATGTTTGAGACCTGGAAGTTTGGTGTGACATGCCACTATTGCAAAGCAACACTGCAAATTGACAATTTCAGTTTAAGATTGCTCTGCAACGCGCTGATGGCTTAGGGGAGACACTGTGGCACTAAGAAGGCTCTAACTCTTCGCCCGAGTGTCGGATTTGGGTGAATTTTGTATCGATGGAAAGCTTATTGAATTTCCCACATATCAAAAAGTGAAAAACTCGAAAATAACACATGTAGAAAAGTGGATTCATCTTTGAAATTAGTCTTTAATATTTTTGGGATGGATTTAACCTGGTAGGAGTACGGGGTATTACAATATCTCCCCCTTAGGAACACTCGTCCTATAATAAGACTGATTAAGATGGGAGAAATGATAAGATGTAGTGAATAATGAACATGAAAAACTGAAATATGACTACCTGACTGACATTACAGTGATTCATACTGAGCATGCATATCTAGTGCATGATTTTATGACTAAACTGACATATGACTGCATGACATAGAGTGCAGATAAGTTGATCACTCATATCTGATGCCTGAATACATGACATAACCGACTCATAAACATGTAACTAAATATGTAAGGGTAAAGATACCAAGTTTGAAATGAAAACTGAGAATGGAACTGAATACCACATTGTAACTGAAATCTGAATATGAAACTGGATAGGCTTAAGAAGAGATACTACCTTGGGCTGACTCTGAACTTAATTACTAAATATTCATTAGAGGAAACATAAAAGATTAACCGGGTCTTGAACGTGATACATGAGTTAAATATCGTGATCTGAACTGAATACCTTGAATATGTGACTTACTGCTGATACTAGAGTCTGGGGATAGTTCTATGGGTACCCACTACTCTAAACTGGATTTGTTATATGAATAGAAACTAAATTTAAGGCATAAGATCATTGAAAAATGATGGGTTATCTCTCCCTTGGGATACTACATCCCTGTAAGAATTCTCACCTTACTGAGATACTGGGGTGATACATAGGGTATCAACCGACTGATTCATGAATGAATACCTGGGGTTCAAAACTAAGACAAGACAATGAAATTGAGCTAAATTCACAATCTCCAGGATGTATTACCATAAATTGGTCTTACTCACTTAGGATAGTCTGACTAATTGGAAAGTTAGAAAACAAACCATCGAAATTTGTTTGTCTGACTGCTAAACCAATTTACTAGTTTTACTAACTAAGCCTAAATGAGAGAAAAAGGTCCTACAATGTATATCATGAGTATGAAGGACCTATAATGTACCCGTGAATTTCCTTGATCATGGCGAGTTTGAAAAGCATAAAACTTGTTCTGATGCTGGCCACTAGTGGTACTAGAAGTGACACCTAGCTGGCGTAAATCTTTTCCCGTCTGAGCCTTTACTCTATATTACTGCAGCGTATGGCCTGGCTTACTATACACATAACAGAACTCCCTGCCTACTCTACATACACCTAGATGATTCATACCCCACTCTTTGCAAAGTGGATAGGTAAGACTCCTATTCTTACTACCCTGGGCCTCAGAGCCTGGAGACCCATCATGATTGTCCTTCCTAAACTAGGGTACTTGTGCACTACCTGAAGATAGGGTCAGAACTAAAAACATATTACTATACTGAGAACCACTTCCACCCTCTAACTTAGGCTAAGCAAAGCTAAAACTACATATACTTTCCATTTTGTTCTGCTTTTCCTTGACCTTAATATTTTGCTTTTCATCTGCTGAGCTTGGGTCATAAGTCTGGCTAAATTTATGTCACTATTTAGAATGGTGGATCTGTATTCATTTACCATGCTATTATTTACCCCTGAATCAAACATACTTTACTTGGCCCTACTGTCTGCAACTATATGAGGGGCATATCTGGCTAATTGAGTAAACTTAAGAGAATACCATTCCACCGTCATATTTCCGTACCTGAGGTTGATGAATTCTAACATTTTAGCTTCTCTAAGCTCTAGGGGAAAGAACCTTTCTAAGAATACAGTGACAAATTCATAACATTCTATAGGCCTTGCATCATCTCCCTTTTCTGACTTTCTTTGCTTGAACCAAGTATGAGGTACATCCTACAACTGATATGCATCTAGCTCAGCACTCTCAAAAGTAGTCACACCCATGATATCAGTCACCTTCTAAAACTGATCTAGGAATTCCTGAGGGTCCTCATCTGACTTAGACCTCAAAAAGGATGAAGGGTTCATTAGAGAGAAATACTGAATCCTGGCTGTAGCTTAATTGGCCACTTGGTTTGTTGGAACTACAGATGGTCATTCATTCAGAGCATTAACTGATTGAGCAAAAGTAATGAATGCAGCCTTAAACTCTGTATGAGAGATATGTTCGCCCAAAGGTTCTTCGAGCTGAGGGGCTGATTGATTCCTATTTCATCTTTTAGGAGGCATGTTCTGTAGAAAAATATGAGAAAAAGATCAAACTGATAGTTAAACTATCAGCCTATGCTCACTGGCACGACATGAATACTGAAAAAAGGTAAACTGTTTGTAAAAAATCTCATATCCTCTTAAACATAAGTGTAGTGCACAACACACCAATGTACATGACTCTATTAGATGTGGCGTTCAGACTTCCAAGGACACTGTTGAACTTGGCACCTTGATACTATGTTTTTAACACCCTAAATATGGTACCCAAAAAGCTACACGGTACTCATGACCCTAAAGAACCACAAGCTAACCCATGACTGATATCTATAACTGAGCACTAAATATACATTTAAAATATGCAGAATATAAGCTGGAAGTCCATTATGTTCCAAACATAACTAATACTGACAATAATACAATATCTGCAATGGGGTAGGACAATACCAAAAACTGAGATAAACTATTTGAAAATGTGCTCTAGTCTAAAAGCCTCTAAACTGTTTGAAAACTATAGAGTTGATCGGACATGTCCCCAACTTACTAGGAACTACTGAAATAAATTAAAAACTAAAATAATAATGTAATTGACATGTCCTCAAAGGATAAGCACTCACAGCTGACTCTGACTGCTGAACTGGAATCCTACTGATGCTCTGGAGCTCGTGCTTTTGAACCTATAGTATAATACACCATAGCATAAATGTGTCAGTACTTTGAATGTACTGGTATGCAAGTGATGTAGGCTGAATGCAAGGGGTTTCATATGCATGAACAACATTAACATATGGACTAACATTAATGTGTGAATGCATGCATGAATGCGTAACTATATCTGACATCGTGATAGGACTAAATATTGAGTTCTGACTACTAAGTTTACTAATAACATGGATTTATTGACATCTAAGTTTTTGAATACCGAGATATCGAATAATTGGGAGACTGATACTATGTTACTGATACATGAATAACTGTGTTTGATAGTTCTGACTATCAAGAACCTGTCTATTTGACTGTATCTGAAAGTCTTGCAGAATAATAGTGATAACATGAGTTCTGATAACTGATATAACTAATAACATAAGAGACTATATTTGACAGTCCTAAATCAGATAGAATTAGCTGAGTTCTATACTGTATCTGAGTGACTGTATCTGACAGTCCTGAAATTTGTAGTACTATCTTAGTTCTATTACTGAGACTATGACTCAGACTCAAACTCAGACTTAAAACTGAGACTGTGGGAAGTAGTCATCTAACCGACATGCCCCAAATTTTCCATAATAGCTGAGTTTTGTCCAATCTGCACCATGATTAGAAGGGTGTCAATACCGCGCCACTGGTAAGGTATGTGTGTGACCCTAATATAACAGGTAACTTTAATGAGAATGATGGGAACCCTCATATAGTTGGTTAATCCACCTTATCTACCCTCATATAGCAGTCTGTGATGTCTCAACCTATGCTAGCTACATAGTTCTAGAATGTTAGGATTGCTTCTAAGAATCACACGCTCATATAAAAGGTGAGTTCCCATCCTTAGATTTACTCGATGCTAATTTCAACTCCCATCTTAATAGACATTGAACATGATTTACTGAACTGAACATGGACTGAGTTACTGAATTCCGTTGATAGATGGAATACTACTAATGTCTTACAACGGACTGAGTTCATGAGATCATGGAGATTTTCTGAGTCGTAAGACTTTATGAAGTCTAAGGATCACAGCATGACTGAGAGTATCATCAAAACATGGCATGGCTCTAGGCACACAACTAATATTTTGGGTACGAGTACCCCTAGGACTCGATGGAAGGAAACTGACATAGCATAACTTACTTGAACATATAACTAACCTCATAATCCATAATACATTTATAGATGCATTTCATCAAAACATGTGATTGGCATTACTTGTACATACATGGGGATTTTATGGTAACATGCTTGTTAGACAGTTTTCCTTCATCTAGTCATTTAATCAAACATATTGTAGGCATGGTACATGCAAACAGCATTGTACAATAATTAAACATCATGATTCAATACTAATTTTATCATTCAAGGGTTTAAAAATAGCTTTGCATGAATTTATATGTATAATAATTAAACTTACATAGAATTTATTACCCAACATGGTGTACAATTCAATTTCTCATTATCCACACAAACAAGAGCAGCCCAATCATGCAATTCATAAGAAAATCCATAAACATTAATTTAGAAAAGGGATTCTTAGGATTCATGGACCAATGAAGTCCATGAATGAACACTATGGATACCTTGGTTTGTAAATACACGAAGATTGATGGAGGAAATTCTTGAACTTAAATCTTCTATGAAAAACTCTAATGTGTTCGTAAGAGGATTTTGAGAGAATAGATGAAATTTGGTATCGATGGAAAGCTTATTGAATTTCCCACATACCATAAAGTGAAAAACTTGAAAATACCATATGTATAAAAGTGGATTCATCTTTAAAATCAATCTTTGAAATTCTTAGAATGGATTTAAGCTGGTAAAAGTATGGGGTATTATAATATCTCCCCCTTGGGAATATTCATCCTAGAATGAGACTGATTGAGATGGAGGAAAGGATAAGATAAAGTGCATACTAAACATGAACAACTGAAACATGACTACCTGACTGATATTACTAAGATTCATACAGAGTATGCATATCTGATGCACGATTTTATTACTAATCTGAAGTATGATTACATGAATGAGAGTATTGATAACTTTATCACGCATATCTGATGCGTGAATACATGAGTTAATAGAATTATGAACATGAAACCAAACATGTAAGGGTAAAGATATCAAGTTTGAAATGAATACTGAGCATAAAACTAAATTCCATATTTTTAACTGAAATATTAACATGAAAATGGATAAGCTTAAGAACAAATACTACCTTGGGCTGAGTCTGAGCTTAATTACTAAATATGCATGAGAAGAAACATAAGATCATAATTGGCTCTGGAACATGATACATGAGATGAATATCATGATCTAAACTGAATACCTTGAATAAGTGGCTTACTGCTGATATCGGAGTATGGGGGTCAACCTATGGGTACTCAGTACTCTAAATTGTATTCATTATATGAAGATAAACAGAATTTAAGACATGAGAGCACTGAAAAATAATGGGGTATCCCCTCCTTTGGGACACTTCGTCTCTTTAAAAATGCTCACCTTACTAAGATACTAGGGAGATGCACAGGGCATCAACTGACTGAATCATGACTGAATACTTGAGGTTTAAAAATGATACACGGCACCGGAATTGACCTAAATTCACAATCACCAGGTTGTATTACCTTGAACCAGTCTTATTCATGAAACTTAGGATAGTGTGACTAAATGGAAAGTTGGAAGACAAACTATAGGAATTTGACTGTCTGACTACAAAACGATATTACTAGTGTAACTGACTAAGAAAAATTGAGAACAATAGGTCTTAAAATGTATATCATAAGTAAGAAGGACCTATAACTTACCCGAATCTATGTTGGGGGAATTTCCTTGATCATGGCGAGTCTGAAGAGAATAAAACCTATTCTGACACTTGCCACCAGTGGTACTAGAAGTGACACCCTGCTGGCATAAATCTTTTCCTCTCTTAGCCCTTACTCTACATTCCCAGAGCCTATGGCCTGGCTTAGCACATCCATAACAGAGCTCACTTCCTACTCTACATACACCTTAGTGGTTCTTACCACACTCTTCATGAAGCGAATAGGTAAGACTCCTATTCGCACTACCCTGGGACTCAAAGCCTGGCGACCTATTATCACTGTCATTCTTAAACTTGGGTACTAGTGCACTAGCTGAAGATGTGGCTGGGAATGAAAACTTATGAATATACTGAGAACGGCTATCACCCTCTTACTTAGGCTGAGCAGAGCTAAAACTACTTGTCCTTGCCCTCTTATTCTACTTTTACTTCACCTTAATAGTTTACTCTTTTATCTGCTGAGCATGGTTCATAAGTCTGGCTAAAGTTATGTCACTATTTAGCATGGTGGATTTACACTCATTTAACATGCTATCATTCACCCCTAAAATAAACTTACTCATCTTGCCCCTACTATCTAGAACCACATAAGCGGTATATCTGGCTTATTGAGTAAACTTAAGAGAATACACTTTCACCATCATGTTGCCCTACCTGTGGTTGATAAATTCTAAAACTTTAGCTTCTCTAAAATATAGGGGAAAGAACCTCTCTAAAAATGCAGTGAAAAATTTATCATATTCTATAGGCCCTGCATAATCTCCCCTTTTTGACTTCCACTGCCTGAACCAAATATGAGCGACATCCTTTAATTGATATGCAGCTAGGTCAACAATCTCAACAGTAGTCACCCCCATGATATCATTCACCTTCTAAACTTGATCTAGGAATTCCTGAGGGTCCTCATCTGACTTAGACCCAAGAAAGGATGGAGGGTTCATTCGGGTGAAGTCCCGAATCCTGGCTGTAGCTTAATTGGTCATTGGGTTGGCCAAAAAGATAGTTGTTCATTCATTCTGATCATCAACTGACTGAGCAAGAATAGTGAATGCAGCCCTAAAATCTGCATGAGAAACAAGTTCTCCCAAAGGTTCTTCGGGATGAGGGGCAGACTGATTCCCGTTTTATCTTTTATGAGGCATGTTCTGTAGAAGAAAGGGAGAAATGGATTACACTGAGAGTTTAACTTTGAGCCTATGCTCAATGGCATGACAAGAATACTGACAGAAGGGAAACTATTCCTAACACATCACATAGCCTCCTTCACATAAGTGTTGTGCACAACACACCTAAGTATAAGACTCTATTAGATGCATCTTTCTAATTTCCTAGGACACTATTGTACCAGGCACTGTGATACCAAGTTTTATGCCTCAAATATGGTACTCGAAATACTACACAGTACTCATGACACCGAAGAACCACAGGCTAACCTATCACTGATATCTATAATCGAGCATTAAATAATACATTGTAAATATGCAGAATATTAGCAGTAAGGACATAAGGTTCAAAACTGAAATAATACTGAATATAATACAATGTCTGTAATGGGGTATGAAATACCCAAAAATAAGATAAACTGTCTGAAAACATGCTCTAATCTGAAAGCCTTTAGACCATTTAAAAACTATGGGGTTCATGGGACATGTCCCTAACTAACTCTGGACTATTAAAATAAACTGAAAACTGAAATAACAATGTAATCGACATGTCCTCAAAGGATGAGGAATTACAGATGATTCTGACTACTGAATCGTGATACTACTGATGCTCTGACGCTCATACTTCTAATCCTATGGTATAAGACACCATAGCATAAATGCATCAGTATTTTGAATGTTCTGGGATACAAGTGAAGTACGCTGAATGCAATGGGTTTCATATGCATGAACATTACTAAAATACTGACTAACATTTATAGGAGAATACATACATGCATACATAAATGTATCTGACATCATGATAGGACTGAATATTGAGTTCTGACTACCGAGTTTACTAATAACATGGATTTATTGACATCTGAGTTGATGAATACTGAGATACTGAATAATTGGTGGACTGATACTATGTTACTAATACTGGAATAACTGTATCTTAAAGTTCTGATTATGAAGAACTTGTCTGGTTTATTGTATCTGACAGTCTTACAGCTGAATACTAATAACATCAATTCTGATAATCGATATAAATGATAACATATATGACTAGATTTGGTAGTCTTGACTCTGATGGAACTAGATGAGTTTCATACTGTATCTGAGTGATTGTATGAAACAGTCCTAAAATCTGTAGAACTATTGGATTTATATTACTAAGACTGAGACTGAGACTAAAAACTGAGACTATGGTAAGTAGTCATCTAACTGACATGCCCCAAATGTTCCATAATAGTTGAATTGGGGTCCAATCTATGCCCTAATTTGAAGGGTGTCAATACCACGCCACTGGTAAGGAAAAATGGTGAGTGACCCTAATATAATAAGTAACTTTAATGAGAACTGTGGGAACCCTCATATAGTAGGTTAACCCACCTCATATACCCTCATATAGCAGGCTATGATGTCTCAACCTATGCTGGCTACATAGTTCTGGAACGCAGGGATTGCTTCTAAGAATCACACCCATATATAACAAGTGAGTTCCCATCATTAGGTTCACTCGGTACTAATTTCAAGTATCATAGCTTCACTGAGAGTATCATGAAAACATAACATGGCTCTAGGCATACAGCTAATGTTTCGGGTATGAGTACCCTTTGGACTAAATGGAAAGGAACTGACCAAGCATAGCTAACTTGAACATATAACTAGCATCATAATCCATAATACATTTATAGAAGCATTACGTCAAAACACGTGATAAACATTACTTGTACATACATGGGGATTTTATGGTAACATGCTAGTTAGGTACTTTTTGTTCATCTAGGCATTTAATCAAATATATTGTAGGCATGGTACATGTAAACATCACTGTACAATAATTAAACATCATGGTTCAATTCTAATTTCATCATTCAAAGGTTTAGTCATAGGTTTGCATGAATCTATCTCTATAATAATTAAACTTTCATAGAATTTAACACCCAACATGGAGTAGAATTGAATTTCTCATTATCCAGAGGAACAAGAGCAGC
Source organism: Capsicum annuum (assembly GCF_002878395.1). Classification (NCBI taxonomy): domain Eukaryota; kingdom Viridiplantae; phylum Streptophyta; class Magnoliopsida; order Solanales; family Solanaceae; genus Capsicum; species Capsicum annuum. The sequence goes on from NC_061117.1 coordinate 164,863,369, forward strand.
CCAATTATGAAATTCATAAGATAAAACATAAACTTGAATTTAGAAAAGGGATTCTTGGGCTTCATGGATGAAAGGAGTCCATAAATGAACACTATGTATATCTTGGTTCGTAAAAATGAAGATTGAAAGAGGAAATTCCTGAACTTGAATCTTGTATGAAAAACTCAAATGTGTTCTTGAGAGGATTTTGAGAGAATAGAGTATGTTTTGGTGTAATGAAGGCTCAAATCCATATTTTTGAGCTTATATAGGGTAGGGAAATTGACCATTTTAACCCTAGGACACATATTTTAATTCTTGTGAAAATTTCCCAATTTCGATCCTTGGCGCAACGCGCTACTATCGTGCCAAGTCACTAGAACTGGATAATTGGAAATCTGCATGGTGGCGCGATGCAGAGCTATTGTATTTACACCTTGTTTGAGACCTGGAAGTTTGGCGTGACGCACTATTATTGTAGAGAAACACTGGAAATTGACAATTTCCATTTAAGACGGCTTCACGACATGATGATGGCTCAGGTGATACACTATCTCACTAAAACTGCTCTAACTCTTCGTTCGGGTGTTAGATTTAGGTGAATTTGGTATCGATGGAAATATTATTGAATTTCCCACATGAAAAAAAGTGAATATCTTGAAAATACCATATGTATAAAAGTGAATTAATCTTTGAAACTAGTCTTTGACATTCTTGGGATAGATTTAAGCTGGTAAAAGTATAGGGTATGAAAATATCTCCCCATTAGGAAAATTCATCCTAGAATGAGACTGATTGAGATGGGAGAAAGGATAATATATAGTGCATACTAAACATGAACAACTGAAATATGACTACCTGACTGATATTACTGAGATTCATACTGAGCATGCATATCTGATGTATGATTTTATGATTAAACTGACGTATGACTACATGAGTGAGAGTAATGATAAGCTGATCATGCATATCTAATGCGTGAATACATGACATGACCTACTCATGAACACACAACTGAACATGTAAGGATAAATATACAAAGTTTTAAATGAAAACTGAGCATGGAACTAAATACCACATTTGTAACTGAGTTTGAGCTTAATTAATAAATATGCCTGAGCGGAAACATAAGAGCATAACTGGGTATGGAACGTGATACATGAGCTGAATATCATGATTTGAACTGAATACCTTGAATATGTGGCTTACTGCTGATATCGAAGACTTGGGGTCAACCTATGGGTACCCACTACTCCAAACTGGATTCGTTATACAAAGGGAAACTAAATTTAAGACACTAAAGCATTGAAAAATAATGGGGTATCTCCACCTTAGGACACTACGTCCCTCTGAGAATGCTCATCTTACAGATATATTGGGAAATGCACATGGCATCAACCGAATGATTCATGACTGAATACTTGGGGTTCGAAACTAAGTCATGACACTGGAATTAAGCTAAATTCACAATCACCAAGATGTATAACCTTGAATCGGTCTTATTCACGAAACTTAATATAGTATGAATAAATGGAAAGTTGGAAAACAAACCATATGAATTTGACTATCTGACTGCTAAACAAAATTGCTAGTTTTACTAAGTAAGCCTAAATAAGAGCAAGAGGTCTTAAAATGTATATCATGGGTATGAAAGACCTATAACATACCCGAATCTATGTTGGGGGAAATTCCTTTATCATGGTGAGTTTGAAGAGCATAAAACCTGTTCTGATGCTAGCCACTAGTGTTACTGGAATTGACGCCCTGCTGGCATAAATATGTTCCTCCCTGAGCCCTTTATGTACATTCCCGCAGCCTGTGGCCTAACTTACCACATCCATAACAAACCTCACAGCCTGCTATACCAAAACCTAGGTGATTCTTACCACACTCTTCGCAAAGCAGATAGGTAAGACTCTTATTCCCACTACCCTGGGCCTCGGATCCTGGTGACCGATCATGACTATCATCCATAAACTTGGGTACTAGTGCACTAGCTAAATATATCGTAGGGACTAAAAACTTATGACTATACTAAGAATGGCTACCACCCTATGACTTAGGCTGAGTAAAGCTGAAACTACCTGTCCTTTCCGTCTTATTCTGGTTTTTCTTCACCGTAATCTTTTGCTCTTTTATCTACTCAACATGGATCACAAGTTTGGTTAAAGTCATATCACTATTTATCATGGTGGATCTGTACTCATTTACCATGCTATCATTAACCCTTGAAACAAGCTTACTCATCTTGGCCCTACTGTCTACAATCACAAGAGGGGCATATCTGGCTAATTGAGTAAACTTAAGAGAATAATCTTTCTCTATCATGTTTCCCTATCTAAGGTTGATGAATTATAACACTTTAGCATTTCTAAGATCGAGGGGAAAGAACCTCTCTAAGAATGTAGTGACAAATTCATCCCATTCTATAGGCCCTGCCTCATCTCCCGTTTCTGGCTTCCTTTGCTTGAACCAGGTATGAAAAACATCCTACAACTGATATGCATCTATCTCAGCACTCTTAATAGTAGTCACCCCCATGATATTAGTCACCTTCTGAACCCAATCTAGGAATTTCAGAGGGTCCTCATCTGACTCCGACCTAAGAAAGGATGGAGGGTTCATTTTAGTGAAGACTCGAACCCTGGCTGTAGATTAATTTTCCACTAGTTTGGCTGAAATGATTGATGGTCATTCATTCTAAGCATCAACTGACTGAGTAAGAGTAGTGAATGCAGCCCTAAACTTTTGATAAGAAACATGTTCGCCCAAAGGTTCTTCTGGCTGGGGCGATGACTGATTCCCGTTTCATATTTTAGAAGGCATGTTCTATAGAAGAAAGAGACAAATGGATTACACTGAGAGTTTAACTTTGAGCCTATGCTTACAGGCATGACATGAATACTGAAATAAGGGAAACTGTTCCTAAAACATTTCATAGCCTCCTACACATATGGGTGGTGCACAACACACCCATGTACAAGACTCTATTAGATACAGCTTTAAGACTTCCTAGCCTCTGTTGAACTTGGCACTTTGATACTATGTTTTTAACGCCCCAAATCTGGTACTCGAAATGCTAAATGGTGCTCATGACCCCGAAGGACCACAAGCTAACCCATGACTAATATCTGTAACTCGGCACTAAATAATACATTATAAATATGTAGAATTTAAGCTGTAGGGACATAAGGTTCAAAGCTGAACTAATACTAACTATAATACAATATTTGTAATGTGGCATGACAATACCCAAAATTGATATAAACTGTCTGAAAACAAGTTATAGTTTAAAATCCTCAAAATTGTTGGAAAATTATAAAGTTGATGGGACATATCCCTAACTTACTCCGAACTATTCAAATAAACTCCAAACTAAAATAATAATGTAATCGACATATCCTCGAAGGATGAGGACACACAGTTGACTCTAACTGCTGAATCGGGATGCTACTGATGCTATGGAGCTCGTGCTTCTAAAGCTATGGTATAACACACCATAGTGCAAATATGTCAGTACTTTGAATGTACTGGTATGCAAGTGACGTAGGTTGACTGAAAGGTGTTTCATATGCATGAACAATACTAACAGACTGACCAACATGCACATGAGAATACATGCATGCATACGTAACTATATCTGACATCGTGATAGGATTGAATATTGAGTTTTGATTAATGAGTTTACTAATAATATGGACTTACTGACATCTGAGTTGATGAATATTAAGATACTAAATAATTGTGGGATTGATACTATGTTACTGATACATGAATAACTGTGTCTGACAGTTCTAACTATGAAGAACTTGTCTGGTTGACTGTATCTGACTGTCCTAAAACTAAATACTAATAACATGAGTTTTAATAATTTATATAACCAATAACATAAGTGACTGTATCTGACAGTCCTGAATCTGATGGAACTAGCTAAGTTCCGTACTGTTCTGAGTGACTGTATTTGACAGTCCTGAAATTTGTATAACTATCTTAGTTCTATTACTGAGACAGAGACTGAGACTAAAAACTTTGACTGTAGGAAGTATTCATCTCACTGATATACCCCAGATGTGCCATAATAACTGAGATGGAGTCCAATCTGCACCCTGATTGGAAGGGTGTCAATACGGCGGCACGGTAAGGATAAAATGTGATTCACCCTAATATAATATGTAACTCTAATGAGAATGGTGGGAACCCTCATTTAGTAGGTTAAACCACCTCATCTACCCACATATAGCAGGGTGTGATGTCTCAACCTATGTTGGCTATATTATTCTAGAACGCAAGGATTAATTCTAAGAATCAAACACTCATATAATAGGTGAGATCCCATCCTTGGGTTCACTAGGTGCTAATTTCTAATCCAATCTGAGTAGACACTAAACTTGATTTACTGAACTTAATATAGACTGAGTTACTGAATTCCGTTCATAGATGGAATATTACTAATATCTGACAACGGACTGAGTTCATGAGATCATGGAGATTTCCTGAGTCATAAAACTATCTAAAGTCTAAGGATCTTAGCTTGATTGAGAGTATCATGAAAAAATAACATGCTCTAGGCACACAGATAATATTTCGGGTACGAGTACCCCTTGGACTCGATGGAAGGTAACTGACCAAGCATAACTTACTTGAACATATAACTAATATCATAATCCATAATATATTTATAGATTCATTTCATCTAAACATGTGATAGGCATAACTTGTACATACATGGGGATTTTTTGGTAACATTCTAGTTAGGCACTATTCCTTCACCTTGGAATTTAGTGAAATATATTGTAGGCATGGTATATCTAAACATCATTGTACAATAATTAAAAATCATGGTTCAATTCTAATTTCATCATTCAAGGGTTTAGTCATAGATTTGCATGAATCTATATATATAATAATTAAACCCACATAGAATTTATCACCCAATATGGACTAAAATTCAATTTCCATTATCCACACGAACAGAGCATCCCAATCATGAAATTCATAAGAAAAACTATACTCTTGAATTTACAAAAGGGATTCTTGGGTTTCATAGACAAAAGGAGTCCATGAATAAACACTATGCATATCTTGGTTCATAAATAAATGAAGATTGAAAGAGGAAATTCCTGAACTTGAATCTTCTATGAAAAACTCAAATGTGTTCTTGAGAGGATTTTGAGAGAATAGAGTATATTTTGGTGTAATGAATGCTCAAATCCATGTTTTTGATATTATATGGGGTAGGGAAATTGACCATTTTAACCCTAGGACACATATTTTAATTCTTCTGAAAATTTCCCAATTTTCATCCCTGGCGCGACGCGCCACTATCGCGCCAAGTCACTAGAACTGGACAATTGGGAATCTACATGGTGGCACGATGCGGAGCTATCACATTGCCACCTTGTTTGAGACCTGGAAGTTTCGCGCGCGTGCCACTATCGTAGAGAAACACTTGAAATTGACAATTACCATTTAATATGGCTCCGCAATGCGCAGATCGCTTCGGTGATTCACTATCTCACTAAGAATGCTCTAACTCTTCGGTCGGATGTTGGATTTGGGAGAATTTTGTATCGATGGAAAGCTTACTGAATTTCCCACATAATGAAAAGTAAAACCAGTCTTTGACATTCTTGGGATGGATTTATGCTAGTAGAAGTACGGGGTATTACAATATCTTCCCCCGAGAATATTCATCCTAGAATGAGACTGATTGAGATGGGAGAAACGATAAGATGTAGTGCATACTAAACATGAACAACTGAAACTTGAATACCTAAATAGTATTATTGAGATTCATACTAAGCATACATATTTGATGTATGATTTTATGACTAAACTGACGTATGACTGCATGACTGATACTGATAAACTGATCATACATATCTGATGCATGAATACATGACTTAACCGACTCATGAACATACAACTGAACATGTAAGGGTAAAGATACCAAGTTTGAAATGAAAACTAAACATTGAACTGAATACCACATTTGTAACTGAAATCTGAACATGAAACCGGATAAGCTTAAGAACAGATACTGACTTGGGCTGAGTCTAAGCATAATTACTAAATATGCACGAGCAGAAACATAAGAGTGTAACTGGGTATAGAATATGATATATGAGCTAAATATCATGATCTAAACTAGATAGCTTGAATACATTGCTTACTACTTATATCGGATCTGGGGGTCAACCTATGGGTACCCACTACTCCAAATTGGATATGTTATATGAAGAAAAACTGAATTTAAGACATGAGAGTTTTGAAAAATAATGGGGTATCTCCCCCTTGGGACACTACGTCCCTCTAAGAATGCTCACCTTACTGAGATACTAGGGAGATGCACATGGGATCAATCAACTGATTCATGCCTCAATACCTAGGGTTTGAAACTGAGACATAACATCGGAATTAAGCTAAATTTACAATCACCAGAATGTAATACCTTGAACTGGTCTTATTTAAGAAACATAGAATAGTATGACTAAATGGAAAGTTTGAAATCAAACTATAGTAATTTGACTGTTTGACTGCTAAACGAAATTACTAGTTTTACTAACTAATGCTAAATGAGAGCACGAGGGATTACAATGCCTATTATGAGTATGAAGGACCTATAACATACCCAAATCTATGCTGGGGGTATTTCCTTGATCATGGAGAGTCTGAAGAGCATAAAACCTATTCAAACGCTAGATACTAGTGGTACTAGAGGTGACGCCCTGCTGGCGTAAATATTTTCCCCTTTGAGCCCTTATTTATATTACCGTAGCCTATGGCCTGGCTTATTACATCCATAACAGACCTCATTGCCTGCTCTACACACACCTAGGTGATTCTTATCACACTCTTTTCAAAGCGGATAGGTAAGACTCTTGTTAGCCTCGGATCCTGGTGACCCATCATGACTGTCATTCCTAAAATTGGGCACTGGTGCACTAGCTGAAGATGGGTTTGGGACTAAAAACTCATAAATATACTGAGAATGGCTACCACCCTCTGACTTAAGCTTAGCAAAGATTAAACTACCTGTACTTGCCCTCTTATTCTTCTTTTCATTCACCGTAATCTTTTGCTCTTCTATCTACTCATCATGGGTCATAAGTTTGGTTAAAGTGATGTCACTATTTAGCTTGGCAGATCTATACTTATTTACCATGCTATCATTCTCCCCTAAAACAAACTTATTCATCTTGGCCCTACTGTCTCCAACCATATGAGGGGCATATCTGGCTAATTGAGTAAACTTAAGAGAATACTCTTTCACCATCATGGTTCCCTGCCTAAGGTTGATAAATTCTAACACTTTAGCTTCTCTAAGCTCTAGGGGAAAGAACCTCTCTAAGAATCCAGTAACAGATTTATCCAAATCTGTAGGCCTTGCATCATTTCCCCTTTCTGACTTTCACTACTTGAACCAAGTATGAGCCACATCCTGCAACTGATATGTATATAGCTCAGCACTCTCAATAGTAGTCACCCTATGATATCAGTCACCTTGTGAACCTGATATAGGAATTCCTAAGGGTCCACATCTGACTTAGACCCAAGAAGGGATGGAGGGTTTATTCGGGTGAAGTCCCAAATCCTGGCTTTAGCTTAATTGGTTAATGGGTTGTCCAAAATGATAGTTGGTCATTCATTCTGAGCATCAACTGACTTACCAATAGTAGTGAATGCATTCCTAAAATCTGCATGAGAAATATGTTCTCCCAAAGGTTCTTTGGGCTTAGTTGATGATTTATTGCCGTTTAATCTTTTAGGAGGCATGTTCAATAGAAGAAAGGGATAAATAGTTTAGACTAAGATTTTAAATTTGTTCCTATGCTTAATGGTATGACATGAATAGTGAAAGAACGGAAACTATTCCTAAAACATCTCATAGCCTCCTGCACATAAGTGTGGTACATACCACACCATATACAAAAGTTTATTAGATACTGCTTTTAGATTTCCTAGGACACTGTTGAACCTGGCGCTTTGATACCAAGCTTTTAATGCCCCAAATCTAGAACTTGGAATGCTACACAGTGCTCATGACCCCAAAGGACCACAATCTAACCCAAGACTGATATCTATAACTGAGCACTAAATAATAAATGATAAATATGTGGTATAATTTGTAAAGACATAAGGTTCGAAACTGAAATAATATTGAATATAATACAATATCTGTAATGGGATATGACAATACCCAAAACTGAGACAAATTGTCTGAAAACATGCTCTAGTATGAAAGCCTCTAAACCATCTGAAAATTATTGAGTTGATGGGACATGTGCCCAACTAACTCCGAATTATTGAAATAAATTGAAAACTGAAATAATAATGTAATCGACATCTCCTTCAATAATGAGGACTCACAGATGACTATGACTGCTGAACCGGGATGCTATTGATGCTCTAGAGCTCATGCTTCTAATCCTATGGTATAAGAAACCATAGTACAAATACATCAGTACTTTGAATATACTAGTATGCAAGTGAGGTAGACTGAATGCAAAGGGTTTTATATGCATGAACAATACTAACTAACTGACTAACATGAATGGGAGAATACATACATGCATACGTAACTGTATCTGATATCGAGATAGGACTAAATTTTGAGTTCTAACTACTGAGTTTAACAATAACATGGATTTACTGACATCTGAGTTGATAAATACTAAGATACCGAATAATTGGGAGACTGATAATATGTTACTGATACATGAATAACTTTCTAATAGTTCTGATTATGAAGAACTTGTCTGGTTAACTGTATTTGATAGTCTTGAACCTAAATACTGAAAGCATAAGTTCTAAAAACTGATATAACCAATAACATATGTGACTATATCTGGCATCCTGAATCTGATGGAACTAGATGAGTTTCGTATAGTATTTGAGTGACTGTATCTAAAAGTCCTTAAATTTGTAGAACTATTAGAGTTATATTACTGAGACTTACATTGAGACTGAAAACTGAGACATTGGGATATAGTCATCCAACTGACATGCCCTAAATATGCCATAATAGTTGAGTTGGGGTCCAATCTGCGCCCTGATTGGAAAGGTGTCAAAACAGCGCCACTGATAAGGACAAACTGTGAGTGACCCTAATATAATAGGTAAATCTAAAGAGAATGGTGAGAACCCTCATATTGCAGGTTAAGCCACCTCATCTACCCTCATATAGCTAGCTATGATGTCTCAACCTATGCTGGCTACTTAGTTCTGGAATGCAAGGATTTCTTCTAAGTATCACACACTTATATAACAGGTGAGTTCCCATCCTTGTGTTCACTCGGTGCTAATTTCTAATCCCATCAGAATAGACATTGAACATGATTTACAAAACTGAACATAGACTGAGTTACTAAATTCTGTTGACTAACGGAATACTACTGATATTGGATAACGGACTGAGTTTATGAGATCATGGAGATTTCCTAATTCATAAAACTTTTTGAAGTCTAAGGATCATATCTTGACTGAGAGTATCGGGAAAACATGACATGGCTCTAGGCACATAGCAAATTTTTTGGGTACGGGTACCCCTAGGAGTTGATGGAAGGAAACTAACCAAGTATAAATTACTTGAAGATATAACTAACATCATAATCCATAATACATTTATAAAAGCATTTCATCAAAACATCTGATAGGCATAACTTGTAAATACATGGGGATTTCATGGTAACATGCTAATTAGGCACTTTTTCTTCATCTTGGCATTTAATTAAAAATATTATAGGCATGGTACATGTAAACATTATTGTATAATAATTAAACATCATTGTTCAATTCTAATTTCATCATTCAAGGATTTAGTCATAGGTTTGCATGAATCTAAAACTATAATAGGTAAAACCACATAGAATTTATCACCTAACATGGAGTAGAATTAGATTTCTCATTATCCATATGAACAAGAGCAGCCTAATCATGAAATTGATAAGAAAATCCATAATTTTGAATTTAGAAAAAGGATTCTTTGGTTTGAAGGAAGAAAGTCGTCCATGAATAAACACTATGCATACCTTTGTTCGTAAATACACGAAGATTGATGGAGGAAATTCTTGAACTTGATCTTTTATGAAAACCATAATGTGTTCTTAAGAGGATTTTGAGATAATAGAGTATATTTTGGTGTAATGGAGGCTCAAATCCATGTTTTGACCTTATATATAGTACAGAAATTGACCCTTTTAACCCTAGGACATGTATTTTAATTCTTGTGAAAAATTCCCAATTTCCATCCCTGGCGTAATGTGCCACTATCATGCCTAGTCACTGGAACTTGACAACTAGGAATCTGCATGGTGGCGCGAGGCAGAGCTATCTCATTGCCAGCTTGTTTTGAGACCTGGCGCGACACGCCACTTTTGTAGAGCAATACTGGAAATGGATAATTTCCATTTAAGATGGCTCTACGGCGCGCTAATGTCTTAGGTGATACACTGTCTCACTAAAAGGCTCTAACTCTTCACCTGGTGTTGGATTTGGTTGAATTTTGTATCGATGGAAAGCTTATTGAATATCTTGAAAAATACTATATGTATAAAAGTAGATTCATCTTTGAAACAAGTCTTTGACATTCTTGGGATGGATTTTAGCTGGTAGAAGTACGGGACATTACAATATATCCCCCTTGGGAACATACGTACTCGAATGAGACTAATTGAGATGGGAGAAACGATATGATTGAGTACATACTAAACCTGAACAAATGAAAAATGATAGCCTAACTGATATTACTGAGATTCATACTGAGCATGCATATCTGATGTATGATTTTATAACTAAGTTGATGTATGACTGCATGGCTGAGAGTGTTGATAAGCTGATCACGTATATTTGATGCGTGAATCAAAGACTGAACCGACTCATAAACATGCAACTGAACATGTAAGGGTAAAGATACCAAGTTTGAAAAGAAAATTGAGTGTGGAACTAAATACCACATTTGTAACTGAGATAGTAAGAATGCTCACCATACTGAGATACTGGGGCGATGCACATGGCATCAACCGACTGATTCATGACTGAATGCCTGGGGTTCAAAACTGAGACATGACACCAGAATTGAGCTAAATTCACAATCTCCAGGATGTATTACCTTGAACTGGTCTTATTCACAAAACTTAGGATAATATGACGAAATGGAAAGTTGGAAACCAAACCATAGAAATTTAACTGTCTGACTACTAAAGGAAATTGCTAGTTTTACTGACTTAGCCTAAATGAGAGCAAAAGGTCTTACAATGCATATCATGAGTATGAAGGACCTATAAAAAACCCGAATCTATGTTAGGGGAATTTCCTTGATCATGGAGAGTCTGAGGAGCATAAAACCTATTTTGACACTGACCACAAGTGGTACTGGAAGTGACACCCTGCTAGCGCAAATCTTTTCCCCTCTGAGCCCTTACTCTACATTCCCACAGCCAGTGTCCTAGCTTACCACATGCATAATAGACCTCACTGCCTTCTCTTCATACACCGAGGTGATTCTTACCACACTCTTCACAAAGTGGATAGGTAAGACTCATGTTCTCACTACCCTGGGCCTCGAAGCCTGGCAACCTATCATGACTGTCATTCTTAAAATTGGGTACTGGTGCACTAGCTGAATATGGTGCTAGGACTAAAACTTATGACTGTATTGAGAATGGCTACAACTCTCTGACTTAGGCAGAGTAAAGCTGAAACTACCCATCCTTGCCTTTTTATTCTGTTTTTTCTTCACCTTAAACTTTTGCTCTTCTATCACTGAGCATGGGTCATAAGTCTAGTTAAATTCATGTCATCATTCAGCATGGCAGATCTGCGCTCCTTTACCATGCTATTAGTCAGCCATGAAACAAACTTACTTATCTTGGCCCTACTATCTACAACCACATGAGGGCATATCTGGCTAATGAGTAAACTTAAAAGAATACTCTTTTAACTTCATGTTTCCCTGCTTGAGGTTGATGAATTCTAACACTTAAGATTCACTAATCTCTAGGGAAAAGAACCTTTCTTAGAATGCAGTGACAAATTCATCCCATTCTATAGGCCTTGTATCATATCCCCTTTCTGACTTCTATTACTTGAAAAAAGTATGAGCCATATCCTGTAACTGATATGCATATAGCTCACCACTCTAAAAAGTAGTTACCCTAATGATATCTGAAACCTTTTGAACCTGATCTTAGAATTCCTGAGGTTCCTCATCTGACATAGACCCAAGAAAAAATGGAGGGTTTATTCGGGTGAAGTCCCGAATCCTGACTGTAGCTTAATTGGCCACTGGGTTGGTCAGGAACGAAAATTGGTCGGTCATTCTGAGCATCACCTAACTGAGCAACAGTAGTTAATGCAGCCTTAAACTTTGCATGAGAAACATGTTTGCCCAAAGGTTCTTTTGGCTGAGGGGCTGACTGATTCCCGTTTCATCTTTTAGGAGGCATGTTCTCTAGAAAAAGGGGAGAAACAAATCAGAATAAGAGTTTAACTTTTAGCCTATGCTCACTATCATGACATGAATAAAGAAAGAAAGGAAACTATTCCTAAAAAATCTCATCGCCTCCTGCACATAAATGTGGTGCACAACACACCCATGTAAAAGAATCTATTAGTTGCGGCTTTCAGACTTCCTAGGACACAGTTGAACCTGGCCCTTTGATACTAAGTTTGTAAAGCCCTGAATCTAGTACCCGGAATGCTATATTATACTCATGACCCCAAAGGACCACAAGCTAACCCATGATTGATATCTGTAACTTAGCACTAAATAATACATTTTAAATATGCAGAATATAAGCTGTAAGGACAAAAAGTTCAAAACTGTACTAATACTGACTATAATACAATGTCTGTAACAGGGTATGACAATACACAAAACTGAGATAAATTGTCTAAAAACATGCTCTAGTCTGAAAGCCTCTAAGCTATCTTAAAACTATGGAGTTGATGGGACATGTCTCCAACCAAATTTGAACTATTGAAATAAAGTGAAAACTGAAATAATAATGTAATCGACATATCCTCGAAGAATGAGGACTCACAGCTGACTCTGACTTCTGTACTGGGATGCTACTGATGCCCTAGCGCTCGTGCTTCTAAACCTATGGTATAAGACACCATAGCGCAAATGTGTCAGTACTTTGAATTTACTTGTATGCAAGTGAGGTAGGCTGAATTCAAGGTAAGGACAAACTTTGAGTGACCCTAATATAACAGGTAACTCTAATGATAATAGTAGGAACACTCATATAGCAGGTTAAGCCACCTCATTTATCCTCATATAGAAGGCTATGATGTCTTAACCTATGTTGGATACATAGTTCTTGAACGCAAGGATTGCTTCTAAGAATCACACCCTCATATACTAGGTGAGTTCCCATCCTTGGGTTCACTCGGTGCAAATTTTTGCTCCCATCTGAATAGATACTGAACATGATTTACTGAACTATACATTGACTGAGAAGCTGAATTCCGTTGACTGATGGGTTACTACTAATATCTGACAACAAACTGAGTTCATGAGATCATGGAGAATTCGTGAGTCATAAGACTATCTGAAGTCTAAAGATCATAGCTTGACTGAGAGTATCATGAAAACATGACGTGGCTCTAGGCGTACAGCTAATGTTTCGGGTACGAGTACCCCCAGGACTCGATGGAAGGAAACTGACAAAGCATTACTGACTTGAACATTTAACTAACCTCATAATCAATAATACATTTATAGAAGCATTTCATCAAAACATGTTATAGACATAACTTGTACATACTTGGGGATTTCATGGTACCATACTAGTTAGCCACTTTTCCTTTATCTAGGAATTTAACCAAACATATTGTAGGCATGGTACATGTAGACATCATTGTACAATTATTAAACATCATGGTTCAATTCTAATTTCATCATTCAAGGGTTTAGTAATAGGTTTGCATTAATCTATATCTATAATAATAATTTAACCCAAATAGAATTAATCACCCAAAATGGAGTAGAATTCAATTTCTCACTATCCACAAAAACAAGAGCAACCCAATCATGTAATTCATAATAAAATGCATAAACTTGAATTTTGAAAAGGGATTCTTGGGCTTCATGGACGAAAAAATTCCATGAATGAACTCTATGCATAACTTGGTTTGTAAATACCAAAAGATTAAAGGAGGAAATTCTTGAACTTGAATATTCTATGAAAAACCCTAATGTGTTCTTGTGAGGATTTTGAGAGAATTGAGTATATTTTTGTGTAATGGAGGCTCAAATCCGTGGTTTTGAGCTTATATAGGGTAGGGAAATTGACCCTTTTAACCCTAGGACACGTATTTTAATTCTTGTGAAAATTTCCCAATTTCGATCCCTGGCACGACGCACCACTATCGCGCGAAGTCACTAGAACTGGACAGTTGAGAATTCGCATGGTGGCGCGACGCGGAAATATCGCGTTGCCACCTTGTTTGAGACTTGGAAGTTTTGCGCAATGAGCCACTATCGCGGAGCAACACTAGAAATTGAGAATTACCATTTAAGCTGGATCCGCAACACACTGATGGCTCAGGTGATACAATGTCTTTCTAAAAAGGCACTAACTCTTCACCCGGGTGTCGAATTTGTGCGAATTTTGTATTGATGGACAACTTATTGAATATCTTGAAAATACCACATGTATAAAAGTGGATTCATCTTTGAAACAAGCCTTTGACATTCTTGGGATGGATTTAAGATGGTAGAAGTATAGGGTATTACATACCATCACCACTACTCTCACATACCATTACCTTTTTACCACCTACAACACCCTTGATTTTCATCAAGAAAAAATCTATCATTTTCTTCTCCTTGATAGTTGCACTAAGAGATGACCGAACCACTTCTTGTACCAACATATCACCATTCTCAAAGTCAAAAAGGCGAACTCCAAGATTAGCTAAGGGATGAATATCCTTCACCAACTCCCACTTCTCCTTATCCACATGAGTTAAACTCCCTATGGACAACCTATGAAGAGCATCAGCAAAAAAATTAGCCTTACCTAGATGGTAGTAAAGAGTCATGTCATAATCCATGAGAAGCTTAAGCAATCTCCTCTGCCTGATGTTAGGCTCCTTCTGAGTGAACACATATTATAGACTCATATGATAAGAAAAGATTTCCACGTGCACTCCGTACAAGTTGTGCCTCCAGATTTTAAATACAAACACCACCACTAGTAGCTACAAACTATGATTAGGATAATTCCTCTCATGTACCTTCAACTTCCTAAAAGGATAGGCAATCACCTTTCTATGCTACATCAGAACACAACCAAGTCCCATACGAGATGTATCATAGTGAACCACGAACCCTTCATCGCCTTCAGGCAAAGTCAAAACAAGAACAAAAGTTTTCTTATCCTTCATTTTCTCAGTACTACCCTCACAAGCAACTAACCAAGAAAACTTTACCTTCTTCTTAGTCCATGGGGCAACTATCATTGAAAAACTCTCTTTAAACCTCCTACGGCCAAACCAAAGAAGCTCTGAATGTTGGTTTGAGTATTGGGTCTAGGACATTTCTTGACCACCGCCACCTTATATGGATCAACCAAGACCCTCTGAATAGAAATAATATGACCCAAAAATTTATAGTGTTCAACCAGAACTCATGCTTTGAGAATTTGGAAAACAACTCTATAAGGAGGAATAGATATGTGAAGATTGTCTGGAACTAAATAAATACCAAACTCAACCTCCCTATGCATAGGAACTCTAGGATTATCATTAGGAAAGACCTCAGGAATCTTAATCACCACCAGAACCAAATGCAAGGAAGGACCTTCCCAGTTAGAGTGTTTAACCCAAACTAAATGATAGAGACTCATATAGAAACAACAGATTCAATTTTTTATTGTAGAAACAGAAAAAGGATCTGGAATAAGCTCAGGATCAAAACAAAAATACATAACCACAAATAGGGTCACATATGAGATAGTCGATGTTGGATCAAGTAAATAATACACGTCTCAAGAAAATAGTTGTAAAATACAAGTCATGACATTAGGCAATGCCTCGGACTCTTACAAAGGAGTTAGAGAATATAACCTATTTTGTCCTATGTCGATACCAGAAGTAGAAACAGGTACGGAGGTAGGAAGCTTTAGTGTAGGAGGAAATGAAAAGGCTATCGGAGCCTTATTTACTCCCAAAGCAACCTAACACCCTGGATAATTTCTAAGCATAAGGCCTTGCCGAGCATATTTACAGCATATGTCCCTCTCTTCATCACAAAAATATTGATGTAACTAACTACAGAACCTACAAAGAGGACATGATGAAATGATTGAGCCCTACTAGCCTGTGATTAGGCACCCTGCCACCCAATGATTTTGGGTAAGGAGCATTAGCTGTGGAGGAAGAACCAGAACTCCCCAACTTCTTATTTTGCTACTTACCACCATCCCGATCACTTTACTGTTTAAAACCACCCTGCTCAGAGAACCTGAACTTATAACCCAACCTTTCCTTTACCTCAGCCTACTTTCTTTTTTCCTCTTCTACCTGTTACATTTGAACCATAAACCTAGAAATATCTATGTCCTTGATCAGTAATGTAGTCTTGGTTTCAAGGATCAACTCATGAGAAAGTCCTGAAGTAAACTATCTCATCCTAGCCCTCATATCTGATACTACTTTCCGCGCCTACCTATAATGCCGGTGTATTTTCAAGGCATACTCCTTGACCAATATCTTTCCCTTTTTTAGATTAACAAATTCCTCTACATTCGTTTCCCTTAACTCCAGAGGAAAAAAATTATCCAAAAAAACATTAGAGAAATTCTCCCACAGAGATAACTCATTAACCTCACACCTTGCATGATCTCATGCCTTGTACCATTGGTACACCATATCCTTTAGCTGATATGCAGCAAAATTTACCCCTTCCATATTCGTGGCCTATATGACCCTAAATATATTTTTCATCTCATCTGAAAAAAATAGAAGGATCATCTTCTACTTTAAGATGAGTAAAAGTTGGAAGACTCAACCTCATAAACTGCACAACCCTTTGGGCCTCAGAAGATGAAATACTAGATGCACTTCTCATAGCCAGAGAATCTACTAGCTAAGAAATCACATGAATCGACTGACGAAACTCTGCATTCATCACGTCTTCTAGAGGATACTAAGGAGTACTAGAAGGAACTGATGAAATGACAAAACTATCAGAGATTAGACCACTAGACCGAGTATGGATCCCCTAGGTAGAACTTGTCCTATCAACATTCTCCCCAGTTAGGATGGAGGAATTTTCATAAACTTATGATCATTGAAGAATGATCTGAAAGACAAGAAATTAGAAATAAGAAGATTCCAAGACCTTAGATTCCAAGATTTAAAATAGAACACAAAGAAGAGAAAGAATTCCTATATGTCTTGTAGCCTCTCTCTGATAAGTGTGGTGTGATACACACCCTTAAAAGAGACTATACCCAACATGTCTTAGTGGACTCCTAATTGACAATGAACCTAAAGCTTTGTACCAAATTAACATGACCCAAACCTGGGCCTTGTCGTAATGGTTATCCCAAGTCTGGCCAGTATCAGGGACCACCCCCATTACCCAATAAAACCTCCAAACACGTATATTGAGTAGGATGAATTCCTAAAATATAACAAGATAACATCTATTATAAGTCTAGACTCTGGGATAGGTCTATTATTGTGACCCACCCAAGAAATTCCAACCAACCAATATCCAACTAATAACCAAAACAATAACCAAGTATAAGTCCATAACATAATAGGATGGAACAATTATATGTATAGTCCAATGATATCATCCCCAATACCAATACCAATACAAATACTAACATCAATACTGACACCACCCATACCAACCTATAGTAGTTCCACAAAGCTACTAACAGAAAGTTAAATAATATTCAGTTTGGAAATGCCCCTAATTAAAGACAAAACCAATATCAATGAAATAACCAATGTATGTAAGAACATCCATGATGTTAAACTGAGCCTTCAAAAATATACAAGATTACCACTTTAATCCAACCGAGCTGATCTCAAATTCAAGAACTAACAAGAGGAGTAGAATAGTCGATTCCTACATGACGTAGGGACACAGCTACCCCAAAATAGGTTAGTAGGTGAATGCTAACAAGTACTCAGGATAAGGATAAAATAATGCAAACCTTGAAAACCAAGTAAAGCAACCATATGTATTCACGACCATATATATATATATATATATATATATATCCATGTAAGGAAAGAGAACTAAGTTTAGCATACCTTTAAAACCATTAACCCAGGTATGTGTAGCTTAACCGTCCTAGAATCACCCACAGGCTATATAGGTCTAGTTTAACACACTAAATAATTCCTAATATGTGTAACCAAAAGAACTAGAGATACCATATAAGTAGGGATTCTCGAATACCCTTTGCTCTTCATGATACATATGTATAAATGCACTTAGGGGGTTACTATGTACCCCATATATGTCATATATGATGGCCATGACAAATCCTAAAGTCAGCAAATATGAATTTCCAGTGTCCGTCCATTGGACTCACACCTTCACGATTAACAATCACACCCCTTCATTATTGCCCAATTAAAACCATTACCACAAAACCAAACCACCATTCCATTTATTATTAACTATGGGTATAAGTAGTAGTATCACATTACCGACTACATCTTGCAAGCAATGTCCTTAGCCAACCTTTTTTAGAAGAAAGGATTCACATATACCCATCGATTATATTATTAAGTTGACTTGAAGAAATACCATATACCCCACAAGTGATCATTATTATGTTTGCTTGAGGGATTCTCTTGTACCATACAAGGATTTATATTAGACCAACCATAACCATAAAAACCTTACATTTTAACCATTCCAAACCAATTATACCATTTAGGGTTCCATTACAAAGTTATAATATGCAATAGTTCTGTTATAAGTCCAACAATGTAGTAAAATCATTCTGATAGGCATTTTATCAAACACATTAGGGACATAGTTTTTCAAAAACCAAAACCAAGTACCAATTAACCACTCCCATGCAACCAAATATCCAAACCACCATTAAAACATGTAAATCCTTATTTTAAAACATTGGAAAAACCATAACCAAATATTTATAACCAAACCCCCCAACATATATTTGAAAACCCAAAACATATAACATTTATGCCATGAAAATAATTCATAAAACATGCCTTAGTTCAAACTAACAATGAGGGAGGAGTAACATGTCTTAGATTGTAAAGATGTACAGAAATCACCCCTATGAGTCTAAATGACCATCTTGAGGGAAACCCTAGTTTTTGCTTAACTGGATAACCTTAAAAGATTTTGAGAGAGTTTAAAGTGTTTAATTAATTGTAAATAGGTTAATTAATCCCCAAAAAAGTGTTTTTAAGTCATGGGGTCCCAAGGAGTTACAAGGGTAAATGTCTAGAATACCCCCAACTTAAACTGTATTAATTTGCCGCAGGATGGTACGACTTCACCATTCCACTAGTACCCTATCACACTAGTATTACCTAATACTTATACCCTAGGCATCCCTTAGACCCTAACACTATCCAACATACGACCACCATGCCCCAATCGTACCCAAGCATACGAAACGTACCCTTAACTTGTACCTTAGGCAGAATCCTGGGCAGGTTGACTGTATCCAACATGCGAGTTGGACTATACCACTTATACCCTATCTTATGACTCATACCCTAGGCATCTCTCAAACCCCCAACATTGTCCAACATATGACCACCAAGCCCCAATTGTACCTAATCATATAGCATGTACCCTTAACTCATACCTTAGGTAAAATCCAAAATGGGTTGACACTATCCATCATACAAGTTATACTATACAACTCGTACACTATCTCAGGACTCTTAGTAAGCCACTTGTACTCATATCTAAGTTAAGTTACTAAGTTTTAGATTTAAGTATTGGAAAACCCAATCCAATGACCCATCACAAACCATACGACTCATACCCACCTAGTTGTTCCCATTCCATAAAATCAACCAACCAACACTAGTCACCATAGACCAAGACCAACAAAATTATACCACACTATATGACTAGTACCCCAAGTCATATGATATGCAAAAACAAAAGGTAAAGAAATTTTTTCAAGGTCAAAACCTAAGGTATTTCTCCAACTGGTAGGATTGAGTAGGTGTCATTATGTATCATAAATTAT
The DNA here is from genome assembly GCF_002878395.1 of Capsicum annuum. Classification (NCBI taxonomy): domain Eukaryota; kingdom Viridiplantae; phylum Streptophyta; class Magnoliopsida; order Solanales; family Solanaceae; genus Capsicum; species Capsicum annuum. The sequence goes on from NC_061117.1 coordinate 164,883,567, forward strand.
ATCATGACAAATTGGTATTAGATCCTAGGTTTCATTGATATTGTTATTACAAGGGCAAGTATCTAGTTGAGTATCGCGGATCAAAATGATAACATCTATTTTTTATAGTTGGGAGGCTATAGGACATTCTAATGAGATCTTCACATTATTTACACAAATCATGGTAAGATTCAAAGATGGTTTCTAAATTATTCCTTTTTTCACTCTTTTGCAGATGGCGATAACACATGCTACTCTTATATGAGACAGGGATCCCAAGATCAAGCCTATGGATCCTATATTTAATTATGGATGACCTAGAAGTATTGGATAGTCTCAAGATATATCCCCTAGTAGGGGAAAGTATAAGGGGCCTTCCCCAAACCCTATTCTCACTCTTGAGACAGAGGTTCTTCTACCATAACCAACGGTGGGCTAGGGACCAAATGAGTGTCCAACAAGATTTATTTCTTCTTCAGTGCTCAGGGATAACTTGGTTAAGATTTTGGGACATATTTATGGTACCTCGACTGATGGTACATAGTTACAAATAAGAGTGTTACAAAGGAGGAGTTATAGGTCGTAGCTGCGAGTCCTAGAGTTAAGGTATTTCCTATGATGGTAGTTGCTTAGATGATAGTTTCCTAGACTGCTATGTCTTTCAAGAAGCGGAAGATATTAGGTAGATACTTGATATTGGTTTTGCCTAGATTTTTTGGTGCTCCTAGCAAGAATGCGTATGAGTTCTTGATTTATTGTAAGGATAGGCTCCATAATTTAGGTATTGATGAGACTTATGGTATGGATTACACTACTTTTTCTTTACACTTGGAATTCTACATTGGTGGAGAAATGATCTTGATTCTAGGTTAGCTCGATCTCCCCTTTGACATAGACCAAGTTATTCGAGATCTTCTTGGAGAATCGCATTCCTTGTAGCCTTAAGGATTGTTTGAGATATTATTTCTTGAGGTTGGAGTAGGGATCTATGATTAGGGTGGAGTATGTGGCTTAATTTTATGTGTTGTCTAGGAATGTTACTTCTATTCTGACTACTGAGCATTAAAGGGTTTATTGATTTATCCGAGGATTGAGACTTCCTTTTTGAATGTGTACTCAGAGATTGTTTACTGTGGGTAGGTCTTTTGTTGAGGCTTCTAATCGTGCATATCTAATGAATAATATGACTCCCAAGGACCAAGGAGGCAGTGAGAAGAGGTCGTGAAATGAGGGTAGATACAATGGGAGCCTTAATAAATCCCAGTTTAGGTGTAGTGGTTCAAAAGCTAGGTACCTTTTGCGCTATCCTTTTCAGCATCAGGGTCAGTTTAGTAGAATCATTCAGGCTGCATTTTAGATTACCAAAATAGGACAGTCAAGCTCTTGTGATCATCCTAGCTAGTCATGATCAGTCTTTGAGGGGTGTTTTTCTTGCTATTCTTGTCATAGTAGTTATTTTGGGACAGCCAAACCTTCTAGTTTCATTCCAAAACCTAAGGTATGTTATGGATTTGGAGCTTTTAATTAATACTTGAGGGAGTACCCTAGTCGTGGATAAATTTTTCCCACATCACAGAGTGTTCCAGCTATTAGCGCAGTTAATTCCTCATCTAAAGGTGGTGTCCATAGTCATAAAGATGGTCCCTAAGGTGCTCCTGCAGGTTCTTAGGTAGGTAGGAAAGAAGGTCATTTATAAGCCCAGCAAGGTGGCATACATGGTCAGTTATATATTGTACCTGCTAGTTCTGAGACTGAGTCTTTGGGTGCTGTTATTATAGCTATGATTTTGATATGCCATCAGTTACCGTTTATTTGTTTTATGTAGGATCTACTTATTCTTATGTGTCTTCTTATTATGCTCCATAGTTATAGTTATCTTGGTATTGATTATTGATTAACTCCCAAACTACACCTTTAATTGAGGATAAAATAGTCATTGTCAAGTAAAATAATCTTACTAAGTTAGGATCCAACCCACAAGGAAGACGTGGATTCGTATCTCTAGTATGGTTAACTCAATGAGTTGAATAGTAAGTATATGGATGGGTTTTTGTTGTAATCTTGAACAAGTAAAAAATCTCACCTTTGGTTATAACTAGACAGTGACAAACACTAGGATTGTGATCCCATAGCTTTTGAAGTTTGTATGCTTATCATGCTTTATTGAACCAACCCAGTACCTTGTATGCTGAATAGGATTAGGCACCATCAACTGTCTCGTGGAATCATAGACAAATTGCATCATTTATCTATTGAGTATTAGGATTTCACATTAACCGTTATCCTAGATTCTAGTTAAATATTACGTATTGAGTATTACATTATTAGATGATAGATAACCATCTTACATAAATGCTATTGATTAGCCTTGATCGATAGTTTATCTTCATATTATTGTTGTAATTATCTTTTCCTAGTCACTAATCCTCTTTTTGAGTAATTAGTGATATTATGAGTGGGATCTTACCATTTGCAACTATGAAGAAATTTATAAAACAGATATAATACTATATATGCAATGATACGGGTTTAGAACAACTTAGCACTTCCCCTACTTTGTTAATATTCAGGGTTCCCACAATCCTAGCTAAGGACTTTAGATACTCATGCTTGTGAAATGATCAATAAAGTTTAAAATGAAAAGTATCAAACAATATCATAATGATAAACAAGTAAAACCCAAATCCAACAACTTAATTATAAACCAAAATCAAGAACAAAGTAATCCAAAGATAAAATTCTAAATATTGGAACAAATAAAAGTTTGTAAGTTTTAAGAGTGTGTACTCTAACTGCAAAACATTGTAAGGGTATTTATAGAATACAAGGAAACCTAAAAATCAAAATAAATGGAAAAATAAAATTGAGGTCAGAGGAAACTTACTTATGCCACCTACAAACTGTATGTACTATACATGGACTATATGTGGTCCTAAGTAAGTGCCAGACCTCCTGCACAACTCTTGGAACTCTTTAGACTTGGACCTCTATCAGTCACTTTAGTCACATACGGACCGTATGTACTATATATGCCCGGTAAGTGGCATATAAGCCCAGTATTGCCTATGTAAGTCGTCAAAAATTTCAATTTTAATCTTTTTCTTTAGTTTAGCATCCAAAACCTTATTTCTTGCAAAACATACCCAAAAACATCATATCTCACAAAACAACCAAAGAAACTTCATATTTTCATAATTTTTAGTGTCAAAAGTTCTATAAATCTATAGCACATCAACACCCTAAACTTAGAATATTTGCATGTCCTCGGGCAACATAACAAAAAAAAACAAAAACACGATATTTAACTAGGAGAATCTAAATCATCATAAAATCGGCCTGAGGCCCAACCTATGGTGGTATGTGGTTTTGGAATAAGAAACCGTAGTGACTTACCCGCTCGGTCCTAAATACTACTCCCTTTAGATTATTTGTGCTCATCTCATAAATATCTACTTTTATAATAATCTCATGGTTCACCATTGTAATACCCAATTTTTTGTTGAAATTTTATGCGTAAACGTGTTGGGTTCGATCTTCTAGAATGAATTATAAATTTTTCATGTAGAATGTCTTAGATTATGACCCACCATTACGTAGAGTATCGAAAAATCTTTCCCATGATATGTGGATCATCCAAAATGGACAGCCGAGCGATGAGCTATGAATATTCCGATCGAATCGTGAATAGTAGTGAACAGTAAAATGTGCAGGAAAAAGTACTGAGGCCTGACGTATTTTTGCTCTAACTTTAAACAATCATAAATCCTTGTACGTAATGATTTGGGTAATCTACTATATATCAACGGAAAGCTCTGCGAGTTCTATTTCCAATGAAATTGGTTTGATCCAATTTGTCTATCAGAGCAAAAAGTTATGGTCGATCTACTTCAGCCTATCAAAAGTAAATTTTTGGGTCAACTTCAAATGATCATAACTCCTCATACATAATGATCTGGGTGAGATACTATATATCAACGAAAAGATATGAGAGTCCTCTTTATAATGAAATTCGTTTCATCAAATTTGGAAATCAGAGAAAAACATTATGGTTAATCTACTTTAGAATATCAAAAAAGTCCACCAAAGGACAGATTCAAGAATTATTTAATTTTTAGGGGCGTTTTGGTCATTCTCCCTCACCCAAAATCCATCCAAACCCTATATTAAATCTAATGTAAATAATTGAAAACCAATTGTGTGTAAACATGATGCAAAAAAATGTGACACAAAGGAATCAAGGTATAGCAATTATATTAGAAACAAACAAATATACATATATACAAGTTGCTCTACACAAACAAGTGAAGAGCTAGCAATAGAACCCATATTCCCTCACAAGAAAGAAGTTTCACTCAGTCACATGAAATAAGAATGCCAATGTAGGGATTGTCAAGAGAATCTCACACTCAAAAGAGAATTTCCACTAATGCACATCAAAAAACAAAGGCTTGCCCTTATTTTCTTTACCTTAGTTTTCAGATAGTGAAGTTAGGATCACTATAGGACCTTTTTCGGCTTGTGATGAAGGATTGGGGTCCGGTATAGTACACATGGGTATATCAAGTGAAGACTAACTCTGGAGGTCACACTTTATCAATTTCCTTTTAATCCACCATTATTTCTCACTTTTATTTTTTTATGCACATTCAGGTTGGGTGTGGTTTCTTTTATTCATTTTTTCTTTTTTTTCTTTTGCATATTTTTTATTTTATTTTTATTTTTTTCTACCACACCCAACCCTACTTGCTTTCCTCTAATTTTATCATTTTGCTAACCCATTTTACATTATGCACCCCTATGTTAGCAACCCTCAACTTATATGATTTTCCTGAGTTGAGGTGCATAATGTCTAAGGAGGACCAGGTCCAAAAAAGATTCATTAGTTCATAAATGGAAAAGAGAAAAGGTGAAAAAAAGAAATAGGCTCTAAGGCTCAAAAATTGAGATCAAGGGCTACTATTTCACATGGGAAGTTATTTAGGCTAAAAGTGGAATAACATCAAAAACTGCCTATTATCCTTCCCTAAATGACTATCCTACAATCTAGGAAAGACTGATCGGTCAAGTTCTGGATTTAAAATACAAAGTGACTAAGTAGCATCTCACACACACATGGTTACAAAATGCATCACAAGCTACTACCTATCTAGTCCATGCACAAGTTAGCTGTGATTGTCATGTCCTTAATCTAATTTCATAATAAGATCCATAATTATAACACATATATATTCTCACACAGTTCGACAAGCAAAATTTTTTATGGGCATTATTATTTCTCAAAAAACATCACAACTACCCTAAATACTTACAAATATCTAAATTACACCAAATCAAACACAATATGAAACAAAACATAAATGACATAAATTTTAAAGTCTAGACATGTCTTTTCAACAACCATACCATGGCCGACAGGAAAAAAACTTGGAAATAAATAACTATAGCTAATATGGTATGCGCCACCCCAACTAAAAATTATCACTGCCCCCAGTTCGTTTAAATAATACAAAGCAAGGAAATGAGGACATACCTGGGATGAACTAGGAGTCTGTGTCATGATCATACCTAGGTGAGAGTATCTGGAGTAGTGTAGAGGGTAGTGGTGGTGGTGCACTACTGGAAGATGCACGCATTGCTATCTTGACAGCCTCTACTTATCAATGATTGTAGTGTCTTATGAATCAGGTCTATCCCATTTCAAGGCCTGAGCAAATATAATATTCGGATTCTGTAAGTCCCTCTCTCCGCCTCTCTTAGTCCCAACTTCAGGGAGCATCTCATCTTTCTCGACAAATATGTCATATCATCTGGGCACAAGTAGAGGTGCTCGCTATATAAATAGGGGCACAACTAAAGGGATGGCTGACATTTGGCTCTAATTGAGATAGCATACTCTACTCTAAGTAAATCAACCACCTCCCTAATATCACCTAGATATGGCATCTCAATCCTTCTGAATTAGGATGATACATGACTCTCAAAAGAATCAATGTGTGAATATTCCTCAGCTCATAGTTCTGACATTGCATCCTAGTGCGCAGATTCTAATCTAGCCTTAACTATCTCTAGTATAGTCCAGACACATGGTCCTATCAATCTATACAATGTCTCCACCTCGTCAACAATATTCAGTAGTTGAGTATTGGTGATGCTTAGATTTTTCACGAAGCTCTACAAAAACTTACCAGATGCTAACATCATACCTGAAGTACCAATTGAAGTAGATAGGGGGGACAACAGATGCACCCATTGGCTCTAAAGTAAAAGCTGGGATTGATGTAGATGTAGCTGGGGTACCCTTACCTATGTTATCAACTCGGGGGCTTCTTTGTTCTCCCTTATCTCAAACTCTATACTAAGAACCTTGTCACCACTCTATGTATCAATAGGTTGTGTATGATTTTATGGGGCCTCAAATAGGCTCAAAGGAACTATAACAGGCATATGGGGTCTCCTGCTAAGGTCTTGGTGTGATGAATCCTTCATCATCTTAGTTTGTTCTATAGGTATCGCTACTACTCTCTTATTTACACCGGATACCTTTGGAATGTCAGCCTTATCACATAACCTCAAGATAAGACATATGAATGGCAAAGTTTAGTCTCACCCAAAGATCTCTCATGAAGCTCATGCTAGATAATAGTTGCAAAGTCAATATGATATATAGCCATAATGCTCACAATCAATGAACCTCCATCCCAAGTCAATAAATTATCCATAACTGTCGGACAACATTTATATCAAACAAGAAGCCTCCAAAACATCATGGTAAAAGTCAATGCCTCATTCTTAATCATATCTTAACCCTTGATCCAAGGGGTAATATCAACCAAAGGTGAAATATAGCTAGCGATCCATCTCGTCATCTCAACTCTCTCTCTCTTTTATGATCACCATCACACATAATATATATATATTTCATACAACTCTAAATCTATAATCACACTTCATTATGGATGTTAGAGTAACATAATTTGGCCCTAAGAGAACTCGGTGAATTTCCTATATTGAAATGTCTACCATAACACCTCTCATAAGTTTCTGCTCAAGCTGAGATTGTACAATATGTCTCGGAAGACCCCTACATTTGGGCAGACTAAGAGCTACTGTGGCATGATATAAGGCATAGAATTCCTACACCAAGGCAAAGCTATAAAATCCTAGGGGTCTGGTAATCCACCGCAATTGATAAAGCTCAGAATTGTCCCATATTTGTGGTGCTCCACTCAACCCTTATAGGTCAATACATCACTTATCATAAATAGCCCTCTTGGGTAGATCGGTATCGATAATAACATTGTCTTTCCTATATAATATCTAAATCCCCTCCACACACCATCTCAGGTTCACGTGATTAATAGGTTCCTCTGATACATGTGTAGGGTTAAAAGTAAGACCATGTTGAGTTAGTGCCTCTAAATTAGAAGCTCGCACCTAGTTTGCAGCATTGTTTGTAACCTTTTCAGAGTTGGGTACAGCTAACTACCGCTCTTGAATTATTGTGCCCTCATCAAAATGGGGTACTACTAATAAATGCTCCTCATCTATTGCATCAGACTTATCCTAGAACTCCACTTCAAATAGGGTGTCCTGTGTAACTGCTACAAAATGTGACTTAGACTATGACTCTTCTTCTTCATCATCATCATCATTACCCTCATCAGGCTAGGAAAGTGAGGTGGTGATCTTCAAGCCAATTTTATCCTCACCTTAGATATGAACTAGATAACCTTAGTCTAGGTTCTAAGCCAAGTAAAGATTAGCTGTTAGACCCTCTATGATTTCCCTATAGGTTGTACATTTATTTTTCTATAATAATTTCCTCAACTGCAGCATGATTCTGGACCTTAGATACTATCCCTTTCACTCTATTTGGGACTTCTCCATATCCAGTAGGTGGGTACTCCTTCTCTATGCTACTGAATTCAGAAGAGTCATCCCATCACCTAGAAGGTACAGGCTTTTTCTTAGGTTCCATCTGTACGTGAAAAACCAATCATAGCATTCAACCAAAAATCAAAGACTGCAAAATTCGAAGAAAAGCTAAAAATTAAAAACTTAAATTTTTCCTCAATTTTTGTATCCCTATAACTTATACGCAATTCCCAACAAGCTTAGTATGCACACATTCAACTAGAATCAACTTTTTAATACAAACTGGAATTCAAAACTTTTTGTATTCCTATACCTTTTCAAATTCAACTTCCATTTTAGGATATGATCTTTGGGTTTAATTAGGGAACAACGTTGGATTTATACGTTAAAAATAGATTATGAGGGCTTAAATAGTGATGCAGTCAGATTAGGGTTAATAAAGATGAGGTAGGCCCAAAATTTATAATCAAAATTGGGCCAAAATATACGCACTAAAAAACATCCACATACAGGCTGTATATGGTCCATATGGTCTGTATGTGCCCACCGTAAGTGGGACTAAATTTTTGGCTAGATTACCTACTCTATGGAATTTGTATTCTAATACTTACTTTTCTACTTACAAGGTCATAAGTTGTATTTACGTCTCTGTAAGTAAGTTCGTAGGTTAAAGTCTAGAAATTCCTCAAAAAATCCTCTAATTTTTTTCTTTTCAGTTAATACACAACTTAGCTTGACCACGTGGGACTTATGACCTTTGTGAGTTGGTCAAAAAATCCACTTACCTAAAGGGTCATGAACCAAGAAATTTTTACTGTATTCCAGGCCATTCCTTATTCTATTTTACCGACAAAAAATAAAAAGAACTGTGAACCCTAAAATAGTGGGTTTTTTTCCACCCAACACTTGATTTAATATCGCGGCATGATGTGGCTATGTTGGTTACTCAGAATTCACAAATAAGCCCATGGGTTGGCTTCCAAGAAACATATGATTTAACATCATGAAATGATGCGGGTACCTTGACTACTTAAAATTGATAAAGGTACCCGAAAGAATACCCTCATGGGTTATCAATACAGAGGATCACCGATACTACCCTCATGTCAGTAGGATGCTTCATAGTTCATCGAACATTAAACGTGACGTCTTTGTTATTGACTCTGAACATGATCCTTCCTTTTCCATATCAACCATCGCTCTACCCGTGGACATTAATAATCTTCCTAATATGATAGGAATTTTGAAGTCAACCTCACAATCCAGAACGAAAAAATCAGCCAGAAGAATAAAGTTATAAACTTTTACCAACATATCAAATGAAATTCCCACAAGTTTCTTTACTGTGCAGTCTGCCATCAATAACCACATAGTAGTCGTCTCTTGAGGAATCAAGCCATAATACTTGAATACAGGTGCAACATCAAATGTATGTTGGCTCCTAAGTCATATAACACTTTAGTAAATCTGGATGTCCCTATAGTACTTGGGATTATGAACACACCAAAAAAACTCTTTTTTTTAGCTAGAGACTTAAAAGTAACTGCATTGTCATGGTGCAATCCACCAATGTCCTCAAAACTAGTTGCTCACTTTTTGGTCACCAATTCTTACATGAACTTGGTATATCCAGGTATCTGCTCTAATTCCTCAAGGAGAAGGATGTCCAAACTATAATTTTTCAGCATCTAGAAGGATTGCTTAAACTTCACTTACTCTTTTATCTATTTTTTATTTGAGGAAAAGATGGGGTGGTCGTGGAATTTAATTCAATCTAGGCTCATCAACTATTCCCTTATCTTTATCCTCACCAATACTAGCATCGACACCTGTCACCTTGTCTGACTCCATAATAGGTGTCTTATCAACTATAGTACTATTATTCTTCAACACCTCATCAACAGTTAATAGGGGATCAATAGTAGATAAACCACTCCAAGTGGTGATAGCGATATAGTGACCATCATTCTTTGGATTTTAAATCGTGTTACTCGGAAAGGTACCTGAATGTTTTTTATTCAAAGTAGTTGATACCTGCCAGAACAGGTTCTCTATTTGCTTGATAGCAGTTGCAAGAGACTCAACATTTTGGGCCTAACTTGAGATATCAGTGTTGATCTCTATAAGGCTAGCCTACAGATTCTCTTGCCCCTTCACTAGTTTAGTCAACATCGCCTCCTTTCTCAATTTGATGTCATGACTTCCTGGTGGAATGTACTTGTCTCCTTTCTTCTTATATCAATCAATTTTTCTCTAGTCACCATCACAATCCTTACTTCAATCTCTGTATCAATCTCTGCAATAGTTTCTGACCATGGTTGTCTTGCACTTTGGCGCAAAAACCTACCAAATCACGATGAAGATACATAGCCTCCTCCTCTAAGTCAAAATCATAACCTCTGGAGGATGAAACCCTATGTACCTATTACATTTACCTTCTTGGAGTTTACTATTGGAAACTTCTTAGCAAGTAACCCAATATTAGTCCTCAGTTGCGCAATCTCTTACTGCACAATATCATTCATTACTCAATGATTGATGAAAGCTTCAATGTTGTAAGTATCATACCTCCTTGTCAGCCTCCTATATATGCCATCCTTGGTTATTGAGTGAAATCTAGTGTAAAATCTCAGAAGTTGCTTCCCAACGGAATCTCATGATTACTCCTCTTATGATTATGTTGCCATGGCTCGAGAAATGATATTTAGGGCTCTATATAATATTTCCAATAAGCTCATCACTAAAATATGATGATTGGACACCATGCTCAGCTTATTTTTAATTCAGAACCAACCCTCATATATAACACCAAATAAAGCTGTTTGAAATTATGAATCTTATCTTTATGATACAACATCCTAGTTGAAGGAAAGAAATAGTTAAAGAAATACTTGAGAAACTCATTCCAAGTGGTAATAGATCCTCTCAGAAGTTCCCCCAATAACAAATAAGGTTCTCCAGTTAACAAGAAAGGGAACAACCTAAATTTGAGTACCTCTTGGTCTACCCCTTAAATAGTATAAGAAGTGAAGATCCAAATAAAATTAGAAAGATTCATATTTGTATCATTGTAACTAAACTTGAAAATATACCTTTCAATAATAAGATATGGACCATGGCACCGGTTATGTTAGATTCATATTGGGGTAGCGCAAGAAGAAAGATAGCTCCTATTTCTACTGCCTTAACGTATCCATATCCCCTTGATTATCATACGGATGAAAGTACTAGAATGATGGGATCACTTGAGCCTGAGCACCTCACACATTATCTCAATTACTGTAAAGTGTTGCTTAGTGAACAACTATCGTTCTTTGCCTAGCTAAATCTACCTACTGAGCTATTTGAGCCTCCTCAACCTCCCTTTTCTAGTTAGCAGCAATAGCTAACATCTTCTTTATCTATCTATCAGCAATGTTCTATGGATCACTTGGAGCAGGGGGAGGTACAGCATAAGGAATCCTTCTAAATTTCCAACACATACTAGGTCTGTCATTGTACGATTAGGCTATAACATTTGATATAGGTTAAGATTTAATGAAAGTAAGGGATTGCCTTAACTCTTGGTGTTATGAATACATCGGCGTATGCCAAACTAAGAATAAAAGAATAAAGACCCAAAAACTCCAAAAAAATTCAATCAACAACTACATTATCTTCCTCGACAACGACACCAAAATTTTGATCAATGCCTAAACTATACCTCTAATAGAGGATAAAGCAGTCACTATTAAATAAAGTGGCCTAACTAGGTTAGGGTTGAATCCACATAGAGGAAATAGATTTGTATTTTTAGTCCTCTAAATTCAATAGTTTGATTAGTAAGTAAATGGGAGGTTATTGTTGTAATCTAAGAAAGTAGTAAATCTCAACTTTAGTTATAATTAGTCGGTGACTAACACTAGGATTCTGTTGTCTTTGGCTTCATAACTCAGTAGGCTTATCGTGATTTATTGAACCAACCTAAAACCTTGCATGAAGAATTTGATATGCTATGTACCATCAACTATCTTGTGGACTTATTGACATATTTCATCATATACCATTTGAGTCTTAAGTTATTAGATGATAGATAACCATCTTACATAGATGATACTAATTATCCTAGATCGATAGTTAATCTTTAAATTATTATTCTAATTATCTTTTCCTAGTACTACTCATCTTGTGAAGTAAGTAGTGATATTCTAGGCAGGATATTACCATTTGAAATTGGTAAGACATCTATAAAATCAAAGATAATACAATGCATGTAATTATACTAGTTAAGAATAACTTAGCACTTCCCCTGCTTCATCAATATGTAAGAGTTCCACAACCTTATCTAAGGGCTTTAACCATTCATACTTGTAAAATGATCAATAGAGTTCATAATGAAAAGCATCAAACAATATCACAATGATTATAAGTAAATCCCAATGCCAATAACTGAATTATAAACAAAAATCAAGAAAAAAGTAATCCCAAAATCGAATTTTAAATCATGGAATCAAATGTAATTTTTTAAGTGTTAAGAGTGTGTATCCTAACAACAAAATATCATAAAGGTATTTATAGGATACAAGGAAACCTTAAAAATTAAAACCCAAATGAAAAAGAAAAATTGAGGTTCGTGGACACTTACATCATATACTACATACAGACCATATATGGTCCTAAGTAAGTGCTAGCCTCCTGCACTACTCCTGCAACTCTCTGGAATTGGACCTTTGTTGCTTACTTTGGTCATATACAGACCATATGTACTACATATAGACTGTATGTTCCCTTAGTAAGTGACAAAATCTTCTTTCTCCTACTTCTGAGCCTCTAAACTTCAATTTCTAACATATACTTTGATCACCAACACCCGATAGTATTCAAAAACTTTAATTTCAATCCTTTTCTTTAATTTAGCATTAAAAATATGATTTCCAACAAAACATACCTAAAACACTCCATATCTCACAAACAAACCTAAGATACTTGCATATTGTTATAGTTTTAAGCATTGAAAGTGATATAAATACATAGCACATCAATTATCTATGCCATTATGTATGTACTCCCATAGATGATTCTTTAGTAGTGGATCAGGTTTTTTGGTTATGTGTTATGATGGTTTGAGACCTTGATACTCATGTTGATCATATTATTCTAGATATGGTGGATTTTGATGTGATTTTAGGCATAGACTAGTTATCCCACTATAATGAGATCGTGGATTATTTTACCAAGACCATTACCTTAGCAATGCCCAACATACTCTCAATCATGTGGTAGGGTATTGTTTTCTACATGTCAATGTGGATTATTTAATATATGTTTTCTAAGAGGCTTTTTTGAGGGGTTACAAGTCTTATCTTGCATATATTCGTGATTTTAGTGTAGAGAGTCCATTACTTGACCCTATTCCTGTTGTTTATGAGTTTCTTAATGTTTTATCTATCGATCTACCTAGCCTTCCTCCTGACCATTATATTAAGTTGGTTATCTATCTTGAGTGGGCACCCAACCTATTTCTATGGAAACTTATCGTATGGATCCTTCGTAGCTTACAAAGCTAAATTCTATGATTTAGGAATTTTCTTGGTAAGGGTTTTATTAGACCAAGTGTGTCTCCTTAGGGAGCTCCTATATTGTTTGTGAAGAAGAGAGATGGCTACATGTATATGTATATCATTTATAGGTATTTTAATAGGGTGATAATAAAGAATCATTAATCTATACCATACATTGATGACATTATTTACCATCTTTAGGGAGTAGAAGTGTTCTATAAGATTGATTTGATGTTTGGTTACCATCAGTGGAGGATTCAAGCTAAGGATATCCTAAAGACAGATTTTAGAACCCATTATGGTCATTATGAGTTCCTAGTGATGTCTTTTGGGTTGAATAATGTCCCAACCATATTAGTGGAATTGAGGAACAACATTTTTAGGAAATATTTTGATTCTTTTAAGATTGTGTTCATTGATGACATCCTTGTGTATTTAAAGAGTAGAGAAGAGCATATACAATATTTTAGGATTATGCTTTAGACTTTGAGAGATCATGTAATTTTTTTCAAATTCTCTAAGTGTTAGTTTTTTCTTGATTAGGTGACATTCCTTGGGCATGTGGTATCTAAGGATGGGATTATGGTAGATCGGTCTAAAATTAATGTTATTCGTGATTGGGTTCAGCCTACATCTCAAACTGAGATTTGTAGTTTATTAGTTTGGTAGGTTATTATAGATCATTCATTAAGATCTTTCTTATCATGGAAATGTCGATGACTAGATATACTTAGAAGGAGGTTTCTTTCTAATTATTCCAGGAGTGTGAGTCGAGCTTTAGAAAACTCAAGGGATTTCTCACTTTAGGTCCTATTTTGGATTTTCCCATTGAGGGTAAGGGATTCACCGTGTATTATGATGCTTCTAGTGTTGGTTTAGGATATGTGTTGATCTAGTTAGGTCATGTTACTATTTATGTGTAATCCAGCTAAAGGTGCACGTGCACAACTACCCTACTCATAATTTATAGTTGACGGTGGTAGTTTTCGTGATTAATATTTAGAGGCATTATCTTTATGGTGTTCATTATGAAATCTTGATGGATAATCATAGTATTCATTATCTTAGGACCTAAAGAGAGATTAATGCTAGGCAGTAGAGATGAATGAAGTTTCTTAAGGTTGATGACATCTTTATCTTGTATCATCTTGACAAGGAGAATGTGCTAGCAATTTTCTTAAGATATAAATAAATTATTATGGGTATCTTGGCTTGTGTTTCACTTTTTTAGAGGCCATTGGCATGATAAATTTAATCCTTAGCCAACATGATGGTACAACTTGATATTTTAGACCCTAGGAGGGTCCTTGTTAGTTTTGAGTTCAGATCCTCAATATTTAATAAAATTTGGGATTTCCAGTTTGATTATAAGATACTTTGAATCATCTATGATCAGGTGTTGAGTGGAGAGTCCAAAAGTGATACCATACATCTGAGGACGTCTTGTGGTTTGATATCTGTACCTGTATTTTGAGAGGTGATGATATGATTCAATTGATTTTGCATTAGGCTCATAGCTCAAGATACTTTATTTACGTGAGTATAATAATAATCTATAGATATTTGAGAAAACATTATTAGTGTAGTGGTATGAAGAAAGATATGATAGATTTTTTAGATCATTGCCTATTTTTTCAATAGGTTAAGGTCGAGTATCTACAGCCTAGATGTTTGATTTAGAGATTGCCCATTCTTGAGTAGAAATGTGAGTGATTACCATGGACTTTGTTAGTTGGTTTCCTTATACTTCTCATGATTATGATAGTATATAGGTCATTATGGATCGATTGGTGAAGTCAAAACTTTTCATTCCTATTTGTATGTCCTTCAGCGCTGCAAAGTTAGCTTATATTTGTGTTAGTAAGATAGTCAGTTTGCATGGTGTTCCTATATCTATCATTTTAGATTGGGGTTCAGTGTTTATTTCTATATTTTGGAGAGCTTTCCAGGAAGAGTTGGAAACTCAATTTGATCTTAATACAACCTCTTATCTGTAGATCAGTGTCTAATCAGAGTGGACTATTTAGGTTTTCAATAATATGTTCAGAGCCAATGTTATGGATTTTGGAGTTTAGTGGGTGCAAAACTTAGCATTGGGAGAGTTTGTATATAATAAAAGTAACCATTCGAGTATTGAGATGGCATCTTTTGATGATTTATATAGTAGGAGATGTCGTTCTCTGATTGGATGGTTTTAGACATCTAAGATTTCACCCCATGATACTAAATTACAATAGGAGTGATTAGATAGAGTAAGGGTGATTTAAGATAGGTTGACAGAAGTATAAAGTAGGCAAAAAGCTTATGCATATCATAGACTTTGGGCCTTGAGATTTGGAGATGGTGACCAGGTATTCATCTGTCTATTGCCTATGAAGGGTGTGATGAGGTTTATAAGGAAAGCCAAGCTTAGTCCTAGATACATAAAACCCTTTGAGATTCTCTACACAGTTGGTGAGGTGTCTATGAGTTAATATAACCCCTAGATATTGTAGATGTCCATTTATTTATCCATGTTCCTATGTTGATGAGGTACATTTCTTGCCCATCTTATGAGCTTAGATAGGAATCAATCTAGTTGGATGAGCTTTTGACCTTCGTGGAGGAGCCTGTGCTCATGTTGATTAATGATATCATGTGATTTTGCACTAGAGAGATTCTAATAGTAAAGGTTCAGTAGAGGCACCATACAATAGAGGAGGCTACTTGGGAAGTTGAGAGAGAGATGCAGACCTAGTATCCTCACCTGCTCAAAGCTTCAGGTACATCCTAATCCTTATCTTTTGCAGATGAAAGTTCTTTTAGTGGTGGATATTGTAATGACCCTAAAAGTTATTTCTAGTATTTCCTCTCTTTTTTTCTTTTTAGAGATTTTCTATAGCTACCCCAAGTCATTTATGACATGCTGGAACTAGCATTATGGTTATCAGGTAGTTCATTTGGGTTTTAGGGCCAATTCTTAATATGAAGCCTCACTAGTTCAAATTGGCTACTGGTTGAAAATCCTATTAAATCACCTAATAATCCAATTATGACTATTCCAACAGCTCTAGAACGTAAATTTTAGGATATATGGACCCTTGGTTTGGGTCTCGAGGCTCCCGAATGCATTTTATGATATTGGCTGAAAGTTTAGAAAATGGAAAATGGGTATGGGACCCAATTACAATTGAAATGACCTTGCATGGAAATTTCAACTATGACACTGAGTTCAGAATATCAAATTTTATAGGGTATCATAGTTCGTTCGCACATTTGGGATTCTACATTCATCATGAGAGGTTGGAGGAGACTTGGAATTTCCCTAAGTTCTAGTTGGTTCTTGATATTTGGTGTGACCGCAAAATTGGCCCTTTGGGCTCTTTAGTTGAGGGAACTTTAATTTCCCTAGCTCAGCCAATAGGTACCGCTTTTGCAGCACCTACGCAATTTAGAAGCTAGCGCTAAAGCGGCCAATTGTCCGTTTTAGCGGCCAGGCTATAGGGTCGGAAACCATATTAGCAGTACCAGGTGCTTTAGCGGTGATCACTAAAGTGGAAAAGTGTGCAATTTAGCGGCAATTGTGCGCCTAGGAAGGGTATAAATACCCATATAGCCTGACTTTTCACCATTTTTAATCCATTCTCTAAAATCTTAAACCGTAAAAAGTTGGAGTTCTTAGGAGAAACTATTTATGGGTAATGTGGAGATTTAGCATCATTAATTTTAAGTGATTTCCATCAAATTTGTTGAAAGATTTCCATTATTTTCATGGTTGGTTTCTCCATTCTTGACTAAACTCCCTATAATCTTGGTAGCTTGATTATAGAACCATTAGATTTTTGAATTAATCCATTTTAAGAGTAAATATTCCTTGAGCATAGTAGGAAGTTGAGTTGGTTTGGAGAATATGATTTACACATATCTGCCCCATATGAGATTTTTACATAACTTTGGACCCGACACACAAACTTTAATATGGGTATCATTATTTTTAGTTTTATAAGTATATTATAATTTTGATTGCGTGGCACCTTGCAGAAACTTTTCAAAAAAGGAAATTGTTGATTTAGTGGGTTCTTTATTCTATTATTTGGATCCCTTGTAGGCTAGGGTTACCTTCTTTATCGATTAAGGTATTGCATAGTATAATTATGATATTATTGCAGATATGTGGTAGGATTTATGTGTTGGAAGTATGAATTATTACATTAGTATATATTTGACCGTTTAAGCCACGTTGAGTTTGTAAACTTGGAGTAATAAGCATAGTTATTATTGCCTTAGGTTAATTGGGTTTCATAATTCATATTTAGAATGGAAATTCCTTAATTATTCAGGCTAGGTAAAGTTGACTTAGTCATACACGTTTAGATTGGATTTTCCTTATACCTAAGTTAAGGGAAAATTGTCTTAGTTTCTATGGTTTTAGGTAGGATTTTCTTAGTTTTTCATGTCGAGGAAGTATTAATATCTTAGTGTTATTTATGGATTACTTGACATCTAGAAATAAACTAGTTACCTTAGCCTTGTCCGATGTAGAAGTTGATTAACTTTAGATTTTTGAAATTTGAGTTGGCCTCTCGGACCCACTTTAGGTCAAGACTTGTGATAGCCTTATTGGATCATTTACATATGATATACTTATTTTAATGGTTGGTTTGACACTTGAGGAGGTTAAGTACATTTACTGAGTATGTTAGTTGAATATAGGAGGATTGGTACTAATTTCGGCTATCTCTAAGGATATTGCTCATATGCATAACTGATGATATATTTTATATGTATGGCTATAGATATGGCTTCTGGATAGAATTAATAATATGGTCTATTGACATGCTTAATAGAATAGATACTGACGTGATTAGATTTAGCCCATTGCAATTAGCTCTAGGATAAGGTTTGGCTTACCTATTATTAAGATAGAGTAGGTGCTATCATGACTTATAAATTGGGTTTTGACACCACATCATAGCTGACGGATGAAAGAAAGGTCCATCGGATTGGTGACTATCTATCTTATGTAATCTTAACAGCCTTAGCAATTGTCCATCGCTGGCCTAACAATAAGCCACCGAACTCATCGTTTGCCTTTAATTTCCATTGATTCTATTTTGTTGTGACAACTGGGGTAACGTTCCCTCACAAAATTAATGGCCCGTCAACTGGACTATCACCTAGATTTTTCTTCTTTACTTTATTTAGTTCCTGAAGACAAATAGTTTGATGGGTCATCGAGGCAGTAACAACCCGTCAAGCAGCACGTTGCAGGTCTCCTTAGCTTAGGGTTATGATTTTTCTTACCATTGAGTTAGATTCATGAGTACAAGTATAAAACAAACTAATAGCACTAAAGATTTCTCAAAATATGTAATTATCCCTCTTTGAAGATATAGAATGTACCGCCATGAGCTGGTATATCAATTAGCCTTCGGTAGTATGACTCGGTACGAATGTCTGTAAAGTGGACTTAAAAATAGTGGAATGTTCTTTTGAGATAGAGGGAGGCATAATTAATTACTATGGAGAGTAGCAATGTGGTTCTATGGGTTCTTTGGTATTTTATTGTTATAGTAACGGTATTGGTTTTATTGTAAAATAGTGGTTTGAGGTATTGAAGATGGGTTCTAGAAAAATTAGGTATGTTCATAACTTCTATTATGATCAACTCAATTATTAGATATTGATACAGTTCTAAAATAAAGAAAATTGGGTTCATTGAGAAATTTGGTTTTAGGTGCTAGAATAGTGGCCTTAAGAGTTAAAATATGAAGAGATTTTCATTACTACAGTAAAACTTGTGGTACTATAGATGCGACTCTGCTTGAGATTACTTGCATAAGATTCACGGTGATATTTTTGGTTGCTTGTCAATTTTTGGTAACATCCTTATCTTGACATTCAAGGTCGAACATCTATTTTAGTGGTTGATAATGTAATAATTCTCATACTAGTTTTTAAATTTTTCTATATTTTGACAATTTCGCACTTCATAGTAGTTGGTTTGAGTCATTTATATATAGCTTTGAAGTGACATAGTTGATTTTGATAAATATTTTATGATCTGCATACCATATTATGATTTAGTTAGATCCATTATCTCTAAATATTCAAAATTAGGTTGTTAGCATGGTGGGTCAGAGTCTCAAGGATTATTTTGAGCATTTCAATAAAGTTAGAAATCTATGCTTAATGTTGGCTTTGGTCAACATTTGTCAATAACAACCTACAATGGATATTTTAATAGCAGCACTAAGTTTGGAATGTTATTTTCAGGCTATTAAGATATTTGATTTATGTTTGGGAGGTTCCAGATGAGTTTTGGGAGAGTTTTTGAACATTTTGGGTGTTTTGATCTTATTTAAGTAAACTCTGTCTATAAAAGATTCTTTATTAGTTTTCAAGATCAAAAAATTAGTTTGACACTTGTGAAATGTCATGCATGAATTCTAGGGTTGATTTGAGAATTTTGGTGTAATTTTGATAAGTCCAGACTGAGTTTTTACTATGGAATATCACATAATTTTTTATGAAGCAAGAAAATATCTAATAGGACAAACGAGCATGAAATTGAGTTTTGATTGAACAAGTATGTAAGTATCATTGTTTATGAATTACAAAGAAAAAGAATTGGGGTATTTCACTATCATATGAGGATTTATGGACATTTTAGTAAGAAATAGTATTGCTGGTGCAAAAGATCAAGTGCATAATATGCTAGTGCAGATTGTTGAACAACATATTTAAATTTTAGACAGTTTTTATTGGATATTTTGAGCATATTGCGATTCAAGAGCTCAAATTTAAGTGACTTATCATGGAATTTTTTTTTCTTTATCAAGGGAGAAAGTATCTAATGTGAATATTTATTAGAGAAAATTAGGGTTTTATTGATCCAAACTCAATTTTTTATAAAAGTATCATATATAGTATTCTTATGTTATGGTTAAAGGATTTTGATAAAAAATTATTGATGCATCAATTGTTTTCTCATTATTAACTATTTTTGAAGATGAAAATTTGAGGGTTTTCTAATAAAGTTAAATATTGATATTTTGGTAATTTCTGACCCAATTTCAACTCAATTTTGATGGAATTTGCGAATTAGAACATTAAACTGTAGGTAAAGTTATTGTTTATTAAAAGTCTTGTTTTATCCTATTATTTTTTAGGTTGATTTCTAGGTGATTTTTGAGATAGGACTAAAGTGTGTCTATATAGGTGTTGTTGATCTTGTATTTATGTGTAGATCTTATATAAGGTTATATCGGGTATATTTTATGATAATTTGAAGGATTAAATCTTTCAATTGATTCATGGGTGTGTACTTTGGCTTGTGGGTCTTCCGTAAGACAAGTTGAGATGCACCTTTACATTTTTTTGAGGTATTTATACGCTATGTAATAATTGTTTTCTTATTGTTAGTAATTGGGTATTTGTGGGTCTCACATAGATGAGATAATAATATCGATGTAGGTATCGATGTTTACTAAGAGGCCAAAAGTTATAAAATGTACATCTTGATTGTTCCATACACTTGATGACATTATTATGGTGAATAACGATGATAATGAATTATAAATCATGAGTATTTTGATAATGGGTATTTATTAAAGATTTTGTATCATGTTAAGATGATTTTGATGGAATGATTTAAGAATAACAATCAATTAGGGTATAAATAAGGTTGTAATTTTATCATGAAATGATTGAGGGTTAGTAATCACTTGTAAAAATAAATCTATTGTTGTTTATGGTATGATTGGACTTTAATAACCATTTAGGGCATAGTTAGATAATAGTTTCTTGATGGACTGATTAGGGTTTAGTGATCACCTAGGATATATATAGATAGTAGTATAGTGAAGTAGTTAAAAGGAGGTTCCTTAGGGTAACTAGTAGGTAGTGCGAATATAAGTGATCCTTTGAACAGGTTAGCAAAAAACAAATTCTATTTGTGAGCATTTGAGTCTAATTGTGGCATGATTAATAAAGGTAGGAGTTTATCATATTGTGATGGGTTGAGTGAAACTTCTATGCTTACACTATTTGGGTTGATTATCATTATTTTGATGCCTATGTGAACCTTATCATTTATTTGATTGGTTATTATTAATATAATACTTGTGTTCTGTCTTCGATTGATATTACTGATCTCTTACATGGATTTTTACTACTGTGTTGCCATGGGATGGCCGAAATCATCATTTATTGATGAGTTGAATTCATATACCATAGTTGAGATAATTTTATTTTATGTGTTTTAGTCGGTTATAAGTATGCGTAGTCATTTATTTCACCCATATTCATGGAACTGTTATCACTAAGAAATAGTGATATTTAAAGGAAAATCGAATACTTTATAAAATGCCTTATCAAAGAACTGTACCTTCAAGGTTGATTGATGAGATTGTCATATGTATATGTATTCTGAGAACCTCGTGGGTCCTCTCCTAGATTCTTATAATCAGAATGTATATACGAGGTGACATTAGACTTTTGCATTATTTACACTTCATTGTATTTCATCACTTGGAGCTCTTTCATCTGATTGATATCAGTCATTTTAGTCTTTCTTTTATGTGTATTTGTTGTGTTGTAATTTCTTAAACAGTTATTTATAATGTTAGGATCTATATGGCTTGAGGAACAATTGGGAACTATTCTAACTGCAGGTTAGTTGGGGTAAATCTAGGATGGTTGAATGGTGGTTCTCCCTATTACCTTGAATTACGGCCTAATTATTACCAATGCTTACTGTGTACATGTGTTCGATACAAACCCTTTCTTTTTCCTTCCTTTTTGTGCATCCCGTGCAAGTATTAAGTTAGTGGTGGATCATTGATTGTGCTCTCCCTGTATTAACATTATGAAGATTGTGTTAGTGGTTATTGGATCTAAGAGCTTACCTAGATATTTTCTCATCTTACCTTATTTTTTATTCGCATTTAAAATATTTTGAATTATTTGATCATATTCTATATTATCGGCTTGTATTGGTGGCAACTAGACTTGATGTATCATTGAGATCATACTTTTTTTATTTAATTTTGAGTTTAGCTCTATGTCTTACTTTCTCAACTTTTGTTTTACTCTTGATTACCATTTGTGTTGCAATAGAGTTACCTATAGTTGAGGGTTTATAAAATAGATTTCCTTTGGTTATTCTTTTATAGGTGGTGAATATTATATGTAATTCTTCCATAGTTGTTAGTTCTTCTCCGTCTTGGGTGTATATGGTATTTAATAATCCACAGTCAAAATAAGTTTTTATTAAGCTTGGGTTGGTTTTGGGTAGTGCAATTAGTTTGTTGTAACCTTGTAATTTTTGGGTTATATAATTTGTGTTTGGTTCTTTGATATTTGTAGCTCTGGGGTTAAGGTTTAGGAAAGTTTGTACTCTGTATATATTTTCTATGTATTTTTGGATTTTTAGGTAATTTACAATCTCTAGCTAAATGTCCTAATTTTCCACCATTATAACAAGTACATTCTTTTATATATTTCTTTTTTCTATATGGTCTTTTGTATTTATAATTTTTTACATAATATCTATTTCTTGGTTTCTTGTATTTATATTTTGATTTTTTATATGTCTTATATTTCTTATGTCTTTTTCTTTTCTTATAATATCTTTCTTCACATCCGAATTGGGGTGCTATTTTATCTTTGTAGCATGCTAAATTTCTTATCAATGTTTTTTCTATTTTTAATTCTTCTTTATATTTTTCACATAAGTTTCTATGTCATTGTTGTAAAAATTTTATTCTCGCTCCTAGAGTATCTACTATTTTTGCTTCTTCCCAACTCTTTATTATCTTTGAACTAAATGGTTCGGGTAATTTATTAAAATATAATTTTCTTATTTCTTTACTTTCTTCTATATTATATGCTCCTTTATAATAATATTCTTTAAATGCGCAAGTATATTCATCTATATAACACATATTACATATTGCTAATTTTAACATTAAATTCCTATTTGTATCTTTTTCTTCATCTTGTTCTTCTTCTATTGTTGTCATACTACCAAATTCATCTTTTATAGCTGTTTCATATTTTTTTAATAATTCTATAGGTGTTAGTTTAGTTGTTGTTGATGATGTTCCTTCTATAGGTTTATTAGTTCTTAATACCTTCTTTCTATTTTCAGTTAAATTTGAAAACCATAATTTCACTGTTCCTATTAGTGTTCTTTCTATATATTCTGGTGCATCTGTTATGTTTATATTATTATCTAATAATTGTTTTGTCATATATCCTATCCATAATTGTATTGTTTTTTCTGTATCTATTACACAGTCCAAGTCTAAAAAGTTATAATTTTTATTAACTATTTGTTTTGGTGTCCATTTGTCATGTTCATTCTTTAGATTTTATCTTTTAAACTTATTCTTATAATATGTAGGTTTTCTTATTTCTGATGTTCTAGGTATTATATTTTCATCTTCTTTTTTATCAAGAGTATTTATTTTTGTGTTGATATTTTCTAAGTTTTCTTCATTAATTACTTCTTGTTTTTCATTGATTTCTAAATTTTTTGTATTTGTTAATATTTCTGTATATGTTTCACTATCTTCTAAATCATAATTATCTGTCTCTTCAACATCTATATTATTTATTTCTAATTCCTTGTTTTTTATTTCTAATTTTTCTTTAAATTGATTTATCTCATTTAGTAATTTTGTTCTTTATCTTTTTCTTCCTTTTCCTTTTGTCTTTTTTCATACAAATCTTTTAACATTTGTAATTCTTTTTCTAATTCAGCAATCCTACTATTTTTAATTTCTTCTATTTTTCTTATTTCTTCTGTAGTTTGTTGTTTTATTTTTCTGTTTCCTTTTTCCTATCTATTTCTTTATTTTTTCTCTATTTTTAAATGGTCTTCTCATAATTAATCCAATCCAATCTAAATTCAAACATATATGCTACTGCTATATTTTTTAAATAACTGAGCTTTGAAACCATCTGTAGGGGTGCAGATCTATGCGGATAACTAACTTGTGAAATAGATCTATTATATGTATAAAGAATCTATTTTTCTTTGTGCGTGGATATTTCTTAAATTTTGTTTCAATATCTTTTAATGATTTATTCTTTTCGTAAGATGTATTTATTAATTTGTGTAGTTTATTATCCTATTGAAATTTTAGCAATTTCTGTGTCGTATTTTATTCTGACTTTGCTATATTCAATGCGTAGGTTTATGTTCTTTATCTGATTAACTAGTATTTGTTGTTCATGTATAGGTAATTTTCCATTTGCATTAAATAATTTTTTGTATGTATTAAATAAATCATTATCCGCATCTAAGGTTAATTTCATTTTAACTAATTTTTCTTCTAGTTGTCTTTTTTCTATTTCAAGTTGATTTCTGTAATTAACTTCTTCATATATCCAATTTTGCCTTTCTCTAATTTTTTTTTATATATTCTAACATTTATTTATTCTGAATAATATCCATCTGAATCTAAGTAATGTTGATAGTCATAATATATGTGTAAGTTTTCTATACTGTTTAATAATTCTTCTTCTTCATAATCTTGTAATTTTTCCCATATTATTTTCTTTATGTCTAGAATTTCTATATCTCTAAGTATATATAAGATTAGGACTTTAAGATTATCTATCATCTAAAATTGACTAAATATTTTATTATAATATTTTGTAGTTGTTTGTTTCAAGTAAATATAGACAAATACATGGAAACTAAAGATATAAAATATATAGAATTTCTTAATGAAAATATGCAAAAACTACTAAGACTGAACATGTAATAGACTGTAGATATGCAAAAGGTAAAGCTAGTATACCACTAGTAACAAAAGGAATAATTAATAAAGAGATAAATGGTATAAAAAGTAGAGACCCAATAAAATATGTACACCTTGGAGGTACAGAAATATTAATAAAAGAATGTTTTAGAGATGGAATAGATACACCAATAAAATTATATTTAGCAGATGATAGAATTATAAAACCTGTAGAAAAAAGCATAATAACTGCAATAAAAGGAAATTTAATATACCAAAAATTTAAATTTATAATAAGTGCAAATTATTCAGTAGCGGTAATAGATAAAAATATCGATAAATCATTAGTATTATATTGGAAAATATCAGGAATAGAATTAACCCCAGGAAGTAAAATATTTATAGCAAGATGCAAAAATTTATATGTATTAACAACAAAACACAAAATAATAGGAAAAAATAAAATTAACAAAATACGAATAGAAAGTCCATTTGAACAAATTGTAAAAACAATAGATTATAATGATTATAGCTATAGAGACATAGATATAGAAGAAAATTTAGAAATAGTAAATGATAGAATAAGTACAACGAAAAGAATAGCTGATGAAAAACTAGAATCATCAAGCTCATAAAAAAAAAGTTATGAAATAAATTCAACAAATAATTTAAACCATTTTTACATAACAGGAAAGGTAAATGAAAAAGAATATTTAATACTCTTAAATACAGGACAAGAAGAAAATTATATAGCAAAATATCTAGTAAAAAATGAAGAAATAAAAACTGATAATGATATATGCCAAGATCTACCAAGAAGTTTAATAAATAGTAAAAATATAGTAGAAAAAATAATAATAATAGGAATTAGAAAAATAAAAATAGAATTGGAAGTAAAGGAAGAAATGCAAAAAGCAGGCATAATATTAGGAATAAAATGGCTAGAACAAGTAAAACCATATAAGATAGAACATACACAATTAACCTTAACATATAATAGAGAGAAATTATTCTTAAGAAGAGCCTTAACATAAAATGAAAATATATGTATTAATGAAAATAGTAGTAGAAGAATATTACAGTAGATATTACACGCCTATGATAGATACAGGAGCAGAAGCTAATTTATGTAGATATAATTGCTTACCAGAAAGCAAATGGGATAAATTAAAAACACCAATAGTAGTTAAAGGATTTAATAATGAAGGAAGCTTAATTACTTATAAAGCTAGGAATGTAAAAATACAAGTATGTGACAAGATATTAACAATAGAAGAAATTTATCATTATGAACTAACATCAAAAGATATACTTTTAGGAATGCCGTTTTTAGATAAATTATACCCACATATAATAACTAGAACAGACTGGTGGTTTACAACACCATGTAAACAGAAAGTAAGAGCAAAAAGAGTTAATAATAAAATAAGAAAGAAAACTGATTGGATAAAAGAAAATGAAAAAATTACACAAAAGTTAGAAAATATAAAAAATAGTGAAGATAAAATAGAACTAGTTGTATTTTCGATAAATAAAACAGAAATAACTATATTTTCAATAAATAAGATAGAAATAATTAAGAAAAAAATAGAACAATTATATAGTGAAGATCCATTAAAAGGACGGGTAAAACATAAAACTACTATAATAATCGAATTAATAGATAAAAATAGCATAATAACCTAGAAACCATTAACATATAATTTTGATGATTTAAAAGAATTTAAAATGCATATAGATGAATTATTAGAAAAACAATATATACAAAAAAGTAATAGTAAACATAATAGTCCAACATTTATAGTAAATAAACATAGTGAACAAAAAAGAGGAAAAAGTAGAATTTGTTTATATTTACTTGCATCTGTTTTTCTATTAACTGTATGTTTCTCATATATTTTTTCAAAAATTCTAGATATATGTAATTTATCATGGTAAGTATTTGTAAGAGTAGTTAGGTACGTATGGTATGTAATTTATTCTAGTCATATAATATCTACCAAATGCTTTTTCTAATATTATTTTTCTTATATCTACTACTTTTATATCCTTAAGTGCATACAAAATAAGTATTTTAAATTTATCTACCATCACATCAGATAAATAATTATTCATTTTCATAAAATTGCTATTTTCAAAATATTCCCTTCAATCATGTATATAACAAAATATGGTCATCTTAGATTACTATATAATAGATTATTCTTAAATAACATGTTCTTCGGTCAATATTAGCATGGTAATTTGGATACTTTTCCTTTAAACAGTGCCTCTACTCTGGTTACTCCCCACCACAGCTTCTTGCCTCATTGGTTTCACCTTTAGGATGGCATAGTTCTTAGGGATTTTTCTCCGTTTCCACTTTCCTAATAAACTTCTTAACATATTATTCTTCGAATAATTCTACTATAAAGTAACTAACATGAATTTATTTTATCATACCATGATTGTTGGGAATTATGAATTTAGCATTCATAATCATAAATAAATACACCTGTTCGGGTAGGTTTGATATTTTTGAGGTTTGCTCCTCCATAGATTTTTCCATTGAAATATATCTGTTTTTTAATAACTAAACAAAATATTTGTTGTGGACAGAAGAGTCACAATTCCTATTATGGATCATGACTACTTATATTACTCATATAATCTTTTTTTCAAGTGTAAACCATGTTCATGATACTTCAATGTGCCTCATATCTTGCATTTCTATTTTATCAATTTAAGGGTGTGCTACTCCATTTCAGACTGCCAAGGATCATTACAATTTCATTCTTCCTTCTTTTATTAATGATTTATTGGATGATTCTAGACATTTTTTTATTTAGTGTCCTCTATACACTGACTTTCAAATTTGAGGATGGAATAATTAGACTTCCATATTTTATTCATTTAAGTTAAGATTATTTGTTTAATTACCATTACTTTAAATGAATTTATTAAGGCTTGGGTTAGAGGGTTCTTCCACCAATGGATTAGTGTGGGTGCCACTCACAGCCATTAGGGTTGTGATAGCCACCTTCACTACAAAAATTACATTAGTTTAACCAAGTAAATTATTTTTCCACTTCTCAAATAGTTCAAAATGCACCACTCCTCTAGGAGATTACTCAAAATGCTCCTCTCTTATTCATAACTACTCCTTTAAAGGATCAGAACATACCATTGGCACATGATGCAACTAATACACAACAAGCTCACCTAGTATATACTTATGCCACAACTCCACCTATGACACAAGTTAAAGAACATTGGCCCAAAGGTTTATCATTATGCTTAAGTTGAAATAGAGGCAAGGACATTTAGTTATTAAATGATAAGTAGGAAAGTTCACAAGTTTGGAAGTTGTTATGAGAAGTTGGTGCAGGGTTGATAGTTACCAAATCGTATGATAAAATAAGTTATGTGAATTTCCAGATGTGAGTTATCACAAAGTTATATGATTCCAAAATTTGAAAATTTTGATTAATTTGGAAATCCTTTGTTTTATTTGAAAGTTTAGTGTGGAAATTTATTAATGTTGGAAATAAAGAAAGTACTAAAATAAAATTATTCAATCAAATCTTGAGTAGAAAATATTTAGAGTGGGTTCTCTAAGAAAAATAAAACCAACGTACTTAAAATGATTTTGCAAATACTTTTGTGGTTCACTACAAGTTTCATGTTGTGACTGCTCTTGATATAATCTCAGTTGCAAAATTAAAGAAGAAATAAACCAAATCATTTTGATAATATGTTATACAGTGGAGGAAATAAGCATCTAGGGTACAACCACCTATGGAGGAAGCAAAAATGATCTTTATTATAATACAAGCACAAAAACTCAAATATTATGAATGAATGGTCATAATGGTTGTAAATATTTTATTGAGATGATCATAGACAAAGAAATTATTGAATATGGCATAAACATTAGAAGAATAACAAGACTAGAAGTATTAGCGTCCACAAACAAGACCTTCAAAACTGTTGTCCTAAAAAATGGAAAGAAAAATTAGAAAGAAGTTACAACAATAATGTCTTTGGGAGGTACTTCACATCACTATCAACAACCTTTTACAACACAAACCAATTCTCCTTACCTCTATTATCTCCAATATTGTCATATCCAATGACCAAGCTTTATCATATTTCCAACCTTATCCACTTCAAATTTCATATCGTCTCTACAACATAAAACAAACATATCAAGCTCATGACTACCATCATATCAAGTCTCACCACCACAATTCTATCAAAAAAATAATACACCTGCACCTCATCAAGATTTTACCATAGTTGAACAATATTAAAGGAGTAACTGAGTGTTTTTTTAAAGGTTTCAAGCATATTGTATCATATGGGAGGTAGAATTCCAGACCCATTATAAAGAAGTTTTGATCCTTCTAAAATATGTGCTCACCATTCAGGGGTTAAAGGACATTCAATTGTTCATTATTACCCATTAAAACACTTAGTTTAAGATGTCATTGAGATGAATCAAATAATAGTCAAATAACAATCTATTCCTAAACCATGATGAGGCCTCAATAACTATGATCGGAGTAGATAATATTGGTGATCCAAAAAGATTTATAGTACCTATAAGGAGGTGTTGCAATTATTATGATATTAGGAGTTGTATCAAAAACTATAGAGGTCAGTCATTAACCAGTTTTTGGTACTGATAATGCTCAAGTTACATTCTTAAATAGGTGTAACGGACGTTGTCAATATATATTTTTCCAACAAGTTGAGGTTGAACCATAGTGAGTGAAGACACAAAATTCAACTTGAAAGTATTAGAAGTAAACTAGGAGTTGACTCGTAATGGTATAAAAGAACATAAATGTAAAATGGGAGATTAGTTGGAATATTTTTAAAGTAACAATTTTTTTGGTTTTAGAATACTATCTCCAGATTCAAAATACTTAGAGTGTAATAAGTTTAGAATAGATCTCGAGGTTATGCCATTTTCAGTGTGAACTCATGCATAGGTAATTGGGAATTTATCCAAATTAAGCTAGGAGCCATGGGTAGGCTAGATTTAGAGGTATTAGTGTAAATATTTTCATAAAACACCAAATTTTACAAATGGGTTCTTTTCAACACTCATAAGTGTAACAATTTTACCAATATATTTTCTAAATTAACATCCTTATGTCTAGGAGATGCTATTAAATAAAATAATTCAAGTTATTGTTTATATTTTTTCCTTACCCATACCCCCACTTTCAAGGATGATATGGGTTCAAATGTAATTGGGATTTTTGCAACCCCCAGTTCTTAGTTAAATCGTGGAATAAATACAAAATCCATAATAAATATCTAATTATGAAGATAAATAAACAACACCCATGCACTAATCACAACTTATTCAAGAATAACCCCAAGAATGTGCAATTAGCTGCTCATAGAGAGAGAAAGTAAAGATATAAAGTATGAGATTAATATCAAGACAATGGAAAAGTGTGATAGTTTAAGATTAAAAGATGCTAGCAAGTTATCAAATTGATGACTTATCAACCCCCAAACTTAAAATATTGATTTTCCTCAAGCAATCGAATATAATTTAATGAGATTGGGTATTTACAATGCAAATCCACACATAAAAAAAACTATACTAAAGAACTAAGCTAACAAAGTTCTACAAAGACTTACCAAACATGTCATGGAAACAAGCAAACAAAAGTTTTTCAATAAGCACATCACGATGAAGAAAGCATGCAAATTTACATCGAATGAAGATTTCAAATCAACAAATCATCTCAAGAGGTGGCACAAAATCTCCAAGAGTTATCTCTATCTTCACAATGCAACTTACCTCGCCCATTTACCAAACCAAGAGTAACACTTCACCTTCCATCCCAAAGTATCTATGTTGTTCCCATTCAAGAGTTTTCGCCATAACTCAAGATGTTACTAATCTTAAAGAAGCTAAAATAATGAAACAATTCACACTCACTCTCTTAAAGAAATTAAAGTACAATGAGTAGAACCATAGGATGTCCCTTTGTGTTTTTTCAACTAATGTAGACTTACCTAGTTTAGAATCAACGAGGTCTTGCGGGTCTAGATGAAGGTTTAAGATTTGAGAAGGAATATATGGATCAAGTGACTAAAAGAGCTTCTTCAATGCAATCGCTTATCCTTTTCTACCCCAAAATTTTAAAATTATTAACCTTATGCATCCTTAAATCATTTCCTTTATTTCACTTAACCTTTAGCTTAGCATATACAAAATGAATTAAACCCATCATTTTATTTCTTGACCTCTTTGACTTTTTCAAGAGATTTTCTAACTTTAAGATCTTCTTA
Source organism: Capsicum annuum (assembly GCF_002878395.1). Lineage (NCBI taxonomy): Eukaryota > Viridiplantae > Streptophyta > Magnoliopsida > Solanales > Solanaceae > Capsicum > Capsicum annuum. Next base: position 164,914,990 of record NC_061117.1, read on the forward strand.
TCCCTTCTTTTTCTCATTTCTCCTCATGTTTATGGGCTAGGAAACTTTACCATCAAGAATATCTTATCTCTTAAGAACATGATTTGACAACCTTACATACACCTTTCTTGGCTCATCTTAGCTTATCCAATTCTTACCCCAAACTTGGAGTTTAAATTATCCTTTAATTATTCTCCCAATTACACCACTAACCCAAACATAGGATTTCACCTATATTTAATTATTTAGAATCCTGTGATGCATCAAAGAAGGTTAAGTGATAAAAATGAATATTTTCAAAAGGGTTTAGATATTTTAGCCTAGTTATCATACAGAAAGAAACAAAAGTTGGAAAAAGGCTCAAGGGGGTTAACTAGAGAACAATGTTATGGAAGGAATTTGGTTATGTGATAGGTCAAAAATATCCTTGGGTTATCCTTCAAACCAAGCTTTCCTAGGATTTTTGTTTGAATACATTCGGGGAAAGTTCTACGCGACATGTCGGTACAAGAATTATTCGAAACTCTCACCACACATGGCATCGTACTCATAGAGCAAAAAATTAGTCTCCCAAACAATTTTTGGAATTTGAGCTTAATAAGTTACTGAGAGTGTCTCACTCAAAAGAATGCTCATAAAAATTCTTATCTTTTTCCAAAAGAAACTTTATTTTGGTTGTTCTCAAAATTATTTAATTTCTTGCCAATGACATTTTGAAAGTGTTTTTGAACTTTTTCCTATTCAAATTGCAAGATACTTCACCTAAGGGTGTCACCTTATCATCAATCTTGGGTGAAGTATCACTCATTTGAATAAATAAACTACACTAAAATAAAATTAAAGAGAAAATAATTTTGTTCTCCTTAGGATAGAATCGAGTTTTGAAGAAAACCATAGGATATTATTGGACACATATATCAAAAAGGCGACAAGAGAAATGTGCACAAATTACGTATTGCACAAATATTAAGTATATGACACAAGCCCAAAAGATATCATCATTCAACATTATCATTAATATACCCAATAAAGGTCAATCCAAACCTATGTTGATAATGAGGAACAAGCCCCGCGAGGGCTAAAATAAATATGCATCAAAGTGAAAACCCCGCGAGGGATAAAGTAAATAAACAATACAAATGTAAAATCAAAATAGAGTATGAGTATGTCTATACAATAAACGAATATCAATTCCATCAAATAAAACAATAGGTATAGACCATTAATTAAATAATAAGAATGTGACACCTCCCTCCAAAAGCCTTGAATTTTCCTAATGGAAAATAAAAAGAGAGTAGAGAAGTATAAACACTCTCTGAGGCATACTAGGCACTCAGGTCCATGTTAGTAAGAAGCCGTACTATCTCAGGAAGAGCCTCATAAAAATGGGCTCCTCTAAGCGACATGTTGTAAGAAGAAACTCATCTTGGTTTTCACTTTTGAGCCTTGTAAGATCACTTCAGAGGTTTTTTTTTTCCTTTTTGGTTGTACCTTGTACCTTATCCTTATCCAAAGTGGTGCCCTTCTTAGAATCCCGTGGCAAATTTATCCTTAGAGATGTTCCTATGAAAAATTAAAAGACCAAAACCAAAATGAAAGAAAATGGGGAAAACATATTTTTGGGGTTTTATATATTAGGAAACAAAATAAAACTAAAGAAAATGATGGTGGATGCAAGGTAACTCCATGGAAGCAACATTCATCTACAAAAAAACATTGATTTTCAAGCATTAAGGAGCAACTAGACTCATATATATACCTTCAGAATGAATACATTAATGACTAGTAACAACCAAGACACCCCTTTCTTGTTGTTATTTTAACTAACATGTGGTGCACATGAAAGGTAAGAGCTTGAAAAATAGAACAAAAACACATGTAGCTCAATTAACCAATTCATCACTAAACACAATATTTGTAATCTTACTAACCCAATTAGATCGCCCACCACTCAATCAAACAAACAAACTAAAAGTGGGTAATTCATTAAACATATAGTATGCACTAATGTATGGAAACAAAAGTTTGCAATTTAGAATGTAAAACAAGTTACACATTTAACAAAATTTCACCCCAACAATCATTTTCCACCAACTTAAGCTCAAATAAATTAAATTTAAACCAAAATAAATCATGGAATGTGATCACCATTGATACTTTAAAGAGAATGCAAAAGAGAATTTTGCTAAAGATCATACCTTGCAACATTACTTAAGAGAGAAATATGATAGAAGAAAAGTCGAATGTATTTATATGGTGATCTATTTTTTAGATAAAAAAATTATATGCTTGAAATGGGTTTTAATGCGTGTGAAATAATTCAACAATTTTACTCAAAACTGGTTCATTTGTGACCATATAAGCTAGACTTGAGCCTGGACTGTTCAAGTAGTTCCAGTGCAAGTCAAATTAGTTTTGGCCAATTACTTTATGCTCTCCTTCACTCCAGCTATGCCTGGCCAGCGCCTGGACTGCTCCAGCATGTCCAGCATAGGTCCAGGTAGTGTTGCTATCACCGGTTATATGCCATGTGCTCCTAGTCTATGCTAGGACGGCTGCAACATATACAGTACATGTACAGGAAGTATAGGTTGTTGCCAATTGAGTTTAAGGGTTTCTTGACCTGTTCTTGTACTACTCATGTATGTCTAACATAGGTCCAAAATGGGACCAGCCAATTTGCTATAAAATTTCACCTCAATATTGGCTCGGGGCATAGGTTTGAGCCACTAAACCTCCTTTCACCAATTTCAACTTTCCAAAATTACCTAAAACAACCAAAAAAAAGCTAAAACTAGTGTCAAATACATTAGAAAACATCAACAAAAATCCTTCAGTTGCCAGTTAAGAAATGTTTTAATTAAAGTCATGGCACAACATCATTCAATTATTATTTTGGATTCTTGAATCGAAGTGACTCAATTGTAGTCACTTTTACTATACCCATGTGGTAAAGCATTAATACTTGTCCATTCACCACAAACTGCTTCTTCTTATGGTCTTTTAATTCAATTTTTCTATTTGAGTCCATATTCGAGACCATAAATAGTCTCGACCACTTGATTATAAGATTTTCTGCAAATCGCTTCAATCTATAATTAAAGAAGAGTACATTATCAACACTGTGAAATTTGTGATTCAATGTATTAACATCATAATTCCTTTTTCTTTTGTCTCTATTTGAACATCTACTAGGAGAAATGTCTTTTATGTCCACTACAGGCCACCCATTAGCACAAATGAACCTTTTTCACCATAAATTTTTAGGCTTCCATTTGCCAAGGTGATGGATTATCCATAGCAACGACTAGAAAAGTGTTGTTCTCATAAGAGATAAGACTTGTCATCAAATTAGCCACCTTATCATTTTCATCAATCACCTTACTCCATAAGATCTGAAATACACCAACCCAGGGGACATCCACAAGACTCATCTTTATGGTGTTAGTCACCTCATCATTAACCATATTAATCACCAGAAAACTTATATATCCTTAGGCTATTTCATATACTTATGTAAATAGAAAGAGATTACTTCATTATACACTCAAAACATCATCTCACCATATTTAGCATCCACTAAAGCTATTACTTTAGCAAAGAATATCCAACCAAAAATTCTGGAGACCTCGTGATGTATCTCTCAATCAATAATAATATAGTCGGCCAAAATGATGAATTTGTCCAATTTCACAAAAACACCACATAGCACTCCCACGGGCTTTTTCATACAGTGATCAGCCATTAAAATCCTCATTGGGGTTGGTAGCGAGACACCAAAACCCAACTTTCAAAGCATAGAAAATAGCATCAAATTGATGGTTGCCTCAAATCATAGAATGCTTTCTTGAACTTATGCACTCAATATTGCAACGAATAAAGAATGTACCCAAGTCTTCCTTCTTTGCCACCAATGTGCTAGACATTATAGAAATACAATTACGAGTTACCTATATATTTTCAACATACATGACTAATTTCTTTGAAACCAAGTCATTCATGAATTTACAATACTCGGGCATCTCTTGTGAATCTTCTAACAATAGAAATTCACCGATAGGTTGCTAAATTTTGCAAGAAATTTCTTTAACTTGGTATCATACTTCTGCTTCTTGAGACTTTGTGGGAATGGGTGAGGAATTTTTATTTGAGACAAAGGAAAAACTAGAGTTTCATCTAGCTTTGGAGCATCACCATCAACCATTTAGGAGCTCCCTCACTTTCAAACATTCATTCACTTTCCTTTGAGTTTTCAACACTTTTCTCATTAGTCTTTAAAAACACATCCTTTGGCTTCTATAGTTGATCATTTTACTTATTTTTGAGATTTTTTTGGAATATGATAGTAATTTTTATCTGCGATAAATCAACAACATGAGTTTCATCTATTTGGATGAATTACATCAACTGCTTCATTAGACTTTTTAGCCGCTTTTTCTTTTTATTTGCTTGTTCATAACTTCCTCTTTTATTGTGATAATCATCAATATTAACAATATCAATATGAATAGTTAAACCATTTCTAGTGATGATGGCAATGACATGAGCATCATCCTTAGGATTCGTAACCGTGTCACTAGGCAATCCACCTTTTGGCTTTGCATAGAGTTGACCCAAGATTTGACCCACTTGATTTTAAAGTTACTTGATAAATGCTGAATGTGAAATCAAAATTTTATTTAGTTGTGAGAAATCACTTTTTATCTATCTCAGCATCTTATCGATTCCTACAACACGCATCAACATACGAGCAAGGACATCCTTTTCCCTAACTTAGTTTATTATCTCACATAGTATCATACTTATATTATGATTTATCTTAGTCGATCATTAATTCTTACTGAGTACCCATTGGTTTGGTAAGCTTACTATACTTCTGCATCCTTTTTTAATAGAGATTTGAGTACTAGTAGTCGTCGTTGAAGTGTACTAGCGTTGGTAAGAGTTCAGAGATTGGGTGTTCTTTTTAGCCGAATTTGACTTTCTATCCTTCTTCTATTTGGATGGTATTTCAAATTGAGACTATTGTATATTTGATACTTTTATTACTTTAATATTTTTTCTAGAGGCTCTTGTACCAACCTTACTAGGTCATAGGATATTTTACTCTATCTCCTTATTTATCTCTAGTTATGCTATCATTCTTACATTTTATTGCTTGAGATATGGTTATTTCATAATTTAGGTATCTATTCTACTTTTCACCTATTATACTATTACTTGACACTCCAAGCTCTGATTTGGTTTACTTACTAGTGGGTTAAAGTAGGTGCCATCATGATTCATAAAATTGGGTCAAGATAAATTAGTATCAGAGCTAAGGTTCACTGGTATTATTGGTACAAGAGCATGTTTCCTGTAAAGTCATGTAGATCAAAATAATGACATTCTTTTCTAATCTTTGGGAGGCTATAGGACATTCTTAGGAGATCATCACTTCTTTTACTCATTTTATGGTAAGAGTTTGTGTTGGGTTTCTATTATTCAATTGATTTTACTCTTTGACAAATGTCTAGGGTATGACCTACTACTTCTGGAGATGAGAAATCTAAGTGTGCGCCTAGAGGTCGTGATCAACCTAACGGTCAGGGGTAGGCAAGAGTTCCATCCTTAGTTAGAGGTCCAGATAAGGAGCCTTTTATATATTCTAGTCTTTCTCCCTAACTAAAGATTTATTCACCCCAACTAGTGGTGGGCTAAGGGGAGCATTGGCTCCACCAAGGTTTATTTCTTCTTTACTGCTCAGAGATAATTTACTTAATCTATTGGGTTTGGGTTGGTGGTGCAACATCTAATGATGCCCAGTCTTTAGATCAAAGTGGTATACAGGCAGGGGCATATGTTGTAGATGCCAATACAAGACTTAAGATCCCTCTAGTACTAGTAGTTACTCAGTCTGTAGTCACCTATCCTACTATGTATGTTGAGAAATAGAATATATTGGGCAAATTCTTGAGAGTAACTCTACCTAGGTTTTTTAGGGTATTGGGAAAGGATGCATTTGAGTTCTTTATTGCTTCTGATTATAGGCTCTATAATTTATGCCTAGTTGATACTTGAAAAATTAACTAAACTACCATTCAATTTGACTTGGTATCTAGACATTTGTGGAGAGGTTATCTTGATTACCATCTAGTTAGATCTCCTCCATTTACATGGACTTAATTCACTGAGGTTTTATTAGAGAACTATATACCTTTTGTCCTTAGTGAGAATTAAGAGATCAATTCTTGAGATTTGAGTATGGTTTTTTGACTGTCATAGAGTTTTGTGACTGTCATAGTGTATGAGGGTCGGTTCTATGAGTTAGCCAAAAATGCTACAACTTTTTTATTGACTGAGTATGAGAAGATTTTATGTTTTGTTAAAGGATTAGGGATTCCTCTATGCATTCTTACATAGAGTTTGGTCACCACTAGATGGACTTTTTATTTAGGTCTCTAATTATGCCTAAACCATGAAAAAATGCATCGCAAGTCCTAAAAGGGTAGCAAAAAGAGACCTACATTACAAGGGTAGTTTTAGTTGAAGTCGAAGTGGTTTATAGTTCAAATACATAGGTACTAATGTTAGGTACCCTCCATTATAGTCTTATTACCATCAAGGTTTCTCAGGTAGGCCGGCTATAGTTATCATTCTTGCCACACATTAGATTATTGATTGGGGTCAACCTTGCTATAGTTATCATTCTGGCCAGAGTAGTTCTCAACTTCTAAGAGGTTCATATTCTATATTCTTAGATGATATGGCTATTCTAGGTCCATCGAATATTCCATATACAGTGAAGCTACCACGACATGTTATGAGTGTGGGACCTTTATTTATATCTCTAGAGAGTCTCCCCAATTAGGGTAGTTATTCCTACAGTGCAAAGTATTCCATTAATTAGGGTAATGTTGACACAAGCTAGGGTGGTATCAGGGTTATCATTGTGGTTCCTAGGGTTCTCGTAAAGGTTCTTAGATAGGTATAATAGGTAATAGGTCAAGTGCCCAGCCAGCTGGTAGTCGAGTTTATTTATATATTGTACCTAGTAGGCTAGAGGTAGAGTCTTAGGATATTGTTATTACAGGTAAGATCTCAATGTTCAGTTAGTCGACTTTTGTATTATTTGATATAGGATCTATTTTTTCTTATGTGACTGCTTATTATGAACTATGATTAGAGTTATCTTGAGATTTTTATATTTACGATTATGTGTATCTACTTTTCTAGGTGACTTTTTAGTAGTGGATGGAATTTATAGATTATGTATTATGATCAGTGAAGATTTTGATACTTAGGCTGATCTTATTGTATTATATATGATGGACTTAGATGTGATTCTAGGAATGGACTTATAATCCTCCAATCATACGATATTGGATAGTTTTTCCAAGAACGTTACCTAAGCTATACCCAGCATACCCTTGGTGGTGTGGTAGGGATCTATTAGCCATACGATGATAGGGATTATTTCTTATGTTTGGGCTAGGAGACTTAAATCGAGAAGTTGCAAGTCCTATCTTTCTTATATTTGTATGGTTAGTGTAATACCCCGTACCTTATCTAGAAAAAATTCATCCCTAGAACGTTAAAGAATAACTTCCAAAATAGATGATAATTATTTTGGATAGAATTATCAAGATTTAGGCCTCCCATTATGTAAGAAATTTGATAAGCTTTCCAATGATATAAGGTTTGTCTAAATCTGATAACCTAGTAAGAAGTTATGGCTAACTTAAGTTCCAGTTGTAAAACAGGACATTTAGGTCATTAGCACATCATGAAGAAGGTTTAAATGATGTTTGTCAATTTCTAATGGCCCTCTGCGATATTGGCACATCGCGGAGAAGGCCAAATCCCCAATGGTCCAATTCTAGTGAGGGTCCGTGATATTGGCTCATCGCAACAAACTTCCCGGTCCCATGTAAGGTCACAACGTGATACCACCACATCACGCCATCGTGTTTATTCTCAATTGGCAATTTCCAGTAGTTTGATGTGATAGTGGAACGTCGCGCCAAGGCCAAAAGTCGAGATTTTGGTAGATTTTCAGTTTCATTTATGATTTTAAGAGGGGCATTTTTTAAATATCCTTTCTCCTAATCTATCCTAAATAATTAATTAAACTCTCCAAATCACTTTACAACTACTTTTCATCAAATATCTCTCAAACAAAACCCTAGTTCATCAAACTTCCTCCCCAAGAAATCCAAATTTCTTAATTAATTATCCAAACCAATTCAAGATTGAGAAATACCAATTCAAAAACTCTAAGAAGTTCTCTCCAAAACATCAATAAATATCCATGATTCAAGTTTTATCATCTAGATCATCAATTGAGGTAAGTGGGGTATGAAAGAGGATAATCCTTTCATCCTTATGCCCAATACTTGTTTTAAATTCAACTTTCACTGAAGTTTATGAGATTTCTCATGAAATTAAGTTAGGACTTATGCCATTGCTATTTACAAGTTTATGATATGTTCAATTATTTAGAAGTTGAATTCCATGATTTTGTTCATATTTTCATGCCAATTTCTGAAATTTTTAGATTTTATGATGAATTATAAATGCTTCTATAATCAAGCATGAATTTTAAGATGTTTTAACATGCGATTGATTCATGGGTTACTATACCTTAATTAAGATTGCTATTTTGAGATTATTTGTTCTATGAACTCTTTCAGATAAGATTATTCTCAGATTTTGATAAAGATTTGACCTTTTGGTCATAAGCTAAGTAAGGAATCCACTTTGTTCATATAACTTCAGATTTAACCTTGTGATATTTTTAAAGTTGATTTCTTAAGATTTTTAGAATAATAATGGAAGTATTATTTAGCACCGAGATGGGTAAGTTAGTACGGTTTCATATCCCAGATCTATGTTCCATCATAGGATTAAGATTATTCTCACTTCTACGTAGATGACTAAGACTGTGATCACTGACGAGAAGAAGTTCTATAAGATTGTGATCACTTAAGATAAGAATTTCTATTCTGATGGCAAGGGTAGAACAAACCTACCTAATAGGGGCCAGACGTAGGACTCTATGGATTCTCACATGGTATATGTTAGTTCGAAGAACCTCCCAAAAATGTGTCCCCTACTCTTCAACAATCTACTGATTTAAATCCTTAAGATAAAAGCATATTATTTCAAAGCAAAGGTTATAAGATTCTTTAAGTCTTGAGATGAAGTACTCGCCTTACAAATTGATAAGATAATGTAGCATCTTTCATAAAGAACAACTTTCAGAACTAAGAGTTATGGCTCACAAGATTCATAATATAAGCTTTATTGTTCATGATTTATGATATTCAGTTTTAAGATTACTCAAGCCTATGTAAGTCATTTACCTTTAGCATGCACTTTTTTATGAATTATGATGATGTTTTTTACTTATTGCATTTACCCCATATACTCAGTACATCCTTAAAGTACTGATCCACATATATGTCTATGTGCTACATTGTCTCAAAATATAGGTTCAGGTGCTCAATCTCAGCAATGTGAGTGATCTTTGAGGATCTCTTCTACATCCCTGTAGTTCGTGGGTCCTCGTAGTTTGGGGAATTAGTTATTCATACTTCTATTTTATCAGTAGATATTTCTTTATTCCTTTCAGACAGATTCGAGTCAGCTGGGGCCTATCCCAGTGACTCTCTAGATTTTGTTAGTACAGGCTTGTCGGACTACTAGATTTAGTGTTAGACTTTTGATTCAATATTTTGATTCTCAATAATGTCTTACCAAGATTTATGATATTTGTATGTGTTACATAAGACTTCCATATTTATTATGTTATTAGATTCATATTTCTCTTATTTTGAGATTTAGATTTGGTAGAAAGCAGCCAGAGTTAGCTCAGGACTACTTGTAGTTTGGAGCACCATGTGGCATCTCGGGAATTAGATTTTGGGGCATTACAAACTTGATATTAGCACCTAAGGTTTGGCGAGTCCTAGGGCGTAAGATAAGCCGTATCATGTAGAGTCTTGATTATTAGTATGAATTATGCCATATCTATGAGCAAGAGGCTATGGAGCATTTAGGAAATTATCTATTATTTCTTGATCTTTCATGTATTCAGTGTCTCTATATTCTTCTAACTCATGCTTTCACGTGATAGAAAATGCCTTCTCATCGAGCTAACATACTTAGAAATAATAACCAGCCACCTCAGCCAGCAGATCCTTTGAATGAGAATATGTCACATGCAGAGTTTCGGGTCTCCTTTTTGGCACTAACCCAAACTATGACAGCTCATTTTCAAAGCAACCATCTGGCTGCAGTTCCACTACAGCAATATAGGGACTTAGAGGCAGCCAAAATTTGAGATTTTTTGAGAATGAACCTGCCATAATTCTATGTGTCAAAGGCAGCTGAGGACCCACAGTTATATTTAGATAAAGTGAAGAAGATCACCCGAATTATGTATGTTTCTGAATAAACAAATGTAGAATTGACATCCTATAGATTGAAGGATGTAGCTTATTATTGGTTAGTGATGTGGAAGAATATTGGAGGAGAGAATACAGCTCCCATGACTTGGAAAATTTTTTAGGTTGTTTTCTCAAACAAGTTCTTCCTGCGTGATATGAGGGAAGCTAAGATAGAAAAGTTCATGAACTATAGGAAAGGCTCAATGACAATGAAAGAGTATAACCTCAAGTTTAACTAGTTATATAAGTATTCCCCTGATCAAATGGTTGACCTTAGGTCTAGCATGAGTAAGTTTGTGACAAGTGTATCTGGATTGGTAATTAAGGAATGTAGGGCTACTATGCTCATTGGATACTTGGATCTTCCAAGATTGATTATGCAAGATCAGTAGATTAAGACAGAGAATTTGAAGAAAAGAGAGTAAATAAAAAGGCTAGAATCAGGTAGTTTAATTATGGTTAGAATAGGTCTAGAGGAGGAAATCGTTCCCAATTTCAGAATCGATCATCTATGCCTACAACTTCTTTAAATAGTGCTCTTGCACCAAGAAAAAGGCAGGAACAATGAGGTAAGTCTTCTATGTCTAGGTCTCAAAATAGTGTGAGTAATAGCCCTAATCATCCCCAATGTACTAAGTGTGGTAAGAATCATGGAGGTGAATGTTTGTGGGGTTAGAAAGGTTGTTCTGGTTGTGGCCAAGTGGGTCATGGAATCAAAGAGTGTTGCATGCTAGATAGAGAAATATAGATGTTCATCCACAAACTCAGGCTAATAGTGCACCAGCTCCTCTAGGTCGCCCATCTCCTCCCTAGGGTGCCTTATCCAGTGCCGGTGACGGCCAATGCTAGAATTGGTTTTATGCTTTACTATCCCTTTCAGAGTAGAAAGATTCATCAGATGTTGTTATTGGTATGCTTCGTTTCTTTCATCTTGATGTTTATGTGCTGTCAAATACTAGGTTAAGTTTCTCTTATGTGACACCATTAGTTGTTGTGAATTTTGAGATAAGTTTTGAAAAAATCCATTAGCCTTTCTTAGTTTGTACCCCAGTAGGTGAGCCAGTTGTAGTAAAACATATGTATAAAATATGTCCTATCACTTCCCTTTATAAAGTCATGTTAGAAGACTTAATAGAGTTATATATGGTTGGTTTTGATCTTTTTCTTTGAATGGATTGACTTCATTCCTATTATGCTTCTATAGATTGTCGCACCCGTATGGTGAAGTTTTAGTTTCCAGATGAGCTAGTTTATGAGTGGTTAGGTAATTCAGTGTCTCCCAAGAGTCATTTCATATCTTATCTTAAGGCCAAAAATTTGATATCCAAAGGTTGCATTTATAATCTAGTTCGAGTTAAAGACACTAAGTCTGAGACTCTAACAATTCAGTCCATCCGAGTGGTCAATGAGTTTCCTGATATTTTTCCAGAAGATCTCCTAAGAGTACCTCCCAATTGGGAAATAGTATTTGATATTGACCTTTCCCCAAATACTCAGCCTATTTCTATACCTCCTTATCGTATGGCTCTCGCAGAGCTTAAGGAGTTGAAAGAGAAACTAAATGATCTTTTAGATAAAGGTTTCATAAGGCCTAGTGTTTCTCATTTGGGCACTCTCGTCCTATTTATGTGAAAGAAAGATAGTTCTTTGCGTATGTACATTGACTATCGTCAACTGAATAAAGTTACTGTTAAAAATAACTATCCTCTACCTAGAATTGATGACTTGTTTGATCAACTCCAAGGTGGAAGTTATTTCTCAAAGACAGACCTTAGATCCTGTTATCATCAGCTTAAAGTAAGGGAGTGTGACATTCCAAAGACGACTTTTAGAACCCGTTATGGTTATTTTAAGTTTCTAGTCATCTATTTTGTGTTAACCCATGCTTCAGCAGCTTTCATAGACCTCATGAATTGAGTGTTCAAATAGTATGTAGACACGTTTGTCATAGTATCCATAGATGATATCCTTGTATACTCCCATAGTGAGGATGACCATGTAGACCATCTCAGAATTGTCTTGTAAACTCTCAGAGATCATCAATTGTTCTCCAAATTTAACAAGTGTAAATTTTGGATAAGATCAGTAGACTTTCTCGATCATATAGTTTCTGCCGATGGCATTAGAGTAGATCCCCAAAAGATAAAAGTCATAAAAAATTGGCCTAGACCTATCTTTTCGTCAGACATTAGAAGTTTCTTGGGTCTAGCTGGTTATTAAAAATATTTCATTGAATGTTTCTCATCTATTGCAACCCTGATGTCTAGATTGACCCAAAATAAAGTTAAGTTCCAGTGGTTAGATTCCTGCAAAAGACTTTTCAGGAATTGAAGACTCGAGTCACTTTATCCCTAGTTTTAACATTACCCAATGGTATAGATGGTTTTGTGGAGTATTGTGGTGCTTTTAGAGTTGGTTTGGGTTATGTATTGATGCAGAGTGGTAAGGTTATAGCCTATTCCTCTAGACAGTTGAAGCCTCATGAAAAGAATTACCCAACCCATGATCTGGAATTAGCTATTGGGGTGTTTACTTTGAAAATCTGGAGACATTATTTGTATGGTGTGTATGTTGACATGGTCACGGAACACAAAATCTTGTTGTATGTGTTTACTCAGAGAGAGTTGAATCTCCGACAAATAAGGTGGTTGGAGTTGCAAAAGGATTATAATATGAGCGTGTTGTATCATCCAGGCAAGGCCAATATAGTGGCAGACGCCCTTCAAAGATTATCTATGGGCAGTGTTGCTCATATGGAGAGGGATAAGAAATATTTAGCTCAAAAATTTCATAGTTTGGCTAGATTGTGTGTTAGATTGGTTGATTCAGTTGAAGGGAATGTTTGGGTGCAAAGTAGTTCTGAAGCTTTCCTAGTTTCAAAAGTGAATGAGATGCAAGATAAGGATTCTAGTTTGGTCAAAATAAAGGAGTCATTTAAAGTCCAAAAGGTAGAGGTTTTCTCCCAAGGGGGAGATGGCGTGTTGAGATACCAAAGTAGATTGTGTGTGCCTTGTGTTGATGAGTTGATATAGATAATTATGGCTAAAATGTATGGCGCAAGTTATTATATTCATCTAGGTGCTACCAAGATGTACGAGGACTTGTGAGAAATCTATTGGTGGAGTGGTATGAAGAGACATAGCCGATTTTATACCTAAGTGTGTGATTTATCAATAAGTTAAGATAGAACACCAAATACCTGGTGGTATATTGCAAGAGTTTGGTATTCCCACTTAGAAGGGTGAAGAGGTGAATATGGATTTTGTGACTGGTTTACCCCATTCACATCATCATCATGATTAAGTTTGGGTTATCATAGAGATATTGACTAAATCAACATATTTCTTACCAGGTTATACATCTTATACAACTAAATATTATGCTAAGTTGAATATCTGAGAGTTAGTCAGATTGCATGGAGGTCCATTGTCTATATCTCAGATAGTGGTACTTATTTTACTTCCTAGTTTTGGAGAGCCTTTCATAAAGGTCTTGGGACCCAGGTCCATATTCATTTATCTTTCCACCCTCAGACAGATGGCAAGTGGAGAGTACCATTCAAACTCTAGAAGATATGTTGAGGGTGTGCACTCTTGATTTCAATGGTAGTTGGGATAAACATTTTCCATTGATTGAGTTTGCTTAAAATAACAGTTATCATGCTAGCATTCAAATGGCTCTTTTTGAAGCTCTTTATGGGAGGAGATGCAGATCACCCATAGATTGGTTTAAAGTGGGTGAGGCCACTTTTCTTGGGCCTGATGTAGTGTTTGAATCTATGGAAAAAGTTAAGATAATTAGAGAGAGATTGAAAACATCCCAGAGTCATCAAAAATCCTATGTTGATGTGAGGAAAAGGGACCTCGAGTTCATGAAAGGGGTGAAGAGATTTGGTAAAAAGGGGAAGCTTAGTCCCCAGTATGTTAGCCCTTATAGTATTCTGAGCCTTCTTGGGAGAGTAGCTTATGAACTTGATTTCCCCGCAGACTTGTCAGTCGTTTATCCTTTATTCCATGTCTCTATGCTTATGAAGTTCGTTGGTGGCTTCACTGTTGTTGTCCCCTTACAAAGCTCAGATATTCAGAACAGCCTTTCATATGAAAAGATTCTAGTTAAGATTATAGATCATCAGATCCATAGGCTAAAGAACAAAGAGGTTCCCTTGGATAAAGTTCTTTGGCAGAACCAGTCTGTTGAGGGTGCCACATGGCAAGCAGAAGCAGATATGCGATCCAAGTACCTTTACCTTTTCTCAGCAAATTCATATTTAGCCAAAGGTTTCACTTCCTTGATTTTGTTCTTTTCTAATCATATATTCAGCTATATAGTTTACCTCATGTAAGTTCATCCACTCATAGAATTATTAAGAAGCTCAGAATGATTTAGATTCAGTTTTGAAATTTGTTTCAGTTGTGCATGCTATCATATACCCTCAGATTCCTCAATATTCTTAGTCTCACAAGCAACATTCGAGGATGAATGTTCCTAAGGGGGATATATTGTAATACCCCATACCTTATCTAGCTAAAATCCATCCCTAGAATTTTAAAAGATAGCTTTCAAATTTAGGCCTTCCATTATGTGGAAAATTTAATAAGTGTTCCAATGATATAAGATTCTCCTAAATTTGATAATCGAGTAAGAATTAATGGCTTTCTTATGTTCTAGTCATAAAACACCTTTATTTAGGTCATTAGCACGTCACGAAAAAGGTTTAAATTACATTTGTCAATTTCCAATGGCCCTCCGCGATATTGGCACATCACGGAGAGGGCTAAATCCCTAATTTTGCAAATCCAGTGAAGGTCCATGATATTAGAGCGTCGTGCCAGACTTCCAGGTCCCATCCAAGGTGGCAACGCTATACCACCACAATGTGCCACTGTGTTTATTCCCAGTTGACAATTTCCAGTGGCTTGGCACGATAGTGGTACTTCGTTCCAAGGCCAAAAGTTATGATTTTGGTCATTTTTTAGTTCCATTTATGAGTTTAAAAGGGGGATTTTTGTAAATGTACTTATGTCTAATCCATCATAAACAATGAATTAAACCCCTCCAAAGCACTTTAAATCTAGTTTTCATCAAATCTCTATCAAACAAAATCCTAGTTCATAAAACTTCCTCCCCAAGAAATAAAAATTTCTCCTTTAATTCTCCAAAAGAATTCAAGATTGAGAATTCCAAATTCAATAACTCTAAGAAGTCATCTCCGTAACATCAATAGAGATCCAAGATTCAAGTTTTAGCATCTAGATCATCAATTGAGGTATGTGGGGTATGAACAAGGATAATCCTTTCATCCTTATTCCCAAAACTTGTTTTAAATTCAACTTTTACTAAGTTTATGAGATATTCAATGAAATTAAAATTAAGGTTTATACCCATTGTTTCTATTTACAAATTTATGATATATCCATTTATTTAGAAGTTGAATTCCTTGATTTTGTTCATATTTTCATTCATATTGCTGAAATTTCTAGATTTTATGATGAATTATAAATGATTATATTATCAAGTATGAATTTTATGATGTTTTAACATTAGATTGATGCATGGGCCATTATGTCCTAAATAAGATTGCTATTTCAAAATTATTTGTGCAATGAGCACCCTCAGCTAAGATTATTCTCAGATTTTGTTAAAGATTTGACCTTTTGGTCCTAAGCTAAGATAAATAGTCCACATTTTTCATATAACTTGAGATTTAACCTTGTTCTATTTTTGAAGTTGATTTCTTAAGATTTTAAGCATAAGAATGGGAGTAGTATTTAGCACCAAGATGGGTAAGTTACTACGGTTTCATACCCCAGAACTACGTGCCATCATAAGATTAAGATTATTCCCACTTCTAAGTGGATGACTAAGAGTGTGATCACTTAAAATAAGAAGTTTTATTTCAATAAAAATGTTATAACAACCCTACCTAATGGGGGCCAAACGTGGGACTCCATGGATGCTCCCATGGTGTATGTCGGTTAGAAGAACCTCCCATAAAGATGTCCCCTACTCTTCAATAGTCAATTGATTTAAGCTTTAAGATAAACATATATATTTTGAAAGGAAAGGTTATAAGATTCTTAAAGTCTTGAGATGAAGTATTCCCCTTACAAATTAATAAGATAATACAACAACTTTCAGAAAGAATAGATTTCAGAACTAAGGGTAATGGCTCACAAGATTCATAAAATATGCTTTATTGTTCATGATTTATGATATTCACTTTTTAGATTACTCAAGCCTATGTGAGTTATTTACCTTTAGCATGCATTGTTTTATGAATTATGATGTTATTGTTTACTTATTGCATTTACCCCCATATACTTAGTACATCCTCAAAGTACTGATCCACATATATGTCTATGTGCTACATTGTCTTGTAATGTAGGTTTAGGTGCTCAATCTCAGCAGCATGAGTGATCTTCGAGCATCTCTTCTACATCACTCCAGCTAGTGAGTCCTCATAGTTCTGGGAGTTAGTTATTCATACTTCCAGTTTATCAGTAGATGTTTCTTTATTCATTTCAGAAAAATTTGAGTCTGCTGGGGCCAGTCCCAATGACTCTCTAGATTTAGTTAGTAGAGGTTTGTTAGACTACTAGATTCAGTGCTAGACTTTTGATTTAGTATTCAGATTTTCAGTACTGTCTTACCAAGATATATGAGATTTTTATGTGTTAGATAAGACTTTTTCATTATTATGTTTTCATATTCAAATTTTCCCTATTTTGAGATTTAGATTTAGTAGAAAGCAGCCAGGGTTAGCTCAGGACTACTTGTAGTTTGAAGCACTGTGTGGTATCCCAGGAATCAGATTTTGGGGTGTAAAATTTAGTATTAAGTGAACTTTGCTTGATTATTTTTTATATAGTCCACGATTTTTTCTAATTTTTTTCCCATAGATCTACCTAGCCTTCCTCCTGAGCATGATGTTGAGTTTACTATTTGTCTTGAGCTATGCACCTAACCTATTTTTATAGTATCTTACCATCTGTCTCCTTTCGAGCTTAAGGTGTTTAATTCTCTACTTTAAGATCTTCTAGTTAATAGTTCATTAGGTCAAGTGTGTCTCCTTGGGGTGATTCTATCTTGTTCGTGAAGAAAAGGGATGGTTCCTTATGTATATGTATCGATTATAGGGATCTGAATAAGGTGATAGTAAGAAATAGGTATCATATGCTTCATATTAATGACTTATTTGATCTTCTTCTTGAAGCAGTGATGTCATATAAGATTGACTTAAGTTTCGACTACCATCATTGGCATATTTAGGCTGAGAACATCCCAAACACAACCTTTAGGACTTATTATGGCGCTTACGAGTTCTGTGTGATGTCTTTTGGGTTGACCAATGCCCTAACTATATTCGTGCATTTGATGAACCGCTTGTTTAGACCTTTTTGGGACACCTTCATAATTGTGTTTATTTAGGACATTCTTGTTCATTCAAGGAATAAAGATGAACATATACTATATTTAAGGATTGTACTTGAGACTTTGAGAAACATAGGCATTTTGGCAAATCCTCAAAGTGTGAGTTATGGATCAAATCTGTTACATTCCTAGGGCATGTGGTGACTAAGTATGGATTATTATTAATCCAGTGAAGATTGAGACAATTTATGATTAGGCCAGACCTACATCTTTGTCTGAGGTTTGTAGCTTTATTGGTTTAGCAGTTCATATTTGATTAGTTGAGGGTTTGCTATTATTGTAGCACCAATGACCATATTAACCTAGAAGGAGGTTCGTTTATCGCGTATGAGGAGTGTGAGTTGAGCTTTCAAAAGCATAAGGATTTTCACTTCATCTCCTATATTGGCACTCCTAGTATAGGGCAAGGGTTTTATTATGTATAGTGACTCTTCTGGTGTTAGTTTAGGTTATATTTTGATGTAGATTGGCCAATTTATTTCTTATATGTTGAGGCAGCTGAAGGTGCATGAGCGCAACTACCCCAATCTTTAATTGGAGTTGGCAGTAGTAGTTTTTATGTTTAAGATTTAGAGGCATTATTTGAATACCGTTCATTGTGAGAGCTACACTAACCATCATAGTCTTCAGCACCTTAAGACTCAGAGATAGCTTAGTTAAAATATTGCAGATAGATGGAGGTTCTGACAGATTATGGCATCTCTATTCCATACCATCCAGGGAAAATAAATGTAGTAGCAGATACCTTAAGTCGAAAGGTGGTGAGTATGGGTAGCATTTCTTATGTTTTATTTTTTGAGAGGTTGGTTGTGTGGGACATAAAGTCCTTATCCAGCTTGATAGTGCAACTTGATATTTTAGACTCCAAGGATCCACCTTATTTGAGCAGATGTAAAGTTGTTAGTTTGAGGACAGTGGACTTTATGTCACTATAATCTGGTGCTGAGGGGTGATTACACGAGGGCTACCCTAGATTCTGAGGTTATTCAGAGATATGATAGTCATATTTATGTTTGTAGGGTTGGAGGTTGGATTTTGTTAATATTTTGCGAGGCTAACAACTCCAAATATGCTATTCATCTTAGGATAGCTAAGATATATTGGATTTTGAGGCAGCACTACTGATGAAGTGTCATGAATAGAGATGTAAAAGACTTTGTGGCTTTTCCTTATGTTTTCAACATATGAATGATGAGCATCAGAGGCTTGGTTTCCTGATTCAAAGATTACTCATTCTCAAGTTGAAGTTGTAGCGGATCACCATGGACTTTGTTAGTGGTTTGCCTTGATCCTCCCATAGTTCCATGACATTTGGGTCATTGTAGATCGGTTGACCAAATAAACTTATTTCCTTTTTATTCAGATGTCTTTCGATGCAGAGAGGCTCACCCATATATACATATATATATATATATGTGATATAGTTCTCCTACATAGAGTACCCATATTTATTATTACGGACAGGCGCTTAATATTTACTTTAGCTTCTAGAGGGATTTTCAGGAGGAGTTAGGGAATCAGTATGATTTTAGCACCACTTTACAATCTTAGACCAATGGTAGTCAAAGAAGACTATTAGGATCCTTTTAATATGTTTCGGGCTCGTGTTATGAACTTTGGAAGTTAGTGGGAGAAACACTTAGCATTAGTATAGTCCTCTTAAAATAAAATCTATCATTTGAGTATTGAGATGGTGCTATTTGAGACACTATATGGTAGGCATTGTCGATCTCCATTACGGTAGTTCAAGACCTTTGAGGTTAGGGCTCGTGAAATTAACGTACTTTAGGAGCCGTTGGATAGAGTAAGTGTAATGCCCCAAAATCTTTTCCCAAAGTGTCGTACGGTGCTCAAGGATATAAGTAGCCTTAAGCTAACCCTTTGAGCCTGCTATTACTTCTAACTCTTGTTTTAGGATAATGCAACGCCCCAAAAATTAGTCCCAAGATGTCACACGATGCTTAGGGTCACAAGTGATCCCAATCTAACCCTTCTACTGGCATACTTACAAGCAACTGAATAAAATACATAAATCTGAACAAAATCAGCGGAAACATAAAACTTTTCTAAACTGGATCAATACAAATCAAATTTAAAAGATTACAACTCTGCTGTTACAAACAAAACAAAAATTAAATACATTAACAATGCTGACTTTCTATGAAGCCTCTACTAGTACTGACTATAGGTATCCGGGTCATGACTCCCAACTATCCCAACTCAATACGACTGAATAAACAAATTATAATACTTCTCGAACTGTATAACTAACTTATACCCTTGAATTTGAATTAAAATGACTCATCACCTGCTAACTGAAAGCTGTGAACTGATTGAATATGGTATGTATGCTACAACTCGTACCTACATTATGAGAGAATGTATCACATAGACATATATATGGATTAGTACTTTGAGGATGTACTGAGTATATGGGGGTGTACGCAATAGTTAAACAATATCAGCAATATTTATAGAAATCATGCATGCTGATATAAATTACTCACATAACTTGAATAAATCTGAAATAAAAATCTCATAAATTGTGAATCATGAAACATATAGTGTAAATCTGGTGAGTCACTATACTTAGTTTTTAAAATCTGTATTCTCCTCTTATTCTCGAAACTTTCATACTGAAGAGATCTCAAAACAATAACCCTCAAAACTCATGCTTTTATCCCGAGGAGAATTAGAGACTTCTTTTGAAACTTGAGGACTTAAACGACTTGAGATTATGAAATTTTGGAACTTTAGAACTTTTTAACTTTGGGATTGGGAGTTTATTCTAACCGACATAAACCATATGAGCTGACATGGAGTCCAACGTCTTAGCCACATTGGGGAGAGCTGTTCTACCCTTGCCATCGAAATAGAACCTTAACTTTAGTGATTACTATCTCGGTCACGGGCCCATAAATCTCAATCCTATGGTGGCACATAGTTTTGGGGCATGAGACCTCAAAATCATACCCAACTCGATGCTAAATACAACTCTCATACTTAAGCTCAGAACTTCTAGGAAATCCACCTTAAAATAGCATAAGGGTTTGAAATAAAAGCCAATTACGCTTCTCTTTGCTATAAATCATGAACTATACGAATAATGTGGATTCCTTATCTTAGCTTACGATCAAAAGATCAAATCTTGTTTATCAAAGCATGCTAAAAATATAAGCTTCTTGAAATATCAAAACTCAATCTTAGGGGTTAAAGCTCAAGCTTCAAAATCATGTCAAAACATATCAAATATTATGCTTGATAACATAAACATTTGTAAATCATATTAAAATCTGAAAATTCCAGTAATTCTCATGAAAATATAAACAAACTCATCAAATTTATCTTCAACAGCTCTCAAAAATTCAAAATCTTGTAAATAGTGATAATGGGTATGAATCCCAATTTAGAACTCATATATAAACATTCAAAATAATATAAAAACGTCCAACTCAATATGCTTCTTGAAAATACTTCAAAACCATCAAAATAATAAGATCAAGAATCTCAATATCATACTTAAACTCACTTTCAAAAATCTGAAAATTATGTTACACACATAAATACATGAAACTAGTCATGCAATTCAATATTCAATCATTTGTAAACTAATAATCTTCAAACAATATAAATTGGGTATAAATCCTAACTTCAATTTCATGGAAAATCACATAAAACTCAGTAATTTATAAGTTAAAACAAGTTTTGGACACAAGGATGAAAGGATTGTCCTTGTTGAAATTCCACATACCTTAATTGATGTTCTTGGATGAGAAAGTTTGAATCTTGGATTTACTAGGATGAGTTGAAGGTAAAATCTTGAACTTTTGAATCTCTAATGGTGTCCTTGAAGCTTCTTCTTGAGATTATTGGATTAGTGAGCAAAATTCATCATTTTTCTTGAAGGTATTGTAATGAAAGCTTGAATTTCTTGAATGGGGATTTGAGTTTTTTCTTGAGGGAAGCTTAGAGAGAAATTATGAGTAAAGGGGACAATAATGCTCCCTAAGGATTTAATTACCTATTATGGATGAGCTTGGATGAATTAAATGACCTTTTTGCCCTTAAAAATGCCAAAACAGAACCTTGAAATTGTGTGTGTGCTATAGGGCATGCGTCGCACGCTAATCGTGCGATGCTACTTCCTCTCTCATGAAAATGTCCATAACTTTTAGCTCGGGTGTCAAATTTTGGGAAAATTGGTATCGTTGAAAAGATAATTCAATTATATACAATTTGGTGGGTCTTGAGATGAAAAATTCCATGTATATTAAACCTTATACACGTTTGAAGTAGAAACTTGTAGAATCGAATATCGAATTTTGGACGAATCAAAGGACCTTAGCTCAACTTGGCTATGAATGATTTCTTTGAACATTTTTAAACTCATGAACATTCAACACACTAGTATAAAGATCATGAAACTTATATTCACATTATAATCACTTGGATAATAACTTATATACGTAAGAACAACAGTTCATAGACTAGCCCAAAAGTGCAAAGTATTATATTATCTCCCCCTTGGGAAACCTTTGTCCTCGAATGTGGCTAAATAAGTTGAAACCCTGAGGAATCTGAGGCTATAAGTTGTCATGCACAACTGAAATAAATTGAATAGTTGAATCTCAAACATAATGAACTACTGAACTGATCTTCAAGTGCATGAATTCTTATGAACATAGCTATATGGCTAAGATAGAAACAAGAGAGTCAACTTATAAGTAACCATTTCTTTACAGTGGATCTAATCTCATGAGAAAAGATAAGAGGTTCTGTAACATGAAAAAAAAATTAGGATATTACAATACCTCCCCCTTTGGGATCGCTCATCCCCGAATGATACTGATTCGGTTGAAAGACTGGGAAAAGACTAAGATGATACACAGGATACTTACAGACTGAATCATAATGTATGCTTACACCCAAATAGGGTATTTTCTCAAGACTCTTCTAAGAAATTTCTAATGATATTAGGGAGTAAAGAACTTTGGGAATGATCTCAATAAAATAGCTGAATAAGCAATTACAAAATTGCTACCCTTTCATTGCTTGGAACATAGAACCATAAATCATAATCTAGAATAGAATTTCTAGGCCTTAAAAAAAGCTACTTCTTACTTTCAAGCTTAGCAACACTTCTCAAATGCTTGATCAACTATGCTATTCCCCTCAAATATCACACTCACTTGATTCAACTTAAAGTCTCATATGGCATTGATAAATCCACCTACTAAAGTCTAAACTAAACTAGTTCTCTTTATCATGGTAAGGCCTAACTCGAAACCATAAGATGCTACATGTAACTCTACACCATAATACAAATCTGAGCCGTGAATTCAACACTCCGAGAATTATCATAACTACTCACTCTTGGATGATTTTTCTTTATCACTTTAACAACTAAATTCAACCTCTTACATACTGACATGACGTTCAAGCCTATCTTCATATCCATATCCACACCATTTAATTTCTTGGAAGACACACATAAGCTATTCTCAACTAACCAAATCATCCAGAGGACTTTAGCTCAATATTATCCACTCATGGACTTACATAAAACAAACATACATTAATCTTTCCCAACATAACACAATTACTCCTTTCCATCTACACAATCATTCATCATCACTAAATTGATCTAAGGGAAGGTCAATGAAAGGTTGGAATATAGAGATTCCGAATATAAAGGGATACTAAGCATAGCTTAACACCTTATTGAGGCCTAAGGAATAGAGCATTCACGACATGGATTCATTAAAGAGAGCTAATCTGAGGACATACATGTCGCTGATCATGAATAGTATCACTTGAGTACTGAAACTAAACATACTGTAAAGCATGAGTACATGAGTCTTGATCTGCATGGCCTGAGCTTAGAATCCATAATTTCATGCAATGTAATTTGTACTGTTGAGTGAACTGGACTGCTTATGCTAGGAATTGGAAGTATACACAATTGTTTTTCTATAAGGTGGATAAATATGAACAGTAGTCATAGAGTCGACATGTAAGGCATGTTTAGATATCGGGATAACTGAAGATGCTGAAATCGGAGTGGGTTGAGCCTTATCCTCTCTTCCTGATGTTCTATAACAGTCTCGCATCATTACTAAATATCTGGAAGACTGACTTGATTACTCATTCTAGCATCTCCCCTTAGCTTTAAGCCACCACTCTAAGTCTGTGAACTAGTGCATAAGGTCTGATCTAAACTGAAATCACTTTACTTTAGAGTCTGGGATACAATCAATACACATAGAGTAAACTTTCCCTGAAAGATGGTATCTTTATGTATATCACCCAATGCTAATACCTCCTTCTAAGATTTGACTCTTAGATTTCTATAGCCCCAAAAGTCATCATATAACAACATAAACATTCACCAACTTAGATTCTAACACTAAACATGGATATCATCAACCCCTAATAGATCATACTTCTTCCATCATAGTCTACTAATATCGCATCTCAAAACTTGTATTTTTCCTCTAAACCATGAGAGTCATAATCGTTCTTAAAAAGGCTCAACACCTTTAATCATAATAATAACTCCTTAACTAAGCTATCAAGAACATCATTCATTATCTAACTAGTCTTTCTCCACCTAATGCAGCCACATGCAATGATCCTCGAAACTAATGCAGCCCCATAGCACCTTGGGCATACTTCTACATCATACATACAACATCAGACTCAACTACGAATCAAATAAACTTAAGCTCTTGTATAAACTATTCAATCCTATTAGATCATTTCCATACAACTAATATTCATAACACATCAATCATTATACACACCATGATCGCCATTTACTATTCAAACTTAGTGTCTAGTTCTAGCTATGATGAACCATAACTTCACACAATATTCTTACATGCCAAACATCTAAAAACACTAGTCTGATAAAACTTCAAAACAATAATAATCGTTCATAATCATATAGACTATCTTATTTACAATCTATCAACACATCCTCCTCTACACATCATTACTATTCACCCATCTATACACCTAACTTCTTTCATAACTCTATAAGTTTAAACTAAACTTTCTTTTTGTAACTTCAAGGAAGCCTAAATTAGCAACACTCATCAACCAAGTACCTTCATCAATAACCAATACTTTTCTTGCACAAAAAACACCATCAACAACTCTTTTCATACTTCAAGTAAAAAACAATTCACCTTAACTAATAAATCCTCCTCTACCTTTTACTAAATTAACACACAAGAACATATCACTTCATTACTAACTAAATCTTATACAAAAAGACTCACCTATACATTATTAAATAAATAACTCTTGCCACTTTTCTTGTCAATATAACTCTAAACCCCCAGTTCTAACCAATAAAAAAACAACAAGATGGATAAAAAGTTTCTAGTGAATCGAAATAGGCCTCACATAGCTTCACTAGACTTTGATTTTATGTTTTGAACAAGAAAATGAGATGAATAATAAAGAAACTATGTTAGTGAATCTAAAGAGCCCCACAAGGCTTCACTAGACTTTTATTTTGTGTTTTGAATAAGAAAATAAGATGAATAACAAAGCAACTATGCTAGTGAATTGAAAGATCCCCACACGGCTTCACTAGACTTTTAGTTTGAACCACATAGTGATAACAAGATTACAAGAGATAGAAACTTAGCACACAATATTCGATGATCTAAGAATACATATCTTAGTCTATCTTAACTGAATGACTCATAAGAATGAGGACATAACTTTAAACTTGAAGGACTTATAACACACTAGAAGGCTTCTCTCAAGCTACTTTGTAAAACTTTTAAAACTTGTTACTAGCAAGTCTGAGAGCATTATCATGGGAAAAAATTAGAACTTGCAGATTATGTTACCTCAAGAAAAGTACAAAAATAGAGAAGTATAGATAATCATTATAGATTCATAGGAGAAATCTGAAAGCACATCTGACTTGGGCTTAGTGCAGGATTTTTACAAACATAATAAAACACTTAAATCTTCAAAAAATCAAAATCACTGATGGGATGCTTTGTAGCCTTTTTATAACCCCCATAACATTTTGTGGAGAATTAAGATTGACTATTTGTAGTACCTTAAAGATGAGGAAGATATGGCCTGAATAGAGTAAGATGGGAATCTGCATAAGCTTCTTAAAGGACCTTTTTATGGCACGATCTGAATCACCAATGTGCTTCTTAAGCATGGAGACATGAAAGATAAGATGAATAGCTGACAACTCTGCGGGAAACTCAAGTTCATAGGATACTTTCCCAACACGGCTCAAAACTCTATAAGGTCCAATATAACGGTGACTAAGCTTCCCCTTTTTTCCAAAACTTTTCACCCCTTAAATAGGTGTTATTTTCAAGTACACCAAATCACCCACCTAAAACTCAAGATCTTTTTTCCTCACATCGGCATATGAATTTTGACGACTCTGAGTTGTCTTCAACCTTTCCCTAATCAACTTAAATTTTTCTATAGCGTCAAACACTGAATCAAGCCCAATCACAACAGCCTCACCTACTTCAAACCAACATATGGGTGATCTATATCTTCAACTATACAAAGCCTCAAATGGTGCCATCTTGATGCTAGCATGGTAACTATTATTATAAGAAAACTAAATAAATGGTAAGTGCCCATCCCAACTACCTTTGAAATTAAGGGCACATACCCACAACATATCTTCTAAATTCTGGATGGTCCTCACAGCCTGACCATCTGTCTGTGGATTAAAAGTGGAACTCAAATGAACTTGGGTACCAAGACTCTTCTAGAAAGCTTTCCAAAACTGCAAAGTAAACTGAGTACCCCTATCCGATAAGATGGACAAGGGAACTCCATGCAACCTGACTAACTCCTGGATATACAATCTAGCATAATCCTCAATTGTATAAGATGTATGCACTGGCAGAAATGCACGGACTTAGTCAACCTATCTATAACAACCCAAATAGAATCATGATGACAATGCAAAAGAGGTAAACCAATCACAAAATCTATATTCACCTCTTCCTACTTCCAAGTGGGTATACCAAACTCATGTAACATACCGCCAGGTCTTTAGTGCTCTACCTTAACCTATTGGCACGTTGCACACTTTGCCATAAACCCTGCTATATCCCTATTTATGCCACTCCAATAATAGATTTTCCATAAGTCGCGGTACATCTTGGTAGCACTGGGATGAATGGAATACCACACAACATGTGCTTCACCCATAATTCTCTGCCTCAAGTAACCAACACACGGAACACACAATCTATTTAGACATCTCAGCAAACCATATCCCCCTTGGGAGAAAACCTCTACCTTTTGGTCTTTAACTAACTCCTTCAGTCTGACCAAACTATCATCTAAGTCTTTCTTCTCCTTCACTTCCAAAACTAAAGAGGATTCAGAACTACTCTGCACCAAAATGTTCCTTTCAACAGAATCAAGCAACCTAACACCTCATCTACCCAGATGATGTACATCACGAGCTAACTCTTTCTTATCTTTCTCCACATGAGCCACACTGCCTATAAATATCCTACTAAGGGAATCCACCACTACATTGGCCTTGACTGAATGATATAGCACACTTATATAATAATTCTTTATCAACTCTAACCACCTTCTCTATCTATGATTCAACTCCCTCTGAGTAAACATATACTGCAGGCTCTTGTGATCAGTAAAGACATCGACATGAACACCATACAAATAGTGTCTCCAAATTTTTAAAGCAAAAACAACAACAACTAACTCTAAATCATGTGTTGGGTAATTCTTTTCATGAGGTTTCAACTGCCTTAAAGCTTAGGCTATAACCTTACCATTCTCCATCAACACACAACCCAAGCCAATTCTAGAGGCGTCATAATACACAACAAAACCATCTGTACCATCAGTCAAGGCTAACACTTCGGGTAAAATGAGTCAAGCCTTCAACTCCTAAAAACTCTTAGCAAGAATCTGACCAAAGGAACTTAACTTTTTTTTGGGTCAATCTTTACATAGAAAAACAATAGATGAGAACCGTTCAATAAAGCGGTGGTAATAGCCTACTAGACTCAAGAAACTTCTAATGTCTAATGGTGAGATAGGTCTAGACCAATTTCTTACAGCTTCTGTCTTTTGGGGATCAACTCTAATGCCTTCGGCTAAAATAATATGACCCAAATAGGCTACTAACCTTAGCCAAATTTCACACTTGTTAAATTTGGTGAACAACTTATGATCTCAAAGAGTTTCCAGGATAATCCTAAGATGATCTGCATGGTCATTCTTAGTACGGTAGTACACAAGGATATCATCTATGAACACTATGACAAATATGTCAAGATACTGTCTGGACACTCAATTCATTAGGTTCATGAAATCCGTTGGAGTATTAGTTAGCCCGAAAGAAATGACTAGAAATTCAAAGTGACCATAACAGATTTTGAAGGTTGTCTTTGGAATATCACTCTCTTACTTTGAATTGATGATAGTCGGATCTAAGTTCTATCTTTGAGAAATAACTTGCACCTTGCAATTGATCAAACAGGTCATCAATTCTAGGAAGAGGGTACTTATTCTTGATTGTGATCTTATTAATATAATGATAGTCAATGCACATATGGAAAGAACCATTTTTCTTCTGTACGAACAGGACAGGTGAGCCCCAAGGAGAAACACTGGGCCTTATGAAACCTTTATCTAACAGATCTTTGAGTTTCTCTTTCAACACCTTAAGTTCTGCGTTTTTCATACATATGGAGGAATAGAAATACACCGTGTATCAGGAAGAAGGTCAATCCCAAACTCTATCTCTCTATCGGGAGGAACCCTTGGGATATCTTTTGGGAAAACATTCGAAAATTTATTAACTATACTGACTGACTAGATGGATGGAGCCTCAGACTTAGTGTCCGTAACTCAGACTAGATAATAGATGCAATCTTTGAATATTAGCTTTTGGTCTTTGAGATAGGATATAAAGTGACTCTTGGGAGATCCTAAACTTCCAGACAACTCAAAAACTCGTTTATCAAGGAACGGAAACTTAACCACACGGGTACAACAGTCTATAGATGCATAACAAGTGTGAATCCAATCCATACCTAGAATAATATCAAAATCTACCATATCTAACTCTATCAAATCAGCAAATATGACTCTATGAAGTACAGTGACAAGACACTTTTTATACACTTTCTTAGCAATAACTAACTCACCTACTGGAATAGAAATAGGAAAGGCTCAGGGATATTTTTGGGACTCATTTCAAAATTCACAGCAACTAATAGGGTCACATAAGAGAAACTTAACCCTGGGTCCAACAAAACATAAATATCAAAGTGAAAAAAAACACGGAGCATACCAGTAACAACATCAAAGAATCCTCCTTCTCTTGGCAGGATAGAAAAGCATACAATCTATTCTGGCGCTGACCGCCAGCAGTTTTGGATGAAGTGCCCTGAGTTGTCGCTAGACGGGCTAAAAGAGCTGGGGCACTAGTAGCCTGAGTCTGAGGTCAGATATCTCTACTCCCCTACCTGGCATATGGGAACTCTCTAAGTCTGTGGCCCAACTTTCCAAAACCAAAGCAACCCACCTGTTTGGCCAAATGCTCGTCGAGATGGGTCCTACCACACTTAGCGCAAGAAGGTTCACTAGGTCTCTTACTTACACTGTTCTACGATCTGGACATAGCAGACTTATTCCCTTGCTCCTGCCTATTTCTAGGTGTGGGAGCACTAGCTGATGAAGACACTAGTATAGATAAACGACTTTGGAATTGAGGGTGGTTCACTCCATAGAAACTAGCCTGACCATACTCATGCTACTTAGATCTATCCTTATTG
This sequence comes from Capsicum annuum, assembly GCF_002878395.1. Lineage (NCBI taxonomy): Eukaryota > Viridiplantae > Streptophyta > Magnoliopsida > Solanales > Solanaceae > Capsicum > Capsicum annuum. The sequence goes on from NC_061117.1 coordinate 164,944,655, forward strand.
TTTACCCTCACTTTATCTCTTTCCCTTATCTTGTCTGCCTCTATCTTTTGTGCATGCATCATCAGTTTAGACAGATTCATATCCTTATTTAAAATCGCAGTCCTACACTTTTTTAGCACCAACCCAGATACACCTGTCATGAATTTGCTCATACTAGTTTGGGTGTCAGCCATCAAATCAGGAGTATATTTGGCTAACTAATTGAACTTTAAGCAGTAATCCTTACCAGTTATGGATTCCTGTCTTAATTTATAAACTCCTCTATTTCCACTTCCCTCATCTCAAATGGGAAGAACCTATCTAAGAACGCATCCTGGAACACCTACCAAGTAATAGGGGCAGCATCTTCCTCTTTATTCTTCATCCATGCAACAACCCCATCATAAGCATTTTTCTTTAGAAAATAAGATGCTAGCTCTTCACTCTCTTCCTCAGAAATATGCATAACTTAGGTGATCTTTCTCACCTCCTTAAGATATAACTGCTGGTCCACACCATCCTTAGACCCATAAAACTCTTGTGGATTCATCCGTATGAAATCACAAATCCTAGCAGCAGCCAAGTCACCTCACTATTGATGTGGACCTGTGGCCTGGTTATTGGACTGAACATTCATTGTGACTTCTTGGGCTAATGCCTAAAAGTCTGCCCAAAACTCAGCATGAGACATAGTCTCATTTAAGGGATCAACAGGTTGAGGTTGTTCATTACTATTTCTATGGGAATTAGCTCTACGAGGACTTATTTTCTTAAAAAAGAGAGCACAAATTATTGGATGAGAGGTACAACTGTAGGCATGATTAAATCTGAAATAAAGAAACAACTTTTTCCTAAAACATCTTGTAGCCTCTTGCTCATAGATGTAGCACGCTACACAATGATGATAAAGACTGTACTTAACGCGGTTTGTCAGATTCCCTTGGACTCCTTAAACCTTAAGCTCTGATACCAAGTTTGTAACACCCCAAAATCTTTTCCTAAAGCATCACACGATCCTCAAGGATACAAGTAGCCTTAAGCTAACAATCTGAGCCTGCTATTACTTCTAACTCTTGTTTTAGGTTAAATAAGCTAAAAAATAATACTTAATTATGTCAAATATAAAATAAAATAACTATAAACAATGTCTGGATGACAACACTGATAATCTAGAACAAAACTTCAATTGATAGTCTAGTCTGACAAAGCCTCTACTACTCAAAATGGAAAGCCATTGGGACAGACCCCCAAATATCTTATAATGATCTGAAAGTAAAACTCAAAACACTATGAAAGCAGGAAAAAAACTGTAGATATAGGTCCTTGAACCATGAGACTCACCAAGGATGAGGATGTAGATGAAGTGCTTGGAGATCACTGTCACTACTGAGACTGAGCAACAGAACCTACATTATGAGATAATGTAGCACACAGACGTTTGTGTGGATCAGTACTTTGAGGATGTACTGAGTATATGAGGGTGTATACATTTAAGTAGAACAATACTATCAATCTTAATAGAAATCATGCATACAGCTATAAATGAATCACATAGATTGAGTAAAATTAAAATCTGAATCTTATAAATCATGTAAAATGAGGCCTAAAGCATAAATCTCATGAGTCATTATATTAGTTCTAAAACTTGTATTCTCTATCTTATTCCTAAAACTTACAAGCAAGAGGAATCTTAAAACTTTGGCTTTTAAAACTGGAACTTTTATCTTATGGAGAATAAAGGACTTCTTTAAAACTTAAAGCTTTTAGAACTTTGGGACTTAGGAAACTTTTATCTTAATTGGAGTGGGGGACTACTTTGCGAGTTTCTTTTAACTGACATAAACCATGTGAGCTACATGGAGTCCAACATCTTTCCCACGTTAGGGAGAGTTGCTCTACCCTTGCAATCGGAATAGAACCTTAACTTTAGTGATCAGTTTATTAACCCACTTGGGGTAACTCAGAGACCTACGGGGGCATGTAGTTCTAGGCCTGAGACCTTGGAATCATACCCCACTCGTTGATAAATACTACTCCCATACTTAAGCTCAAAACTTTTAGGAAATTCACCTTAAAATAATTCAACGGTAAATAATAAAGACCAAATATACTTTTCTTAAGTTTAATTCATAATTAATATGGATCCCTATCTTAGCTTAGACCCAAAAGGTCAAATCTTTAATTAAAATTTGGAAATAGCGTAACTATGGGGTACTTATGACCTAGCCAATCATTAAAATAAAAGGAGGTCTATTGAACCCAACAGTAATCTCAAGTCAGATATCTCAAAATTCATTCGTGGTAATGCAATTACTCATAAAGTATCTTAAAATCTTTAAATTTCATCAACGGGCATGGAAATATAAGTAAAATCATGTAATTCAACTTTTAGTCCATGGAAAATCTCATAATCTGACAAATAATGAAAGTGGGTACAAACCATAACTTAATTTCATGGAAAATCTCATAAATTATAGAAATTTTGTAGTTTAAAATAAGCCTTTGGATACAAGGGTGAAAGGCTTACCCTTGTTCAAACCCCACATATCTGAGATTGTAAATATAGATCAACAAGCTTGCTTGGGATTCTTTTTTGTACTCTGGTGGGAGGGTTCTCGAAGCTTTTGACTTGGGAACCTTGAATCTTAACTCAATTTGTAGAAAATATGGTAGAATCTTAATGTTCTTTGAGAAAGATTTGGATTTTCTCTTGGGGGTTAATCTTGAGAGAAAGCCCTAGTTTTTGGATGCCATGGAGTAATATATCGTTTGTTCCTTAAATCTAATGCATTTAGACGTGAAAAGGGTGGGAAAAACCAGAAATCCTTTTTAAAAATGACTTAGAAAAAATACTGAATGGGATCTGCGATGGCTCATGCGACTGTCCATCACTGGGTCAATGGTCCATTGACCTGACCATCGCACTAGGGCAAGAATGGGACTTACTGTCTTAGCAGTGATGGCTTGGGTGACGTTCCGTCGCTATCTGGCTGGTCCATTGGCCATTCCATCACACCTGGATAGAAGGTAAACTCACTTTCTCCACTGTGACAACTCGTACGATGATCCATCACTGGGTCAATGGTCCGTCGGCCATTTCTATCGCACCTGGGCAGTTCAGACTACTTTCTATAATTCAGCCATAACTTTCTACTCCGACATCAGATTTTGATAAAATGGGTATCGTTTAAAAGATAACTCAATTCCTCGCGCGATAATAGGTCAAAATTTGGAAAACTTCATATGGTTTAAATACTAATAACTTTGGAAGCCATTCTTTAGTATTTTAAGAGCAAAATTAAGCTTCACTTGACAGGATCTAATGTCATAGACTACGAGGGAACTTTCCGGGGTCTCATAGTAACGGTGATCTAGATTAGGCTGAGAGTAGCTCAGAGTAGGTAGAACGATTATGTAGATTGTATACTTCAAGCTTTGAGGTTTGCAGTTGGAAACCAAGTATTTCTTTGAGTATCACCCATGAAGCACTTAATAAGGTTCAGAAGAAAGGGCAAGCTCAACCCCATATATATTTGAACTTTTGATTTACTTCACATAGTTGGAGAGGTGTCTTATAAGTTGGCCTTGCCCTCAAACTTTCCACAATTTATCTAGTTTTTCATGTTCTTATGTTGCAATGTTATATCCTTAAAGAATCATATGTACTTCTATAGGACTCGGTTCATTGGGATAAGATATTAATCTTCATGGAGGAGCTAGTTCTCATATTAGCCAGGGATGTAAGACAGTTGTTCTCTAGGGATATCCCAGTAGTTAAGGTTCAGTGGATACACCGGCTAGTAAAGAAGGCAACTTGGGAGATCCAAAGTAAGATGTGGGCCCAATATCCCCACTTGTTTGAGACTTCAGGGTTATCCTAACCCTTATTTTTTGTGGATAAAAGTATTTTTAGTAATGGATTTTGTAATGATCCTTGAGGTCATTTTCTACATTTCCACAATTTTTACGTCATTTAGAGGTTTCCAATAGCTACCCTAAGTCATTTATGACTTGCTGGAGTAGATAGTTCAGTTACCGGGTGGTTCATTTGGTTTCTTGAGTCGATTCACTATTTCAAAGTCTTTGTTGGTAATGATTGGATCTCATGCATAAACTTTATGTTAACAACCTCGTATAAAAATTTTGAAGTTCCATCAACTCCAAAACATTTATTCTAGGCTAAGGGGACCTTTGGTTATGGCCCCAAGGCTTTCGACTCATTTTGAGCTGTGGGATAAATTTTGATAAAAGTGGCCTTTGTGTGTGGGTCATCTATATTTTATAAAAACAATTCCATATGGAAATTTTGATGGAATCTTTGAGTCCAGATTGTCAAATTTGATAGGGTAGTATAGTTTGTTTAGGTTCACGTTATTTCAAACGCATCCCAAAGGGTCAATGGAAACTTGTGAAAAACTAAGTTTAGCTAGTGCATGAACTAAGATAGTGCAGCCACTTAAGCATACCTTTCGTCACTTAAGTAGTGGTTTCTTTAGCGGCCAAAGTATCCTTTTAGCGGAAAAGGTTAGTCCAGCCCTTATTGCTTTAGTGGAGGCCTGACCTCTTTATTAATGTTGCTTATGCAATGAGTTATCCACTAAAGTAGATGTCGTCTAGGTGAAGACATCGTTTAAGCAACCCTATGCCACTTAAGCACCGACCGCTCAACCGATCAATTAACTACTTAAGTCGTAACTACTGGGAAATTTTTTAAGTCACCACCCAATTTTCTCTCATTTTATCCAAGTCCCAAGAGCGTTAAAACCATGGAGTGTTTACAAAATTTGGAGATTTATTTTTGGATGATCGTGGGTTGTTGGTAAGCTCGGAAAAGTCATTTTCTCATCATAGTCCTTGTAATTTTCCATATAATTCCTTATTTAATTCCCCAATTTAGTAATAAATCCCTAGCTTCTTGATGGGTTGAATTGAATGTCATTTGAACTCAGAATTTACTCCTTCTTGAGGTTAAATGATCCTTGAGTAGACTTTGCAAGGCATTCTTTGGTGTTTAGTAGGATAGGTGAGAACGATCGATCTACGAAGTGCTAAAAAATATTCCATAACACAAGAATAAATTGAGAGCAAGTTGAACAACTAGCTACAGCAAGAACAATACACAAAACGGAGACATGAAGATAAGAGGCAAAACACAACAAAATGCAATAACATAAAGATAGTTTGGAAAAGGAGTATATAAAAAATAAGAACCCTAGAATGTATCAAATTCAAGGACCCCTAAGGCTTACATAATTATCACCAAAATCTTATGTAGACACAATAGGGATATCAATCTCAACTAGTACCAATGTTTCTAATTCAAAATCAAAACACAAGTGAATCCACACTTGGATTGCCCTAGTTTCGGTTTTGATACTACCCTCACAAGAGAGAAATGTTTCAATGTTGTCTTTCCATCATCAAAAATCAACTAAATAAAGAATTGACCTACTAAGGAACAACTTATAGTCTATTACAAGTGAAAATAAAATGACCAAGATGCCCTTGATGAGTGGAGCTCCTATGGAGTGTAAAGGAATGACATAAACTAACCAAAACACCATTTCAAGAAGGGGTGGTCATGGAGTGTTTTAAAACTCCTCTTCACACTTCAACATAAGCAATCCCTTATGTCATTTTGGCCTTCACAATTATTCTTTAACACTTGGATAGCTCATATGCCTCATCAAGACAAGCTCCCAAGAAACCTTCCACACACGACATTGCTGTATTGAATGCACAAAATGGTCTCTCCATGCATGCTCTTGTATCCTTGAGGTGACCAAAGATTGAGTCATTATATGTTGGCCTCCAAGGACGTCATCAAAAGCAATGATGGCTGTTTGACTCGTATAATCCTCTCTTTCTTTAAAAGGATTCGATCAAATCCGTACCTTGCAAGATCAAAAAGAAGACACACAACGACAACATCCTCATGGCATGAGTGTTAGAGTTAGTACAACAAGTAACTTCATCATGCCAAGGTGGTACACATTTGTAAAATAACCAAGGATCCTTCATATTAAACATTATAAATCTATTCAATAATGTACAAAGGAATTTGTTAAGGAAATCACTAAGAGGTAAGAAATAACAATGGTTAAAATGGCATCGCTAGATACAAAAGGTAATATTACCTTTATCTTAGGATCCATAAAAAACAATTTCTTCATCACCTCTTTTAAAGACCACATAAAGAGTGGTACCTTAATAAATTTTAGGGTCCACATAAAATGTATAGCAATTTCACTCAAACAAGTGGACCAACTAGAAACTATCCTACCTCCACATAAGGCCGATCCAAAGTTATCATGGATGTCATTGTAATCAAAGAGGTAGTAGATAAAGGAATGAAATGTGAAGGTGTCATCAAAGGTGCTACCATCTATGATAATGCCATTTGGCTCAAAAGACTTAGCATGTGATATACACAAGGATGAAATCAAAGCATTTAAGCATATACAAATTCTTCCTTTTGGGTAATCCATGCTAACATACGATGTATATCGCACAAAGTCATGAATATCATCATATGCATAAAGGTAATTAAGAAAGGTACTAAGAACACTATTCTCATCCAAGATGCATTCACAAGTAGGAACATGCAAAGAGAGAAAGAGACATTGCAATCATGTAGGACCTCTCTTTTTCCAACAACTTCCCAAGGGAAGGTACTTCATCAATGGAGCTATTCAATTAGGAAGAATTGAGAATCTACTATGCACCAAACCAATCCAATACAAGTAGTCTTCCCAAGAACTATGTTTTCCTCTAATAATGATATCAATCATGCTCCCAAGAGTCCCACAAGCTACTTTAAATTGTCCAACCCTATGAAGCTGACAAGAAGTTTTTAACATCTTTGGACTCTTCAAAAAACAAAAATTCAACTTGGCATCCATAAGTTGTCATTCACATAACTTAAGAACAAATATGTCAAACATGGATGAAAGTATATAAAAAACACCCCAAAGAGTCAATAAGACCATTTCCATAGGGTACATAATAAAAATCAAGTCACAAAGAAGGATATCATATGAATGGAATTCACCCAGAGTGTTTTCAAGATGTAACACTTTCCTTGACCTAAAAGTAGTGCTACCTTGGTCAAGAATGTAAACACTAAAGGATGAAAACTCTTGTCTCTATTTATTACTCTCCTTCTTTAATGAACACTTATCATCATGGGAAATTCCTCCATGTACAACTTAGGTCGATCAAGTAGATTGTAAATTCCTGAGAATGGCTTTCCATCTTACGGAAGGATTCCAACACTCACAACTAAACCTTGAGTGTCGTCTTGAACACACATGAAGTGAAATGTATAACATTCTCAATATTTTGAGAGGATACTGGGGTCAAATAGGAGAAGTAGCCATGGACATAGATTTCAGCCATACTCTCTTTCCCCGATGGAGTCATCCCCAAAATGAGGCATACACTCTTTATCACCATTGGATATATCCTGAGAAAAAAGAGTGTTGAGAGAGGTGTTCTACAAGTCAACTTCAAATATAGGTCATGCATACACTTACTACTAGTTTCAAGATCTCCACTAGGAGTATGCCCAACATAAGAAACACATAAAAGAGGGAGTAGATAGAATTTCTAAGCATGCACCACCTTCTCTTTAAAGAGAGTAATCCACACATATATTCAAACCACCAAGGGTAGAAAAGGAATCACAATAAAAACCATTTTTACAAGCACAATCACAATTCGAGTTTCCTAAACATCCAAGCAAATCAAGGTCATCTTTACCAGATTGATCATTTTGCACACCCTCACTAGTTGTTGGCAACTCACTTACCAATGTAGACTCACCTTTGTTTTCAAAAGGGTCAACTATTGTGTGAATACTCTTATCACTTAGAAATGGGACAATTCACATTACACAAATCACTCTCACGAGGAGAATCAATTCTTTTATCTATAGGGTCAACTACAGCTTGCATACATACAAAAAGAATTTGATATTCATGCAACTTATAAATACCAAGAGTATCGCAAAGGGAAGACTCATGCAATTCTCCTCTAGTCACACAAACAACTACATCCACTTAGCTACTACTAAGCACATCACAACATACTAAGTTTGTAGGAGTGTGGGAGATAACATTTTTACCTTATAACTCACATGAGTTACGGCCTTAACCTTGGTGTGTGTCATGGAAGCCCACTTGGTACTTTGGGAAGCCGTCACCACAATGGAGTTTTTCAAGTCTTCTCCCTTGAAGCATCGATGACAAATCCATTTGTATTCTTTCCATGCTACGGTTAATAGCCTCAATAATAGCCTTGATAAAATTAAGAGTGTTTTTGTCCATGGTACCTAAGAAAAAAAGATAACAAAAAACAAAACAACATATAAGTTAGCTCAAAGTATCCTCACCACACTATCACACTTTTGGTTACCTCACACTTGGCTTCATCAGTGTTGAAAGTCAGGTTATAATCCGTTAGACATTGAGCGATGAGTTCTACTCTTGTCCGAAATGGTTTTTTATTTGAAATACTTAAAGAATTATTTTTTGGAATTGACCAAAGAAACTACAATGATTCAAAATTATAAAAACAAACAAGAAATGCAAAAATTAGGGAACGGATTCAAACAGCTAATCCACACCTAGTAGATGATTACTAGTAGCTAATTAGTATTAGATTCAAGATATGAAACTAAGGAAACAAGAAAAAGAAACAAAGAGTATGAAATTTTAAGCCTACAGTGATATTTGGAGGTTGATGATGTGTCATTATGTTTGGAGGTTGATGATGTGTCATTTTGATAATGTGGTAGTTTAGTGATATGGCAATGTCGTGATATGGTAGCTTGTAATTTGGATTGATCAAGTTTTAATTTGGAAGAGTGGAATTTTTTATAAGAGAGGGAATTAAAAGACTTGGGACCCTTTTCCAAATTTCAAAAAGGTTTGACCTTTCTTTTAGAAATAAAGTGTTGTACTTTTTCCTTAAACATGGTCCTTAAAACATGGAAAGTTGTTGGAAAGTGGTTGTAAAAGTCTTGAGTGGTTGGAAAGTGGTTGTAGAAGTATTTCAAGACTAATAAGTACTACACCTTTACATCACCCATTTTAGATCTAACATCTACTTTCTCTTAAAAAAAGATGAAGATGGTGAAGAACACCAAGAACACAACTTTTTGAATCTTGGAGTTCTATGGATTAAGTTTGACCCCAAACATCAATAACACATTTTAGAGCCCCAATTTTCAACATCAATATCAACAAAATGTTCTTAGGATACCAATCCGAAAAAATAACACATGTACAACTTAGATCCACAACAACAATACACAACCAAGAATAAATCCTCAATAACAGAAACTTTCAAAGTTCAAGAACAACTCAGAAATGGCTAAAAATTTGGATTTAGACTCTATAAGTGTCAGTTGAGAAGGATCTAACACTAGAAACAACCAAAACCCATAAAAATCTCCTAAATCTAGTTTAAAATTTTTGTACAAACATAAAAAGGGACAAAATGTTTTATTTTGGATTTCTATTTTTTTAACACTTTTTTTTTATTTTTAAGTTAACAAGCCCAAGATTGATTCCATAGGAAAGAAATCAATCCATGATCTGATAAACAATAAAAATGATTGATTTATGAAGTACTAAGAATAGTAAGCAACATAAGAAGAAACTAACACCAATTTGAACAGCTAGCTATGGCAAGAACAACACACAAAACCGAGACAAAAAGATAAAAGGCAAAACACAACAAAATGCAATAATATAAAGATTGATAGATTGACAAATGACTATATAAAAAATAACAACCCTAGAATGTATCAAATTTAAGGACCCCTAAGGCTTTTATAATCATTACTAAACTCTTATATAGACACAATAGGGGCGTCAATCTCCTCAAGTACTGATATTTCAAAGTGAAAATCACAACACAAGTGAATCCATATTTGGATTGCCCTACTTTCGGTTTTGATACTACTCTCACATAAGAGAAATGTTTCAATGTTATCTTTCCATCATCCAAAATCAACTAACTAAAGAAATTACCTAGTAAGGAACTACTTATAGTCTATTAAAATTGAAGATAAAATGACCAAGATGCCCTTAATGAGTGGAGCTCCTATAGAGTGTAAAGGAATAGCATAAAATAACCAAAACACCCTTTCAAGAAGGGATAGTCATGGAGTGTTTCAAAACTCCTCTTCACACTTCAACATATGCAATCCCTTGTGTTATTTTGGCCTTCACAATTATTCTCCAACACTTGGGTCTCTCAGATGCATCATCAAGACAAGTACTCAAGCAACCTTCCATACATGGCATTGCTCTATTGAATGCCTAAAACGGGCTCTCCATACATGCTCTTGTATCCTTGAAGTGACCAAAGTTTGAGTCTTTATTTTTTGTCCTCCAAAGATGTCATCAAAAGATATTATGGTTTTTTGACACGTATTAATAGGCTTACTCTCCTATTAGAATGAGGTTTATCATGGTATAGGTGTGATATTATTCTAGTGTTGGGTTGGAAGTTTTGACTTGATCTAATTGTGTCATGACCCAAGGCTACCTCCAAGTCATAACACGGTTCTTAGAGTCACAAGTGACCCTAAGCTAACGCATAGTTTGGTACAAACTAAATTACTGAATAAAATAGCAAAGTACTATGCGAAAGCTAAACTGAACAATCTAGCTAATAAATAATACTAAAAGTAATATTGGATATATCTGATAAATCTTAAAACAACTATGACTGTTAGAAAACCCATAAACATGAAAAGTTATTGGGACATGTGCCAAACTAACTCTGACTATCTAGAATAGCATAAAATCAAATACTGGGATAAATAAACGATTGTATGTTTAGTCCTTGGTTGATAAGGACTCAACAATGCTGCATCTATAGGGTACAACAATGGACTACATGTGATCTAGGAACTGAGCATTTGAACTCATGTTATAAGACAACATAGAGCAAATGAGAGTATCTAACTAGTTCTTTGAATGGACTAGTATGTGAGATAAAAACTAACTCACATGCGTATATATTGAGCATAAATGCATGAACATAAATATCGAATATAAGACCAAGTATAAATGTGCACTGAAATAACATGATAACTGATACATGAATACTTGGTCATGTAAACCTGAATTGATATAGTCTAAACGCTGAACTGGAACTATGGTAGCTAAAATTTAATCGACATAGCCCAATCTAAGATAATAAGGGTATAAATTGTAACCCCAACTGGAAAGGTGTCCATAACTTGCCATGGTTACCAATACTGACTTTGTGGATCCACTAACATGGTGTCCTGAGAGACTAGGGTGTCAGTCATCTACTGATGGGTAACCTTTAATAGAGCGTCAGTCCTCGACTTATGAGTGACCTCTCAAATCCTATTCTAGCTTTGTAGTTCTAAAACTTAGGGACTTCTACTAAAGGCCTCAGTCCTTTACTGGCAGGTGATCCTTCATCCCTAGGTTTGCTCGGTGCTAAGACCTACACCCAACTAAACTAACAGTGATACTGATAAAATGCTTAATATGACTAATACTGACATATGCTCAACATGATGGTCTTATTAATTTAATTATACAAGCATGCCTAGAATAACTTGTAACATGGCATCTGTGACATACATGAATATCTAGGTATTGGGTGTTGATAACCCACTGGCACTGTCTATTGCAAATTGTTCTTGCTAAATAGAAAAAAAATCATTGTATGAGAAAATTATGTATAACACCCAATATTTAAATAACTAATCATGATGTATACATTTGCATTATAAAACATATGAAAACACAATTATCATGAGGGAATATATTTTCATGGTTTAGAATCAAAATAACTGAGAGGTGATTCATAAAATTCATGGTTAACTTGGAATCCCATAAAAGATAAAATAGTTTTATGGTTGAAAGTTTGGAGAGTTTTTAGGACTCAATGGATGGAAGGAACCTACTAATAAATATCCCACATACATGAAGTAGAAGCCTTGAAGAAATCTTCTTGAAAATTAAACTTGCTTGAAGAACCCTAGTTTTCTCTTGAGAAAGAAAGGAATCACCTCTTTGATTTTATTTTTTTTTGGTTTAATTTGTATCTTTATTAATAAAAATTCATTCTAATATATATAGCGCAAATCCATTATGTGACTATCATAAATTAGCCCAAATAAAAAATGACCCAAATAAAAATCAAATAGACTGGCCCACCATCTTGACCCAATCCTACATACTTATAAAAAAGGAGTAGGGTTTCCAAATCCATCAATTGAGCTGAGATTTCCTTTCCTTCACCTCCTTTACCATGTTCCTCTTTACTAACCTGCAATTCGTTCTTCTGCAGTTGTGGGTGATAAATACCGTACCATTGTTGCTCCAAGTTGATGATTCTATCTTGCATGAGTGAGTTTCTTTCTTTTAAACTTAGTGTGATGTTCACCAATTGACTGAGCTCCTGAATTAATTCCTTCTTCACTTCTATTCTAGGTGAAATCTTCAGTACATTCCCATGTTTTTTATGCTAACACGTTGGGTCTTGTCTTGAGACCCTTGAATACTACTTCTTGTAAGTGTTCAACCTTTATAAGCTTGCTCTTTGACTAGTATGCTGATGGTGGCCCTCTTCTTATCCATATATAGATATATCTAGGATGGATATAATGGGATTCTCGAACCTGTTGATAATTAAAGAGGACCAAGGAGCTCAGTCGATTGAATCTAATCTAAATTGGTGACCTCCAAGTTACTAAATATCCCTTTTTGTTGGCTAGTATAAATAGGCATAATAGCATTTTCACTTTTTATTTTATCTTTCCTTCTTGTAAATATGGTGAATATGAAATTTCCTCTTAGCCTTTTGCTAAACTTAGTCTCAGATAGGGACATTATTGCTTGTTATTTTTTAGTATCTTTCTACCTGCACTAGGTAGATGGTTGAATATTTTAAATATGAACTGTTCATTCTTAACTTCTAAGATAGCTAACTAATCTGCAAGTTGGTTGCCTTCACAGAATATTTGAACTATCTATACTTTCTTGTGTTGCAACAACTTCTTTAACCTTTTTAGTGTATCTGCAATTTTCTATGGTACTTCCCATTCTTAATTTAAGAATTTTTGCATTGCTAGTGAATCTTTTTGAATAATGATCTTTTCTTGTCCTGACTGACTGTAATGATATGTTGCTTGCATTATGGCTTCAACTTCCGCTACCATGTTATCTGTGCCATCCATTGTTGCTCCTTCTACATAAATAAGATCCCTCTTTACATCTCTTTAGTAAAAGGCCCATGAGCTACTTCCTAGATTCCCTTTTGATGCACCATCTGTGTTATATTTACACTATCTCTACTGTGGTAGTTCCAATAAAAACACCTTAGCTATTACTCTAGGCTTTAGCTGACTTAGCTAATGCAATATAGTTGGCTAGTCTGTGCAAATTCAAAAGCTAGTTACCTCACCTTCAATAGCATTGTTAACTGTCTTGTGAGATTGAATATTATTCTGTTCATTGAATATTATTCTGTTCATACTAATCTCCTTTCCCTCATTCTTTTTAGTATTCCTCCTCCTCTATAGTTTCCAAATAATGATTGTTGGTATTACTCTGAAGTAGGCTTTCTCCCTTTGTTTGACATGAGTATTCCATGATGCATAGATTTTCTCTCTTAGGCTCCTTCCTTGTATGTTTATTTCTACAAAAAGAGAAAAGTAGGACCATGTCCTATTAGCTGCAAATGATATCAATAGCACATGTGCTATGGTTTATCTTCTGTTGGGTTTTTACAACACCAGCACTTTGAAGGACCATATATCCCCCATCTTCTAACTGTGTCATCTATAGAAATCCACCATCTCCACATTCTCCACATAAAAAATACAATTTTAAAAGGAATCTCTATTATCCATAGCTGCTTATAAAAGTCATTAGTTACCTCTCTCTACCTCACATAGTGCTATGAAAACTTTACTGTGAAGTTTTCTCTTTTCTTCAAGCTTTAAATTCACTTATCTTGTTGGTTTATCTCCCCTACCCTTACTTTGGTCAGAACATGAGTCACAATATCATCTATAAAAAGACTCTTCAAAATATCCTCATTCCAGCTCCCATCAGTCATTAAGTCCCTCACCCTCTGAAACCTTTCATCCCAATCATAAAATTCCTCAATAACATAATAAAAATCACCCAGTCCAATCCAGCTATCATACCATAAATGAGTATCCACTCTTCTAACTTGCTATAAAATGAGATGATCTATCAGATCTCTTACTTGCAGCATTTTCTTCAAAACATGAGGGTGACATCCTGCTTTCCACATGACCTCCTTATGATGGAACTTCCTGTAATACTTGTTGAACATATAGTCACTCTAAATAGTCTTTTGTATTCTAAAATTCCACCACAGCTTGCAAAAGAGGGTTGTTGATACATCTTTCAACCTTCTAAAACCCAGTCCACCTTCTGTTTTTGGTAAACACATAGATAACCAAGAAACCTAATGCCTTCCTCTTTCTCCTATAGTACTAGTCCAAAAGAATTTTGCAATTGACTTATAAATAGTATTAATTACATTCTCAAGAGGATTCATCACTGATAAATAGTGTATTGGTATGATTTGTAGCACATGTTTAATAAGGACTGCTCTACCACCATGTGATAGTAACTTCCCTTTCCAAGCTTATAACATAGAACTAATTCTATTCATGATATGCTGATAATAAACCTTCTTCTTTTTCATGTAGAATATAGGGCATCCCAAGTTGTTGAATGGGAACTGTTACCGAAAAATACCTGTTACAACTTCTGCCATTACTGCTACTCTATTAGAAACACTATGATGCAAATAAATAGCATTTTTTTCTCTATCAATCTTCTGTCTTGAAACCCCTTCATATTTTTCCAATGTGCTTACAATGTACCTAATTCTACCTTACAAAGAATGATCATGTCATCTGAAAAAGCTAGATGGTTGATTTTAGGACTTCCTCTAGGCATCCCAAAAGTATGAACTCCTTTTTAAGCATGATTTTCTTCAACCTTCATGATAAGACCTCTACAGCAATGATAAAAGTGTAGGTGACAAGGGGTCACCTTGTTTAAGGCCTCTAGTGGATTTAAAGAAACCTTTTGGATGTTCATGTAACAGAATAGAGTACAAGTTATTTACCAATAGACTAAATACCATATCAATCAATTGTTTACAAAAATGTATTCTCATCAGTACCTTGATCATAAATAAATATTTAATCCTATCATATGCCTTCATCATATCCATCTTTATCACCATGTTTGATGGTTTACCGCTATTTTTTATCACAGATACTATCATTTGGACCACCAAAATATTTTTGGCTATACTTCTTCCTTGTACAAAACCAACTTATTCTTTAGATACTATTTGAGGAAGAATACCCTTAATCCTTTCATGAATAATTATTGAAAAGATTTTATCACAAAATTACTAAGAGATATTGGTCTGAGGTCTGAAAATATATTTACCACTAGCTTCTTTGGCAATAATTCCAAGTTGGTATGAGTGTTAAATCTTGTACGATCACAACCAAAAAAAATATCTATTACTATCTTGTGGATATCATGTGAAACAACAGTCCATGCATCTTTAACAAAGGCTCATGTCATGCCATCAGGTCCAACTATACTATTGTTATTTAAACCTATGACTGCATTATGTAATTCTTCCAATATTGGTTTTTCTTTAATTCTTTATTCTGAGAGTCCGTGGCCAACTATGGTAACTCATCTAGCATTGAAAAATCTTGTGCATGCTCCTGCTTCTCAAATTTCTTCTAAAAAAGACTGTTACTACTTTAGCTATATCCTCTGGTTTGTCCAACAAATTCCCATCTGCATTTTGTATTCTTTGAATGTTTATCTTGGCCCTTCTCTTTCTGACTTCAGTATGAAAGAATTTAGTATTCTTTTTTCAATCTTCAAACCATTCAAAACTAGTCTTCTGTCTCCAACAATCTTTCTCCCGTTTCAGCCGAATTGCTAGTTCTACCTATGTCTCTGATAGCTCAGATTTGTTAGCACCCGATGGATCTTGCTCAAATTACTACTCGCTTACCTTAATTACCTTCTCTAGAGTAGCAATCTCTTGGAATATATTTCCAAAGGTTTGCATTCTCCATTTAGTTAGTGTAGCTTTTATTTTCTTCAGTTTTAGGTGAAATTTGATATAGGACTTTCCTTCACATTCAGTATTCCAGCTCTCTTTAATAACATCTAGGCATGACTCTTCCTTCAACGAAAATTAAGAAATCTAAAAGGTCTGATCTGCTGCTCACTTAATTGGCTAAATTACATCAACATTGGGGCATGTTCAGATCCATTCCTTACTAGATTTTCTAGTTCCATAAATGGAAACAAATCCTACATTTTATCATTAAAAAAAACCCCATCTATCCTTTTGAAACTACAATCATCATCAATCCAGCCATCCCACCATGTAAATTTGCTTCCTTTGAAAGCACATTCCACCAGATTACATATGCAAATACAATGGTTAAAATCCTCAGTCTCATCCACTCTAACTTTCAATCAACCAAGTTTTTCCTCCTTAATTCGAATCACTTTAAAGTCACCCCTACTATCCAAGGATGTTGCATATTATTTGCAAGTTCCCCTAGTGAATCCTACAAACTTAGCTTTACATTCTAGCTATATTTTGCACAAACTAGAGTAACAAAAACCTCTACCCCCACATTCTGATTCTTTATTTTGAGAGTTATTAGCTATTCTTCATCACTAATAATAGTGTATTTAATAAAATTATGCATGAAAGCCTATATTTTGCCTGAATAGTTCACCACTGCATATTGCATCCCTAATTTGCTTTTATATTCCTCTATATTGTGACTCTTTTGAAAATGTTCCATTAGACCAATGAAGCCAAAATTGAACCTTCTATGCATTGTAATCAATCTTGTGAATGCTTTTTGAGTGCTCACAAATATGATATTCCATATTAATGTATTCATTTTGATAGTGATTTCAGCATGTGACTCTTTGTCTGCATTGTGCTTTCACTAATCGTCTTATTATTCTTCTTTCTTGTTCCATGCTTCTGATTCAAAGACTAATCAAGTTTTGGAGATAGATCCCCTGGCACTGTAGCATTTTTAAAATTGTCAATCAGGTTCTCATCATCCAAATCTACATGCTTACTATTTACCATCTCTATCACATTGCATGTTCGACTGCTATTGGTAGTACCCCCTCCATTATTTGTTCTTACTTGTCTGAATTTTCATATTGTACCAATGCAAACTTTGTACTCTTACTATTCTCTACTTCTACCTGATATTGTTCTTCCTCTTCCTTATGATTGTGAATCTGACTTTGTTGAGCATCTTCTTTATTGCTTTGTGTCACTGGTGTTACTTCCCCTTTCCCATCAGTTTTCTTGGTATTACTCTCTTTTTTTCTTGATTACTTCCATTATTTATCTACTCTACTAACTCTGTTGTTTCTCATTTTCCAAAACTCCTCTTGACCAAATCTTTAGTGCTTTCATTGTGCTGCATATTGGAAACTTCCTTTTTATTCTTCTGTTGTTTTTGAATTAAAGTATCAAATGCATTTGATGTAAAAATATCCTCTACCTTGTTAGGTATTTCTCCCACTATATGTCCATACCTATCCTTTTTGTATTTGTTTCTTCTCTATATCTATTGGTTCTCATTGTTCTACTGAACTATTGTTATGTGACCATGCTCCTTCAATTTTTCCTTTTCCTCAACTTATGTTTTTTCTTCCCTTTGCTCCTGAATCTTCCCATACACCTCTGGGTGAACATTCCATCATGTGGCTTCATCATGACCCTATAAGCAGTATTCCTAACATTATTTTGGCTTATAATCATATTAAATGTTGATCCACTTTGATTTAATTTGTCCACTTGCATTATTTTCTTCATTGAAATTCACCCTATGAGGTATTTTAGCCACAAGGTCCACTTCAATCTTAACTCTAGAACAACTAGGCCTTGTGTGATTCATTGTAGCTACATCCACCATTAAAGGCCTTCCAATTGCAGAAGCAATTGAAATAATTTCTTCTTTGGTAAAAAAAATTTTTGAAAGGTCTGGAATGGAGAAACATATGATATCTATTGTTGTTTTAGAATCTGGCTCGAACCAAGGGTCCCATTTGAGGGTCTGCATTTGCTAATATATCTCATTATCCTTAATATGATGAGCTACAGTTGATAACAAGTGCACATAGTCTTCTAACTAATATAATCTTATCAAAATATATCGTAAATCCATTACCCCTATTGTATATTTTCCTTTTATACCACACTATATAGGGATAATTTTCCGTAATATATTAAATTTTGGTCTGCTATAAGAGAATTTACTGGTGAGTGCATACTATAGGCTCTATTGTATTATCAATGCTTTCACCTCAGATGATTTCCATGTCATTGTTGGCTCCCCATGCACCATTATGACTGGTTTAGGAGGGACATTACTATTTTCATGCATGTAGAGTTTGTTCTTAAGAAGATTTGCATACTTTGGTTCCATAAATTATTGTTTCTCTCCTCTACTTGCTTTTGTTTCATGGATTCATTAGGTAGATCAGCACCACTGGAGTTAGTTGCCATTTTAACTGAGGATCAGAATACATATTGAGGTGTCTGCATGCCACCTCTTTGATTTCTCTTGGGTGGAATTGATGATTATGTTCTGAATTGGGGTTTTGGGTCTTTTATACCATCCCTTAGAAACCCAAAATGACATGGGTTTGGTTTGGCTTTTATGATAGTGGTAAAAGACACAAAAATCCCTAAAAATGCACAGGAAAACACGCTTGCAGTCATTACAAATCACATTATTACTCAATAAGATAGATCATGAGTCATTATCCGAGACATAACTTGGGATCCTGGGTATATTTTTTTTTGACTACGACTGCCTCCTAACAACTAAATACAAGTCATTGGGTAAAGTCATAGTGTGAGGCTTGATTGTAAAATCCTTTACTAGTCAGGCTACGGCACTACACTATGACTCGTAAGGTCTGACTACAGGTCGTATGCTGGGCTCGAAACTACCGGAAGGTATTCTTGGTTGAACATTGTTGTCACTACGAGTCCTACCCAATGACTCATGGTGTCTTATTTTGAATCGTGGTGTGTATTCGTAGTTATTGGCAGTTGATATAATCCTAGAAGAAAATTTTCTTAAATCTCTGCCATGATGTTTGATTCGAGAGAGATTTGTGGCATTGGAAAGCTAACTTTGTGGGATATCTTTTGAGAAGTTTAGAACATAAAAACTTACGGTATTACAACATCTTCTCCTTGGAATCATTTAAGCCAAAATGAACACTGTTTGAGCTGGGATACTAAGGATAAGTTGTGATCATGCACTGAACACTTATGAAATGAATCGTGACTAATTATCTAGGTCTAAAACATGATACATAGACTGAACTAAACTCATGAATGCAAGCTATGACAAGAAAATGGTTGAATATCTTAGATAGAAAATCATAGGATTACTTTAGGGAAACCATTACCTCAATATGAACCTAAATTTATAGAGAAGAGATAGGATACTTGGATCGCATCTTAGCTTCTGCTTCCCACGTAGCTCCCTCAGCTGACTGATTTCTCCACAAGACTTTCAGTAAAGCAACTTCTTTATTCCTCAGCCTATGAATCTGACTGTAAAGGATCTCAACTGGACTTCTTAATAAAATAGGTTATCTTCTACCCCCACACTCTCTAAAGGAATGACTGAAGTTGGATCACCAATAAATTTCCTTATAAAAGAGACATAAAATACTGGATGTACCGATGCTAACTCTGCAGGAAACTCTAATTTATAGGCTACCATCCCAAAATGGCTCAAAATAATATATGGGTAGTTGGAGTGGGGACTGAGCTTTTCCTTCTTACCAAAAATCTTCACCCTCTTAATGGGTGAAATTATTTGGTAAATAAAATCTCCAACCTCAAACTCAATCTACCTCCTCCTAACATATGCATAGGATTTCTGACCACTCTGTGTTATTTTCAATCTTTCTCTGATAAGACAAACTTTCTCCATCATCTCATGCACGAAATATATCCATATCAAGGCAACCTCACCTACCTTAAACCAATCAATAGAAGATCTACAACTCCATCTATAAAGATCCTCAAATAGAGCCATCTGAATACTGGATTGCTAACTGTTATTATGCACAAACTTAATCAATTATAAGTGATTATCCCAATTAATCTTTAAATCACATAGACAAGGCCTCAACATATCCCCTAGAATTTGAATGGTTCTTTCTTCTTGACCATCTATTTGTAGGTGAAAAGTTGTGTGAGATGAACTTAGATACCCAGACCCTTCGGAAAAGCACCATACAACTTTAACAACTCCCTAAGATAAAGTATAACATAATTCTCAATGGAATAAGAAATATGGACAGGTAGGAAATGGGCTGACTTGGTCATTCTAGCCACAATGATCCAAATAGAATCACACTAATGGCGTGTACAAGGTAATTTTGTAACAAAGTACATATTCACCACTTCCTGCTTCCAAGTGGGAATATTAAATTCTTGAAGTGTACCACCGGGCCTTTGATGCTCAACCTTAACCTAGTGACAATTAGAGAACTTAGTCAAGAATTCAACAATATCCTTCTTTATACCATTCCGCCAAAAGACTTCCTGCCAATCTCAGTATATCTTTGTGGCTCTTGGGTGAATCAAATATCACAAATCATAAGCCTTTGCTAGGATCCATTACCTCAAATAATCTATATTTAGAACACACAACCTATCCTGATTGTGAAGAACACCACCTCCTCATTGGGCCTTCTTATCCTAAACTGCCTTCTTCAACTTAAGCAAAATAGGATCTCTATCTTGCTTTTTCTTTAACTCAGAAACCAAGGAAGATTCCAAAGCATTCTGGACCCATACACTACCTTCATCCAAATCAACCAACATAGAGAGCTAATGAACCTTATTTACTAACCGTTTCTTATATTTCTCAACAAAGTAATGCTTTCCTTAGACAACCTGCTAAGGGCTTCGGCCACCACATTGGCCTTACGTGGGTGATACAAAATACTCATGTCAAAATACTTTAACATTTCCAACCAAGTTCTCTATCAAATATTTAGGTCCTTTTGAGTGAGCACATACTGCAACTTTTATAATCTATGAACACATCAACATGAACCACATATAGATAATGCCTCTAATTATTTGAGGCAGAAACCATTGTTGCCAACTCGAGATCATCTCTCAGGTATTTCTTCTCATAGGATTTAAGTTGCTTAGAGGCATAGCGTAACTCCTTACCTCACTGCATAAAATCACAACCAAGACAAACCTTGGAGGAATCATAATAAACCAGAAAACCATCTGAACCCTCTAGTAGCATCAATACTTAGGCAAAAGTGAGTTGAGTTTTCAACTCCTGAAAACTCTTCTCAGAAGAATCGAATAATTGAAATTTGACCTTCTTATAAGTCAATCTTAACGTAGAGTGAATAGAGGAATATCCTTCTACAAAAAATTTATAGTAAGTAGCTAAACCCTGGAAACTACTGATATTTAATGGAAAAATGGGTCTAGGCCAAATCCTTATTTCTTTGGTCCTTTGAGGATCAACTAGAATGTCTTCACAATAAATAATGTGACCAAAGAAAGCTACTAATTTCAACCAAAATTTGCATTTCCTAACCTTAGGAAATAGCTGAACATTCTTAAGGAAAAACAACATAATCCTTAAATAATTTACATGCTCGACTTCACTACAGAAATAGATTTGGATGTTATCTATAAAGACTATCACAAACATGCCTAAGTACTACTTGAACACTCTGTTCATCATATCCATAAAAGTTACAGGGACATTCGTTAGTCCAAATGACATAGCTATAAATTCAAACTGACCTTACTGAATTTTAAAAAATTGTCTTCAGAAAGTCTTCAAAATACTAAAGTCTAAACCAAGTCTAATATCTAGTCTAAAATCCTCTACTATCTGAGTAATCTAAATAAGGAGCTGATGGGGTATGTCTCCAACTAACTTTGTCTAATAAACTGACTAATACGATAATAAAGTAATAATCATGTCCTCGAAGGATGAGGACTCACTTCTAAATTTTACTGTTGAAA
Source organism: Capsicum annuum (assembly GCF_002878395.1). Taxonomy (NCBI): domain Eukaryota; kingdom Viridiplantae; phylum Streptophyta; class Magnoliopsida; order Solanales; family Solanaceae; genus Capsicum; species Capsicum annuum. Next base: position 164,966,795 of record NC_061117.1, read on the forward strand.
TCTGCAATGCTACTGCTGCTCTGGAACTCGTGCCTTTGAACCTATGGTGTAATATACGAGAAATCACCATAGCGCAAATGCGTCAGTACGACTGAATGTAATGAGTATACGAGTAAGGTAGGCTAAATGCAAAGGGCTTATATGCATGAACAATGTTGACTAATATGAATGTGAGAATACATACATACATAAGTAACTATAACTGAAGTCGTAGTGATACTGACTACTGATTCTGAATACTGACAACATAATTTTACTGATACTGAGGTACTGAATAGATGAACAACTATTTTTGACAGTTTGAATTATGAAGAACTGGTTTGATTGACTATGTCTAACAGTCTTGAAACTAAATACTGATAACGTGAGTTATGATGACTAATATAACTGATATAACTATGATGATTGGCCTAATCGAAGTAACTAATACTAAGCAACTGTATTTGACAGTCTAAGTTCTGATGGAACTATCTATGTTTTGTTCTTTATGGAGTGACTGAATCTGAGATTAGTCCTATCTAGCGGGTGATCTTTAAGTATATTTTTAATAAAGATAAATAGACTTAATCTGAGATCAGTCCTACCTAGCAGGTGATCTCTAAATCTGATGATACTGATACTGATTGACCATAGTTGAGATCAGTACTATCTAGTGGATGATCCTAAAGTCTATTTATCATGAGAAGCATTTCCATATCTAACAGTCCTGAGTCTACTGGAACTATCTGAGCTCTTTACTGTAACTGAGTTGACTGTATCTGACAGTCCTGAAAATTTGAAGAATTATCCGAGTTCCTTTACTAAGACTGATACTAAAACTATAGGAGGTAGTTGTTTAATCGATATGCCCCATATGTGCCAATATAGCTAAACTGGGGTCCAATCTCTGCCTTTTTTGAAGGGTGTCAATACCGGGTTATTGATAAAGATAGGCAGTGAGAACCTTCTACTGGCAGGTGCTCAAAATGAGAATGGTGGGAACCCTCTACTGGCAGGTTAGACCACCTCATCTACCCTCAACTAGTAGGTATGATGTCTAAACCTATGCTGGATACGTAGTTCTGGAATGCAAGGATTGCTTTCAGGAATCACACCCTCTACTGTCAGGTGAGTTCCTATCGTTAGGTTCACTCGGTGCTAACTTCTACTCCCAACTGAAGAGACTGAACATGATTAATTGAGCTAAACTCATTAGCTCATCTGAACTGATTAGATGAACTGAACTAATTAGTTGAACTAATACTAGTGGTATTGTTTAGCGGAGCTAAACTGAATTTACTGAGTTCTATTGACTGACAAAATGTACTGATGTCTGAGGACTGACTGAGAGTATTGTAGTTACTGAGATTTTTCTTTGAATACTGAAATCAATGAGATTACTGAACTACTGAGATTTCTGAGATTTCCTGAGTCACATGGTTGACTTGAGAAATATGGATCATGGCTTGACTTACAATACCGCGAAACATGACATGGCTCTCAGCACACAGCTAAATTTTTGGGTATAAGTACACCCAGGACTCAATGGAAGGAAACTGACACACATGACACTTCTTGATCATAGGAATAATATCCACAATTCATAATACCATAAGTAGGGGATTTCATACTACACATGTTTCTCAACACCATATACAGAAAGGGAATGCCAATAAAATGTAAATACTTGCATAATTTCAATTTTGTGAGCATTCCATATCACAACAACAATACACAACAATTAGCATGGAATTCATGTTGAGTCATAAGGAATAGAGCATGGTCTTGTCATTTAAGTTCTATTTAGCTATAATACATGATTTCTAGTCTCTTAAGTATTTTATTAAACACGTTTCATAAACACCTTGTGGCATAGGCATATTCATCACCTTAATGCTTTAAACCACCCAAAATTCATATATTCCAATTTGCATGTTATCCAAGTTTAATAAAATCACATAAAGATTCTAATTTTGGATTTGTATAACAATCAATCATACAAACATAATCAACCCAAAACATAACTACATGATTCATAGTTTAAAAGAGGGTTTTGAACTCCACGGATGAAAGGAATCCATGGATAAACACTACACATACCTTAAAGATTGATCTTGAAGGAGATATAATGTTTCTTGAAGGTTCTTGAAGAAATCCTTAGGCTTGCTCTTAATTTTTCTTGACTAGGGTTTAACCCCTTTGCGAGAGAATCTTCTTGTTCTTGAGAAGAATGAGAAAATAATGGGATAATAGCCTTCTTAGAGATTTATTACAATTTTTGGAGTGAAGGAAAAAGACCAAAATACCCCTACAAAATTACCTCCCAGTTGCTGAAATTATCAACTGACGACATGTGCTAATAAGCCGTCAGATCTGTGATAGCCCGTCAGCCCAGGTCAACAACTAGGAGCTGAAATTTTTTGATTTCTACCTAAGCCTGAGGACATTACTGATAAGTCATCAGAAATGGTGTTAAAAATGTGATAGGTTATTAGAAATGTCGTTAGAATTGTGATAAGTCGTCAGAAATATCATCACTTAGTTTTCAGGCTACCATGCTGGAGTAAAATTGGCATAACTTTTTTCTCCGATATCAATTTTATTTGAAATTGGTATCGTTCAAAATACAATTCAATTATATATATTTTTGTAATAGCCCGAAAAAAAATTTATTTAGAATTTTGTGCGTAAACGTGTTGTGTTCTACCTTCTAGAATGAATTATAAATTTTTTGTGTGGAATTTCTTGGATTGTGACCCACCATTATGTAGAGTATCAAATAATATTTCCAATGATATATGGATCATCCAAAACGGACACCCGAACGATGAGTTATGAACATTCTGATCGAACCATGAATAGTTGTGTACAGTAAAACGTGCAGGAAAAAAATACTGCAGCCAGGCGAATTTTAGGGTAAACTTCAAATGATCATAACTCCTTGTACATAATGATCTGGGTGAATACTATATATCAACGAAAATCTTTGAGAGTCCTCTTTCCAATGAAATTAGTTTAATCCAATTTGCACATCGGAGCAAAAAGTTATGGTCGATCTACTTCAGGCTATCAAAACAGTCCACCAAAGGATAGATTTGACATTTTTTTTTAATTTTTAAGGGCATTTTGGACCTTTCCCTTTTCCCATTCTATATATATATATATGATATATGTATATGTGTGAAGTGTATATATGTATACCACTTGGATGAAGGACCATTATTTTTTTCCATTTCTTCCTTCTCTTTCTCTCTAAAATGTTAAGAAGCCTAGGGTTCCAATTTTCCTTCCTCAAAAATTCAATTTCTACTTCAAGAAACCAAGAACAAGTTTAAGGAATCATTGAAGATCGTTGTTCCAGGTATGCAAGTGTTTATCCATGGGCTCCTTTCGTCCATAGAGCCCACAAATCCTTTTTCAAAGGCTCAAGATACATGTGTATATATATATATATGATTATACTTTCTAAATTTTCATTGTGTATGTGTGCAGTATTTGTGTGATGGTTAGTGATTATGTTGTTGAAGTTGATGATATCCAAGAAGGGATCTTTGTATGTTTGTGAAAACTATGGTGGTGTGTAATGTATAAATATATAAAATGGGTGATTGAATACTTGTAATCTTGATGAATCCACCTATGCCAAAGAAGTGCATGTAAGGTGTTTGAGAAAATACCTAAGAGACTAGAGATTTTGTTTTTATAACATAATAGGGCCAAAATTAATTGATTTTGAATATATGATGATTTAAATTGTTAAGCCTTGATTTATACTATTATTCCATTATTTTCTTGTTATGACTTGATATTTATTATTGGGAATTATATATCCCTACTATTGATTGATATGCCAAATATTTTCTAAATGTGAGTTTGATTGTGAATTGAGAAATGTGGATGTTGAAGTTGAAGGATGATGGTGTTGAGGTGCATGAAATTGAGCATTAAACCTATGCCCTAAATGGTGTATGTAAGGTGATTGCTAAAATGCCTATGTGAAGAAGAATTAAGTATTTGACATGTTTGTTATCCAAATTATGATTTCATGCCATATCTATATGCTTAACCTATGTCTACCATATGTTTGACAAAATATTTAAGAGAATAGAAAACTATGCATTGTGGTTCATTAGGTCTTAAAAGATAAATTCATGCTTTGTTCCTTTGAATAGTTGATTTCCTTGAATTTGTGGTGCGTCGTGGGTGAATGATGGAATGTGATGATGAATTGTTGAGGTAACTATGATGTTTGTGCATAGTATTTGTTGTGGACCTAAAGCATGCTCCCCACATGTTCGATTGGATGCTTATATGAAGAAATGAGGCCATTTGATTTGCTAAGTGTGAAGTCCTCAATTGTGTGTTGCATATGATGGCCTATGGGCATGTTGCGTATGAGTTATCTGTCTTGTGTTACTTTATGCTATTATGTGTTGGGGGTATGTATGCTTGAAATAGTCTGCTCGTCTAGAGCCGAGTCAGTTTCACTGTAATCTCAATCGAGCGATGAACAATGAACTCCTCGGTTAGTTTCAAAACTTGGGAAAAACTTAGTAATCTCGGAAATCATTCTTTTTCAAATACTCGGGACATAAAGCTCTAAAATCTTACATATCAATTCACTCCGTTACAGACCTCAGTACATTTTGTGAGATAGTAAGCTTATCTTAAAAGTAAGAGGCATTTAGAAATACTCCGTCAGAGAACGGAATCAAGCAAAATCTATCATATGGATAAAGTATCATAATGTGAGAACAGATTCAGTTTAGTTAAGTACAGTTAAGAACCGGTTAAGTGTCTTTCAGTTGGGAGTAGGATTCAGCACCGAGCGAGCTAAGGATGGAAACATTCCTGCGAGTTGAGTGTTTGATTCCTGGTAGCAATCCTTATGCTCCAGAACTACGTCGCCAGCGTAGGTTGAGACATCTATCCTATGAGTAGAGGGTTAGATGAGGTGGTTATCCTGCGAGTAGAGGGTCCCATCGTTCTCGTTTGAGGTTCTGATAGTAGAGGGTCCTATACAGTTGTCTTTACTGGTGGTACGGTATTGACACCTTCCAGCTGGGGTACAAGTTGGATCCCACTTATGGTAAGTGGAGTATGTCAGTTAAATGATCACTCCCACAATAGCAGTAACAGTCTCAGAAAAGAACACAGTTAATGTGTAGAAGTTGAGGCTGTCAGATATAGGCCTCCCAGTATTGCTATCATTATTATTGAGTAGAGAGAATTCCTGTGAGATGACGGTTGCACTCAAACTTATTTACCCATTATCATTATCATTGAGTATAGAGACTTCCTGCTAGATGAGGGTTGATCTCAGATTCAGTTGTTCAGTGTTCCAGAGTTGGTGAATTTGAATATCAATTATCAATAATATCAGTTATTCGATTTCTCAGTATGGATAAGTACAGATGTCAGCTCTAGTAGCTTTAGATACTCAGTATCTTATTGTCAGTATTGTTATTTTTGGGGGTCATTGTTCAACATGTAACATTCGGTGTCATGATGATTTCAGTTGTACTTTATGCATCCATGGGTATATCGTTGATCAGATAGGTTTCAGAATTGGTAACTGCAGAGTTTCTATATATGTTTATTCTAGTGAATACATATTATTCAAATTGTTATGTTCATGCATACACCTTGTATTTCACCTTACCCTATCCCTGCATACTCTGTACATTCTTTGTACTGACGCATTCGCGCTATGGTGTTGTCCCCATCATAGGTTCAGAAGAGTGAGATTAAGAGTATATTTAGCTATCAGATCTTGTAGCAGTGGGTGCAGCAGTGAGTCCTCATCATCCGAGGATATTCTATTTCAATGTTTTGATGATTTTAGTAGACGGAATTAGTTGGGGAATTGTCCCTTCAACTCGATAGTTCAGACAGTGTAGAGGCTTTACAGACAGATGTATATTGATATTTAGTTTTCAGTACTATAATTTTAGATGTTTGAACCTTATGGCCAGATTTAGCTGGTTTTCGCATTTATCGTATTATATTATGTAGTGAACAGATACGAATATCAATGAAGGGTTAGCTTGTGGTCTCTCGGGGTCACGATCATCGTGTGGCATTCCGGTTCATGGGAATCAGGGCGTTACAAACTTGGTATCAGAGCCTAAGGTTCAAAAGGTGTCCTAGGGAGTTTGAAATGCCGCATTTAGTAGTGTCTTGTACAAGAGTGTGTTGCGCTCCACAATCATGTACAGGAGGCTATGAGATGTTTTAGGAAAGGTTTTCGTTCTTTTAATGTTTGTGTCATGCCAGTGAGCAAGATGCTCGAATTGAAGTTTAAGTCTAATCTTTGGTTCGCTTCCATTTGCAGACTATGCCTTTAAAGAAGAGAACAAGAAATCAGTCAGTTCCTCAGCCAATAGATCCTGTGACTGAGAATGTGTCACTTGCAGAATTTTGAGCAGTTTTTCAAGTGCTAGCCCAAGCGGTGACATCTAATGTTCAAGGGAACCTTCAGAATGCAACCCCACCTCAGCGAGATGGGGATTCAGCAGTAGCCAGGATTAGAGACTTTATGAAAATGAACCCGCCAGAATTCTTTGGGTCAGCATCAGGTGAGGACCCACAACTTTATCTGGAGGAGGTGATGAAGATCAACCAAATTATGCATGTGTCGGAAGAAGAGAGTGTAGAGTTAGCATCTTATAGGTTGAAAGATGTTGCTCATGACTAGGTAGTGATGTAGAGAAAGAATAGAGGTGAGGGTGTTGTTCCCGTGACTTGGCAAGAATTTTAGGATGCCTTTTTAGATAGGTTCTTCCCGCTTAAGATGAGAGAATCTAATGTAGAAGAGTTTATAAACCTGAGGCAACGTTCTATGTCAGTTAAGAAATATTGTCTTAAGTTCAACCAGTTAGCTAAGTATGCTCCTAACTTGATGGACGATCCCCGAACTAGTATGAGTAAGTTTATGTCTGGCGTGTTGAGTGAATTGATAAAAGAGTGTAGGTCTGCTATGCTTAATAGGGATGTGGATCTCTCTCGGATGATGATACATGCTCAGCAGATTGAGTCAGATAAGTTCGTAGTAAGAGAAAGTGCTAGTAAGAAACCCAGGATAAGTAGTCCTGGCTTTTCACAGTCAGGGTCACAGGGTGATGACCGTTTTTAGCATGATCAGGAGCTTTTAGTTTCAGCTCCTCTCTCAGCTAGCGCACCTGTACCAAGGTTTAGATATGACAGTCGTAGTAAGGCATCAGGCTGCCGAACCCAGGGTAGTGTGATAAATGGTAGTCCTAATCCTATTTTCGGAGAATGTGGCAAGAATCATATAGGTGTATGTAGAGCCGGCAGTGGTGTCTTTTTTGGATGTGGCGAGTTAGGTAACAAAGTTCGAGACTGCCCTAAGCTGGGTCCCCCAAGTCAGCATAGTTATCCGGGTAAGTTATGAGTTTTTATCTCTATGGTATATTTTGTAAGATTTGTTGCTTTATTAAGTTTTTAGTATGGTAAGTAAGTCGGCCTTGCAGTCAGATAGTCAGAATTGTATTGTTTATTCTTTTATCTTACTATCGCACCACACTAGTGGAAATTTTGAGCACGTAATTATTCTAAGGTGAAGTATTTTAGTGTTTGTGAATATATCTCAGCATCTGTATTACGCATCATGCATATAATTCTGTTCATTTATACCTTATGCATTGCCACTGTATCTTAGCAAATAAGCATTCTAAGAGGGACATAGTATCCCAAGGGGGAGAAGCCCCAATTCAGTTGTATATCCGGATTTTTATTACAAGTTTTGTATCAGTCATCATTACATAGATAGTCACATGTTCATACATTCATTTAACTGTGTACTCATGCATCAGACATGCATACATGTTGTGAGAAATTTGGGTTGCTACAAAATTTGATTATTAGATTCATGAGTCGGTACAGTGAAATGGATACGCATAGATCTATAAGTGTTGTGGTAGTAAAAAGCTCAGTTGGTCAGTGTGTTCAATTCTGTGTTTATGCATGAGGTAAATATTTGTAGTGGTGGAAGATTCAGTTTGACAGTCATGCATTCATAAAGCATCTCTGTTATACACCTCTGTATTAGATGTCCATGATCGGTGTAAGCACCCAGTTAATCGGTTGTTCCAATCTTGTGACCGTGATTCAGAAGTTCGGTTACTTTCTACTCAGAGTTGCAGCTTTACATTTGTTCCTATTATTCATTTCCGTATTCTCAAAATTCCTTTAAGAGGTTAGCATGATATCGAGTCAAGATGACAGGTTGTTCCAGGTGTGTATCTCTAGTTTCCTCTGTGTCTCAACTTATCTAGAGACATTAGAGGACAAATGTTTCCAAGGGGTAGATGATGTAACACCCCGGAAAATTTTTTCGTTAGAATTTTGTGCGTAAACGTGTTGGGTTCTACCTTCTAGAATGAATTATAAATTTTCTGTGTAGAATTTCTTGGATTTTGACCCACCATTACATAGAGTATCAAATAATCTTTGCAACGATATGTGGATCATCCAAAACGGACATCCGATTGATGAGTTATGAAGATTCCGATCGAACCATGAATAGTAGTGAACAGTAAAACATGCAGGAAAAAAAATACTGCAGCCAGGCAAATTTTAGGGTCAACTTCAAACGATCATAACTCCTTGTACATAATAATCAGGGTGAGATACTATATATCAACGGAAAACTCTGAGAGTCCTCTTACTAATGAAATTGATTTCATCCAATTTGCTCATCGGAGCAAAAAGTTATGGTCAATCTACTTCAGGCCATCAAAACAGTCCATCAAAGGACAGATTTGACATTTTTTTTAATTTTAAGGGCATTTTGGTCCTTTACCTTTTCCAATTCTATATATATATATATATATATATATATAT